>NC_068343.1:2063785-2402535 GCF_014633365.1 Diospyros lotus | reverse complement strand
ATCATTCCATTGTTATTTCTTGTGAATTGTAAATTTAATCATGTCAAAAAAGGTAAAAATACATTATTTTTTATTGGGTAACTTTGAAAAATCCCAAGAGCCAAAAAAAAAAAAATCAAAAAATCTATTTTTATTAAAAATTCAGGTTTCATGGCCCCACAAAACCCGGGCGCACAAAACCTGGCCCCACAAAGCTCGATTTTTTTTATTAAAATGTTTATTTTTATACTTTTTTTTCTTTTCTTGACCATGGGATTTTTCCAAGTTATTCAATAGTCCCAAAAATAAATTATTGTTTAAAAATTATACTTTTATTTTTAGATAAATTTTATAATCATTATATCAGTTTAATCCAATATTGTTAGTAGTTAGAACATTTATTCATGTATTGGTTGTGTTTTATTATCATTCCATTGTTATTTCTTGTGAATTATAAATTTAATTAAGTCAAAAAATGTAAAATACATTACTCTTTATCGGGTAACTTTGAAAAATCCCATGGCCCCAAAAACAAAACAAAAAAAGATCAAAAAATTCATTTTTATTAAAAAATCAGGTTTCATGTCCCCACAAAACCCGGGCCGGGATTTGTGGCCCCACAAAGCTTGATTTTTTTTATTAAAATTGTTATTTTTATCCTTTTTTTTTCTTTTCTTGGCCATGGAATTTTTCAAAGTTATTCAATAGTCCCAAAATAAATTATTGTTTAAAAATTATTCTTTTATTTTTGGATAAATTTTATAATCATTATATCAATTTAATCCAATGTTGTTAGTAGTTAGAACACTTAATCATGTATTGAATGTTTCCATTGTTCTTTCTTGTGAAATATAAATTTAATCAAGTCAAAAAAGGTAAAAATACATTATTTTTTAGTGGGTAACTTTGAAATATGCCATGGCCAAAAAAAAAAAAAAAGATCAAAAAATACAATTTTATTAAAAAAATCAGGTTTCATAGCCCCACAAAACTCGGGCCAGGTTTTATGGCGCCACAAAACCCGGTCCGAAATTTATGGCCCTACAAAGCCCAATTTTTTTTTTTAAAATTGTTATTTTTATCCTTTTTTTTCTTTTTCTTAGCCATGGGATTTTTCTAAATTATTCAATAGTCAAAAAAATAAATTATTGTTTAAAAATTATACTTTTATTTTTGGATAAATTTTATAATCATTACATCAATTTAATCCAATGTTGTTAGAAGTTAGAACACTTAATCATATATTGGTTGTGTTTTATTATCATTCCATTGTTATTTCTTGTGAATTATAAATTTAATGAAGTCAAAAAAGGTAAAAATACATTATTTTTTATTGGGTAACTTTGTAATATCCCATGGCCAAAAAAAAAAATATCAAAAAATAATTTTTATTAAAAAATCAGGTTTCTTTGCCCCACAAAACTTGGGTTGGGTTTTGTGGCCCCACAAAGCCCGATTTTCTTTATTAAAATGGTTATTTTGATTTTTTTTTCTTGGCAATGGTATTTTTCCAAGTTATCCAATAGTACCAAAAATAAATTATTGTTTAAAAATTATACTTGTATTTTTGCGTAAATTTTAAAATCATTATATAAATTTAATTCAATATTGTTAGTAGTTAGAACACTTAATCATGTATTGGTTGTGTTTTATTATCATCCCATTGTTATTTATTGTGAATTATAAATTCAATTAAGCCAAAAAATATAAAAATACATCAATTTTTATTGGGCAACTTTGAAATATCCAATGGCCTAAAAGAAAAAAAAAAGATCAAAAATGATTATTATTAAAAAATCAGGTTTTGTGGCCACACAAAACCCGAGCCCATAAAACCCGGGCCGGGTTTTGTGGCCCCGCAAAACCTAATTTTTTTTCATTAAAATGATTATTTTTATCTTTTTCTTTTCTCAGCCATGGGATTTTTCCAAGTTATTCAATAGTCCCAAAAATAAATTATTGTTTAAAGATTATATTTTTATTTTTAGACAAATTTTATAATTATTACATCAATTTAATACCATATTGTTAGTAGTTAGAATATTTAATCATGTATTGGTTGTGTTTTATTATCATTCCATTATTATTTCTTGTGAATGATAAATGTAATCAAGTCAAAAATGTAAAATACATTACTCTTTATTGGGTAACTTTGAAAAATCCCATGGCCCCAAAAACAAAACAAAAAAAGATCAAAAATTTCATTTTTATTAAAAAATTAGGTTTCATGGCCCCACAAAACTCGGGCCTGGTTTTGTGGCCCCACAAAGCCCGATTTTTTTTTATTAAAATTGTTATTTTTATCCTTTTTTTCTTTTCGTAGCCATGGGATTTTTCTAAATTATTCAATAGTCCCAAAAATAAATGATTGTTTAAAAATAATACTTTTATTTTTGGATAAATTTTATAATCATTACATCAATTTAATCCAATGTTGTTAGTAGTTAGAACACTTAATCATGTATTGGTTGTGTTATTTTATCATTCCATTGTTATTTCTTGTGAATTATAAATTTAATTAAGTCAAAAAAATTAAAAATACATTATTTTTTATTGGTTAACTTTGAAAAATCCCATGTCCCCCCCCCAAAAAAAGATGAAAAAATCATTTTTATTAAAAAATCAGGTTTCATGGCCCCACAAAACCCGGGCCGGGTTTTGTGGCCCCACAAAGCCCGACTTTTTTTACTAAAATGGTTATTTTTATCCTTTTTTTTTCTTGGCCATGGATTTTTCTAAGTTATTCAATAGTCTCAAAAATAAATTATTGTTTAAAAATTATACTTTTATTTTTAGACAAATTTTATAATCATTACATCAATTTAATCCAATAATGTTAGTAGTTAGAACATTCAATCATGTATTGGTTGTATTTTATTATCTTTCTATTGTTATTTCATGTGAATTATAAATTTAATCAAGTCAAAAAATGTGAAATACATAACTTTTTATTGGGTAACTTTGAAAAATCCCATGCCCCCCCCCCCAAAAAAAAATAAAGATCAAAAAATTCATTTTTATTAAAAAATCAGGTTTCATGGCCCCACAAAACCTGGGCCCACAAAGCCCGATTTTTTTTATTAAAATGGTTATTTTTATCCATTTTTTTTCTTTTCTTGGCCATGAAAATTTTCAAAGTTATTCAATAGTCCCAAAAATAAATTATTGTTTAAACATTATACTTTTATTTTTGGATAAATTTTATAATCATTATATCAATTTAATCTAATGTTGTTAGTAGTTAGAACACTTAATCATCTATTGATTATGTTTTATTATCATTCCATTGTTATTTCATGTGAATTATAAATTTAATCAAGTCAAAAAAGGTAAAAATACATTATTTTTTATTGGGTAACTTTGAAAAATCCCATGTCCCAAAAAAAAAAAAAGATCAAAAAATCAATTTTTATTAAAAAATCAGGTTTCATGGCCCCATAAAAACCGGGCCCGGGTTTTGTGGACCCACAAAGCCCGATTTTTTTTTATAAAAATGGTTATTTTTATCCTTTTTTTTTCTTTTCTTGGCCATGGAATTTTTCAAAGTTATTCAATAGTCCCAAAAATAAATTATTGTTTAAACATTATACTTTTATTTTTGGATAAATTTTATAATCATTATATCAATTTAATCTAATGTTGTTAGTAGTTAGAACACTTAATCATCTATTGATTATGTTTTATTATCATTCCATTGTTATTTCATGTGAATTATAAATTTATTCAAGTCAAAAAGGTAAAAATACATTATTTTTTATTGGGTAACTTTGAAAAACCCCATGTCCCAAAAAAAAAAAAAAGGATCAAAAAATCCATTTTTATTAAAAAATCAGGTTTCATGGCCCCACAAAAATCGGGCCTGGGTTTTGTGGACCCACAAAGCCCGATTTTTTTTATTAAAATGGTTATTTTTATCCTTTTTCTTTTCTTTTCTTGGCCATTTGATTTTTCCAAGTTATTCAGTAGTCTCAAAAATAAATTATTGTTTAAAAATTATACTTTTATTTTTAGATAAATTTTATAATCATTACATCAATTTAATCCATTAATGTTAGTAGTTAGGACATTTAATCGTGTATTGGTTATGTTTTATTATCTTTCCATTGTTAATTCGTGTGAATTATAAATTTAATAATGTCAAAAAATGTAAAATACATTACTCTTTATTGGGTAACATTGAAAAATCCAATTGCCCCAAAAACAAAAACAAAAAAAAGATCAAAAAATTCATTTTTATTAAAAAATTAGGTTTCATGGCCCCACAAAGCTCGATTTTTTTTATTAAAATGGTTATTTTTATCCTTTTTTTTTCTTTTCTTGGCCATGGGATTTTTCAAAGTTATTCAATAGTCCCAAAAATAAAATATTGTTTAAAAATTATACTTTTAGTTTTGGATAAATTTTATAATCATTGTATCAATTTAATCTAATGTTACTAGTAGTTATAACACTTAATCATATATTGATTATGTTTTATTATCATTCCATTGTTATTTCTTGTGAATTGTAAATTTAATCAAGTCAAAAAAGCTAAAAATACATTATTTTTTAGTGGGTAACTTTGAAATATCCCATGGCCAAAAAAAAAAAAAAGATCAAAAAATACACTTTTATTAAAAAATTAGGTTTCATGGCCCCACAAAACCCAGGCCGGGTTTTATGGCCCCACAAAGCCCGATTTTTTTTATTAAAATTGTTATTTTTATCCTTTTTTTTCTTTTTCTTAGCTATGGGATTTTTCCAAATTATTCAATAGTCCGAAAAATAAATTATTGTTTAAAAATTATATTTTTATTTTTTGATAAATTTTATAATCATTACATCAATTTAATCCAATGTTGTTAGTAGTTAGAACACTGAATCATGTATTAGTTGTGTTTTATTATCATTCCATTGTTATTTCTTGTGAATTAAAAATTTAATCGAGTCAAAAAGGGTAAAAATACATTATTTTTTACTGGGTAACTTTGAAAAATCCCATGTCCCAAAAAAAAAAAATCAAAAAAATCCTTTTTATGAACAAATCAGGTTTCATGACCCCACAAAACCCCCCACAAAGCCTATTTTTTTTTTAAAATGGTTATTTTCATCCTTTTTTTTTTTTTTCCTTTTCAAGCCATGGGATTTTTCCAAGTTATTCAATAATCCCAAAAATAAATTATTGTTTAAAAATTATACTTTTATTTTTTGATAAATTTTATAATCATTACATCAATTTAATCCAATGTTGTTAGTAGTTAGAACACTTAATCATGTATTGGTTGTGTTTTATTATCATTCCATTGTTATTTCTTGTGAATTATAAATTTAATCAAGTCAAAAAAGTTAAAAATACATTATTTTTTATTGGGTAACTTTGAAAAATCCCATGTCCCAAAAAAAAAAAAAGATCAAAAAATCCATTTTTATGAACAAATCAGGTTTCATGACCCCACAAAACCCAGGCCCACCAAACCCAGGCCGGCTTTTGTGGCCCTACAAAGCTTGATTTTTTTTAAAAATGGTTATTTTCATCTTTTTTTTTTTTCCTTTTCAAGCCATGGGATTTTTCCAAGTTATTCAATAATCCCAAAAATAAATTATTGTTTAAAAATTATACTTTTATTTTTTGATAAATTTTATAATCATTACATCAATTTAATCCAATATTGTTAGTAGTTAGAACACTTAATCATGTATTGGTTGTGTTTTATTATCATTCCATTGTTATTTCTTGTGAATTATAAATTTAATCAAGTCAAAAAAGTTAAAAATACATTATTTTTTATTGGGTAACTTTGAAAAATCCCATGTCCCAAAAAAAAAAAAAAGATCAAAAAATCCATTTTTATGAACAAATCAGGTTTCATGACCCCACAAAACCCAGGCCCACCAAACCCGGGCCGGCTTTTGTGGCCCTACAAAGCCTGATTTTTTTTAAAAATGGTTATTTTCATCTTTTTTTTTTTCCTTTTCAAGCCATGGGATTTTTCCAAGTTATTCAAAAGTCCCAAAAATAAATTATTGTTTAAAAATTATACTTTTATTTTTGGATAAATTTTATAATCATTACATCAATTTAATCCAATGTTGTTAGTAGTTAGAACACTTAATCATGTATTGGTTGTGTTTTATTATCATTCCATTGTTTTTTTCTGTGAATTAAAAATTTAATCGAGTCAAAAAGGGTAAAAATACATTATTTTTTACTGGGTAACTTTGAAAAATCCCATGTCCCAAAAAAAAAAAAAAAGATCAAAAAATCCATTTTAATGAACAAATTAAGTTTCATGACCCCACAAAACCAAGGCCCACAAAGCCTGATCTTTTTTAAAAATAGTTACTTTCATCCTTTTTTTTTTTCGTTTTCAAGCCATGGGATTTTTCCAAGTTATTCAATAGTCCCAAAAATAAATTATTGTTTAAAAATTATACTTTTTTTTTTCGATAAATTTTATAATCATTACATCAATTTAATCTAATGTTGATAGTAGTTAGAGCACTTAATCATGTATTGAATGTGTTTTATTATCATTCCATTGTTATTTCTTGTGAATTATAAATTTAATCAAGTAAAAAAATGTAAAATACATTACTCTTTATTGGGTAACTTTGAAAAATCCCATGGCCCCAAAAATAAAATTAAAAAAATATCAAAAAATTGATTTTAATTAAAAAATATGATTTCATGACCCCACAAAACACGGGCCGGGTTTTGTGGCCCCACAAAGCCCGATTTTTTTTTATTAAAATGTGTATTTTTATCCTTTTTTTTTTATTGGCCATGGGATTTTTCAAAGTTATTCAATAGTTCCAAAACTAAATTATTGTTTAAAAATTATACTTTTTTTTTGGATAAATTTTAGAATCATTATATCAATTTAATCCATTGTTGTTAGTAGTTAGAACACTTAATCATGTATAAGTTGTGTTTTATTATCATTCCATTGTTATTTCTTGGGAATTATAAATTTAATCATGTCAAAAAAGATAAAAATATATTATTTTTTATTGGGTAACTTTGAAAAATCCCAAGGGCCAAAAAAAAAAAAAAGATCAAAAAATCTATTTTTATTAAAAAATCAGGTTTCATGGCCCCACAAAGCCCAATTTGTTTTATTAAAATGGTTATTTTTGTCCTTTTTTTTCTTTTCTTGGCCATGGAATTTTTCAAAATTATTCAATAGTCGCAAAAATAAATTATTATTTAAAAATTATACTTTTATTTTTGGATAAATTTTATAATCATTATATCAATTTAATCCAACGTTGTTAGTAGTTAGAATAGTTAATCATGTATTGATTATGTTTTATTATCATTCCATTGTTATTTCTTGTGAATTATAAATTTAATCAAGTCAAAAAATGTAAAATACATTACTCTTTATTGGGTAACTTTGAAAAATCCCATGGCCCCAAAAACAAAACAAAAAAAGATCAAAAAATTCATTTTTATTAAAAAATCGGGTTTCATGTGTAACATCCCGTTTGAGCGATAGGAAGGACCGGAACAACTTACCCTGATGGGCCTACACGAACTTCCCAGGGGGGTCACCCATCCCTGGATTACCCCAGGTTAAGCACGCTTAACTTGGGAGTTCTTTGCCAACATTCAGCCCTAAAGGTATCCAGCTGGTGTTGTTTCCTTTCTTACACTATCCTCAATATATACTAACTTCTCTGGGCTCTCGTCCCGTTCGAGCGATAGAAAGGACCGGAACAACTTACCCTGATGGGCCTACACGAACTTCCCAGGGGGGTCACCCATCCCTGGATTACCCCAGGTTAAGCACGCTTAACTTGGGAGTTCTTTGCCAACATTCAGCCCAAAAGGTATCCAGCTGGTATTGTTTCCTTTCTTACACTATCCTCAATATATACTAACTTCTCTGGGCTCTCGGGGTATAACATTCTCCCCCCCTTAAGCACATGACGTCCTCGTCATGCGACCTTACAACCGATCCCAGATCTCCCCCATTGCATGGCCGATGTGGGATTCGCCTAAGGTGCCTACACGTACCCCCCCTCGGGGACTCAGCGTCCTCGTTGAGGTTTGCCCCACCATCGCGCTCAGAGGCTCGGGGGTCGACTCTGATACCATTTGTAACATCCCGTTCGAGCGATAGGAAGGACCGGAACAGCTTACCCTGATGGGCGTACACGAACTTCCCAAGGGGGTCACCCATCCCTGGATTACCTCAGGTTAAGCACGTTTAACTTGGGAGTTCTTTGCCAACATTCAGCCCAAAAGGTATCCAGCTGGTGTTGTTTCCTTTCTTACACTATCCTCAATATATACTAACTTCTCTGGGCTCTCGGGGTATTACATCATGGCCCCACAAAGCCCTTTTTTTTTATTAAAATGGTTATTTTTATCCTTTTTTTTCTTTTCTTGGCCATGGATTTTTTCAAAGTTATTCAATACTCGCAAAAAAAAATTATTATTTAAAAATTATACTTTTATTTTTGGATAAATTTTATAATCATTATATCAATTTAATCCAATGTTGTTAGTAGTTAGAACACTTAATCACGTATTGATTATTTTTATTATCATTCCATTGTTATTTCTTGTGAATTGTAAATTTAATCAAGTCAAAAAGGGTAAAAATACATTATTTTTTATTGGGTAACTTTGAAAAACACAATGTCCCAAAAAAAAAAAAAAAAAAGATCAAAAAATCCATTTTTATGAACAAATCAGGTTTCATGACTCCACAAAAACCGGGCCCACAAATCCCGGGCCAGGTTTTGTGGCCCCACAAAGCCCGATTTTTTAAAAAAATGGTTATTTTCATCCTTTTTTTTCCTTTTCAAGCCATTGAATTTTTCCAAGTTATTCAATAGTCCCAAAAATAAATTATTGTTTAAAAATTATACTTTTATTTTTGGATAAATTTTATAATCATTACATCAATTTAATGCAATGTTGTTAGTAGTTAGAACACTTAATCATGTATTGGTTGTGTTTTATTATCATTCCGTTGTTATTTCTTGTGAATTTTAAATTTAATCAAGTCAAAAAAGGTAAAAATACTTTATTTTTTATTGGGTAACTTTGAAAAATCCCATGTCCCCCCCCCAAAAAAAAGATCAAAAAATACATTTTTATGAACAAATCAGGTTTCATAACCCCACAAAACCCGGGCCGGCTTTTGTGGCCCCACAAAGCCTGATTTTTTTTAAAAATGGATATTTTCATCCTTTTTTTTTTTCTTTTCAAGCCATGGGATTTTTCCAAATTATTCAATAGTCCCAAAAATAAATTATTGTTTAAAAATTATACTTTTATTTTTGGATAAATTTTATAATCATTACATCAATTTAATCCAATGTTGTTAGTAGTTAGAACACTTAATCATGTATTGGTTGTGTTTTATTATCATTCCATTGTTATTTCCTGTGAATTAAAAATTTAATCGAGTTAAAAAGGGTAAAAATACATTATTTTTTATTGGGTAACTTTGAAAAATCCCATGTCCCCCCCCCCCCAAAAAAAAGATCAAAAAATCCATTTTTATGAAGAAATCAGGTTCCATGACACCGCAAAACCCAGGCCCACAAAACCCGGGCCGGCTTTTGTGGCCCTACAAAGCCTGATTTTTTTAAAAAATTGTTATTTTCATCCTTTTTTTTTTCATTTTCAAGCCATGGGATTTTTCCAAGTTATTCAATAGTCCCAAAAATAAATTATTGTTTAAAAATTATACTTTTATTTTTGGATAAATTTTATAATCATTACATCAATTTAATCCAATGTTGTTAGTAGTTAGAACACTTAATCATGTATTGGTTGTGTTTTATTATCATTCCGTTGTTATTTCTTGTGAATTATAAATTTAATCAAGTCAAAAAAGGTAAAAATACTTTATTTTTTATTGGGTAACTTTGAAAAGTCCCATGTCCCAAAAAAAAAAAAGAAAAGATCAAAAAATCCATTTTTATGAACAAATCAGGTTTCATGACCCCACAAAACCTAGGCCGGCTTTTGTGGCCCCACAAAGCCTGATTTTTTTTAAAAATGGTTATTTTCATCCTTTTTTTTTTTTCCTTTTCAAGCCATGGGATTTTTCCAAATTATTCAATAGTCCCAAAAATAAATTATTGTTTAAAAAGTATACTTTTATTTTTGGATAAATTTTATAATCATTACATCAATTTAATCCAATGTTGTTAGTAGTTAGAACACTTAATCATGTATTGGTTGTGTTTTATTATCATTCCATTGTTATTTCCTGTGAATTAAAAATTTAATCGAGTCAAAAAGGGTAAAAATATATTATTTTTTATTGGGTAACTTTGAAAAATCCCATGTCCCCCCCTCCCCAAAAAAAAAAGATCAAAAAATCCATTTTTATGAACAAATCAGGTTTCATGACACCGCAAAACCCAGGCCCACAAAACCCGAGCCGGCTTTTGTGGCCCCATAAAGCCTGATTTTTTTTGAAAATTCTTATTTTCATCCTTTTTTTTTTTTTCCTTTTCAAGCCATGCGATTTTTCCAAGTTATTCAATAGTCCCAAAAATAAATTATTGTTTAAAAATTATACTTTTATTTTTGGATAAATTTTATAATCATTACATCAATTTAATCTAATGTTGATAGTAGTTAGAACACTTAATCATGTATTGTATGTGTTTTATTATCATTCCATTGTTATTTCTTGTGAATTATAAATTTAATTAAGTCAAAAAATGTAAAATACATAACTCTTTATTGGGTAACTTTGAAAAATCACATGGCCCCAAAAATAAAATTCAAAAAAAGATCAAAAAAATTGATTTTTATTAAAAAATAAGGTTTCATGTCCCCACAAAACCCAGGTCCACAAAACCGGGCCCGGGTTTTGTGGACCCACAAAGCCCGATTTTTTTTTATAAAAATGGTTATTTTTATCCTTTTTTTTTTTTTTCTTTTCTTGGCCATGGAATTTTTCAAAGTTATTCAATAGTCCGAAAAATAAATTATTGTTTAAACATTATACTTTTATTTTTGGATAAATTTTATAATCATTATATCAATTTAATCTAATGTTGTTAGTAGTTAGAACACTTAATCATCTATTGATTATGTTTTATTATCATTCCATTGTTATTTCATGTGAATTATAAATTTAATCAAGTCAAAAAGGTAAAAATACATTATTTTTTATTGGGTAACTTTGAAAAACCCCATGTCCCAAAAAAAAAAAATGATCAAAAAATCCATTTTTATTAAAAAATCAGGTTTCATGGCCCCACAAAAACTGGGCCTGGGTTTTGTGGACCCATAAAGCCCGATTTTTTTTATTAAAATGGTTATTTTTATCCTTTTTCTTTTCTTTTCTTGGCCATTTGATTTTTCCAAGTTATTCAGTAGTCTCAAAAATAAATTATTGTTTAAAAATTATACTTTTATTTTTAGATAAATTTTATAATCATTACATCAATTTAATCCATTAATGTTAGTAGTTAGGACATTTAATCGTGTATTGGTTATGTTTTATAATCTTTCCATTGTTATTTCGTGTGAATTATAAATTTAATAAAGTCAAAAAATGTAAAATACATTACTCTTTATTGGGTAACATTGAAAAATCCAATTGCCCCAAAAACAAAAACAAAAAAAAGATCAAAAAATTCATTTTTATTAAAAAATTAGGTTTCATGGCCCCACAAAGCTCGATTTTTTTTTTTTATTAAAATGGTTATTTTTATCCTTTTTTTTCTTTTCTTGGCCATGGGATTTTTCAAAGTTATTCAATAGTCCCAAAAATAAAATATTGTTTAAAAATTATACTTTTAGTTTTGGATAAATTTTATAATCATTGTATCAATTTAATCCAATGTTGCTAGTAGTTAGAACACTTAATCATATATTGATTATGTTTTATTATCATTCCATTGTTATTTCTTGTGAATTTTAAATTTAATCAAGTCAAAAAAGCTAAAAATACATTATTTTTTAGTGGGTAACTTTGAAATATCCCATGGCCAAAAAAAAAAAAAAGATCAAAAAATACACTTTTATTAAAAAATTAGGTTTCATGGCCCCACAAAACCCAGGCCGGGTTTTATGGCCCCACAAAGCCCGATTTTTTTTATTAAAATTGTTATTTTTATCCTTTTTTTTCTTTTTCTTAGCTATGGGATTTTTCCAAATTATTCAATAGTCCCAAAAATAAATTATTGTTTAAAAATTATATTTTTATTTTTTGATAAATTTTATAATCATTACATCAATTTAATCCAATGTTGTTAGTAGTTAGAACACTGAATCATGTATTGGTTGTGTTTTATTATCATTCCATTGTTATTTCTTGTGAATTAAAAATTTAATCAAGTCAAAAAGGGTAAAAATACATTATTTTTTACTGGATAACTTTGAAAAATCCCATGTCCCAAAAAAAAAATCAAAAAATCCCTTTTTATGAACAAATCAGGTTTCATGACCCCACAAAACCCAGGCGCACAAAACCCGGGCCGGCTTTTGTGGCCCTACAAAGCCTGATTTTTTTTAAAAATGGTTATTTTCATCCTTTTTTTTTTCCTTTTCAAGCCATGGGATTTTTCCAAGTTATTCAATAATCCCAAAAATAAATTATTGTTTAAAACTTATACTTTTATTTTTTGATAAATTTTATAATCATTACATCAATTTAATCCAATGTTGTTAGTAGTTAGAACACTTAATCATGTATTGGTTGTGTTTTATTATCATTCCATTGTTATTTCTTGTGAATTATAAATTTAATCAAGTCAAAAAAGTTAAAAATACATTATTTTTTATTGGGTAACTTTGAAAAATCCCATGTCCCAAAAAAAAAAAATCGAAAAATCAATTTTTATGAACAAAACAGGTTTCATGACCCCACAAAACCCAGGCGCACAAAACCCGGGCCGGCTTTTGTGGCCCCACAAAGCCTGATTTTTTTTAAAAATGGTTATTTTCATCATTTTTTTTTCCTTTTCAAGCCATGGGATTTTTTCAAGTTATTCAATAGTCCCAAAAATAAATTATTGTTTAAAAATTATACTTTTATTTTTGGATAAATTTTATAATCATTACATCAATTTAATCCATTGTTATTAGTAGTTAGAACACTTAATCATGTATTGGTTCTGTTTTATTATCATTCCATTATTTTTTTCTGTGAATTAAAAATTTAATCGAGTCAAAAAGGGTAAAAATACATTATTTTTTACTGGGTAACTTTGAAAAATCGCATGTCCCCCAAAAAAAAAAAGATAAAAAAATCCATTTTTATGAACAAATCAGGTTTCATGACCCCACAAAACCCTAGCCCACAAAACCCGAGCCGGCTTTTGTGGCCCCACAAAGCCTGATTTTTTTTTAAAAATAGTTATTTTCATCCTTTTTTTTTTCCTTTTCAAGCCATGGGATTTTTCCAAGTTATTCAATAGTTTCAAAAATAACTTATTGTTTAAAAATTAAAATTTTATTTTTGGATAAATTTTATAATCATTACATCAATTTAATCCAATGTTGTTTGTAGTCAGAACACTTAATCATGTATTGGTTGTGTTTTATTATCATTTCATTGTTATTTCTTGTGAATTATAAATTTAATCAAGTCAAAAAAGTTAAAAATACATTATTTTTTATTGGGTAACTTTGAAATATCCCATGTCCCAAAAAAAGAAACAGATCAAAAAATCCATTTTTATGAACAAATCATGTTTCATGACCCCACAAAACCCAAGCCCACCAAACCCGGGCCAGCTTTTGTGGCCCCACAAAGCCTGATTTTTTTTAAAAATGGTTATTTTCATCTTTTTTTTTCCTTTTCAAGCCATGTGATTTTTCCAAGTTATTCAATAGTCCCAAAAATAAATTATTATTTAAAAATTATACTTTTATTTTTCGATAAATTTTATAATCATTACATCAATTTAATCTAATGTTGATAGTAGTTAGAGCACTTAATCGTGTATTGAATGTATTTTATTATCATTCCATTGTTATTTCTTGTGAATTATAAATTTAATCAAGTCAAAAAATGTAAAATACATTACTCTTTATTGGGTAACTTTGAAAAATCCCATGGCCCCAAAAATAAAATTAAAAAATATCAAAAAGTTGATTTTAATTAAAAAATATGGTTTCATGACCCCACAAAACACGGGCCGGGTTTTGGGGCCCCACAAAGCCCGATTTTTTTTTATTAAAATGGGTATTTTTATCCTTTTTTTTTTTATTGGCCATGGGATTTTTCAAAGTTATTCAATAGTTCCAAAAATAAATTATTGTTTAAAAATTATACTTTTTTTTTGGATAAATTTTAGAATCATTATATCAATTTAATCCAATGTTGTTAGTAGTTAGAACACTTAATCATGTATAAGTTGTGTTTTATTATCATTCCATTGTTATTTCTTGGGAATTATAAATTTAATCATGTCAAAAAAGATAAAAATACATTATTTTTTATTGGGTAACTTTGAAAAATCCCAAGGGCCAAAAAAAAAAAAAAGTTCAAAAAATCTATTTTTATTAAAAAATCAGGTTTCATGGCCCCACAAAACCCGGGCACACAAAACCCAGGTCGGGTTTTATGGCCCCACAAAGCCCAATTTTTTTTATTAAAATGGTTATTTTTGTCCTTTTTTTTCTTTTCTTGGCCATGGAATTTTTCAAAATTATTCAATAGTCGCAAAAATAAATTATTATTTAAAAATTATACTTTTATTTTTGGATAAATTTTATAATCATTATATCAATTTAATCCAATGTTGTTAGTAGTTCGAATAGTTAATCATGTATTGATTATGTTTTATTATCATTCCATTGTTATTTCTTGTGAATTATAAATTTAATCAAGTCAAAAAATGTAAAATACATTACTCTTTATTGGGTAACTTTGAAAAATCCCATGGCCCCAAAAACAAAACAAAAAAAGACCAAAAAATTCATTTTTATTAAAAAATCAGGTTTCATGGCCCCACAAAACCCGTGCCGGGTTTCGTGGCCCCACAAAGCCCTTTTTTTTTTTATTAAAATGGTTAATTTTACCCTTTTTTTTCTTTTCTAGGCCATGGATTTTTTCAAAGTTATTCAATACTCGCAAAAATAAATTATTATTTAAAAATTATACTTTTATTTTTGGATAAATTTTATAATCATTATATCAATTTAATCCAATGTTGTTAGTAGTTAGAACACTTAATCACGTATTGATTATTTTTATTATCATTCTATTGTTATTTCTTGTGAATTGTAAATTTAATCAAGTCAAAAAGGGTAAAAATACATTATTTTTTATTGGGTAACTTTGAAAAATACCATGTCCCAAAAAAAAAAAAAAGATCAAAAAATCCATTTTTATGAACAAATTAGGTTTCATGACTCCACAAAAATCGGGCCCACAAATCCCAGGCCAGGTTTTGTGGCCCTACAAAGCCCGATTTTTTTAAAAAATGGTTATTTTCATCCTTTTTTTTCCTTTTCAAGCCATTGGATTTTTCCAAGTTATTCAATAGTCCCAAAAATAAATTATTGTTTAAAAATTATACTTTTATTTTTGGATAAATTTTATAATCATTACATCAATTTAATCCAATGTTGTTAGTAGTTAGAACACTTAATCATGTATTGGTTGTGTTTTATTATCATTCCATTGTTATTTCTTGTGAATTATAAATTTAATCAAGTCAAAAAAGGTAAAAATACTTTATTTTTTATTGGGTAACTTTGAAAAATCCCATGACCCCCCCCAAAAAAAAGATCAAAAAATACATTTTTATGAACAAATCAGGTTTCATAACCCCACAAAACCCGGGCCGGCTTTTGTGGCCCCACAAAGCCTGATTTTTTTTAAAAATGGTTATTTTCATCCTTTTTTTTTTCTTTTCAAGCCATCGGATTTTTCCAAATTATTCAATAGTCCCAAAAATAAATTATTATTTAAAAATTATACTTTTATTTTTGGATAAATTTTATCATCATTACATCAATTTAATCCAATGTTGTTAGTAGTTAGAACACTTAATCATGTATTGGTTGTGTTTTATTATCATTCCATTGTTATTTCCTGTGAATTAAAAATTTAATCGAGTTAAAAAGGGTAAAAATACATTATTTTTTATTGGATAACTTTGAAAAATCCCATGTCCCCCCCCCAAAAAAAAGATCAAAAAATCCATTTTTATGAAGAAATCAGGTTCCATGACACCGCAAAACCCAGGCCCACAAAACCCGGGCCGGCTTTTGTGGCCCCACAAAGCCTGATTTTTTTTAAAAATTCTTATTTTCATCCTTTTTTTTTTCGTTTTCAAGCCATGGGATTTTTCCAAGTTATTCAATAGTCCCAAAAATAAATTATTGTTTAAAAATTATACTTTTATTTTTGGATAAATTTTATAATCATTACATCAATTTAATCCAATGTTGTTAGTAGTTAGAACACTTAATCATGTATTGGTTGTGTTTTATTATTATTCCATTGTTATTTCCTGTGAATTATAAATTTAATCAAGTCAAAAAAGGTAAAAATACATTATTTTTTATTGGGTAACTTTGAAAAATCCCATGTCCCAAAAAAAAAAAAAGATCAAAAAATTCATTTTTATGAACAAATCAGGTTTCATGACCCCACAAAACCTAGGCCCACAAAACCTGGGTCGGCTTTTGTTGCTCCACAAAGCCTGATTTTTTTTAAAAATGGTTATTTTCATCCTTTTTTTTTTCGTTTTCAAGCCATGGGATTTTTCCAAGTTATTCAATAGTCCCAAAAATAAATTATTGTTTAAAAATTATACTTTTATTTTTGGATAAATTTTATAATCATTACATCAATTTAATCCAATGTTGTTAGTAGTTAGAACACTTAATCATGTATTGGTTGTGTTTTATTATTATTCCATTGTTATTTCCTGTGAATTATAAATTTAATCAAGTCAAAAAAGGTAAAAATACATTATTTTTTATTGGGTAACTTTGAAAAATCCCATGTCCCAAAAAAAAAAAGAAAAAGATCAAAAAATTCATTTTTATTAAAAAATCAGGTTTTATGGCCCCACAAAACCCGGGCCAACAAAACTGATTAGTGGTTAATTTTGTAAAAATTTTGTTATAATTATACCCTTCTTTTGATCTTAAAAATGGTTTAAATTAGATATTAATATATATTTTATGGTTATATGCAAGTTTAAATTGAAAAATGAATGAAATGAAATTTTAAAGTAAAATTTAATAATAATAATAATATATAAAATACATATACATCATTATATGCTTGCATGTAATATATATATATATATAATATAATCTAATATATATGTGCCATGTGTAATACATATATATATAATATATAATTTATTAATAACGTTAAATTATTTGTTTTTAGGCATGAAGAAATCAAGCCCATGAAGAAATCCAAGCCCATGAAGAATTAAAACCCATGAAGAATTCAAGCCCATGAAGAATTAAGGCTCAATTTGAGCAACCCATGGAAGATATTATTTGGAGAAGACCCAAGGATTATTTTTAATCTTAATGAAGATTAAAAAACTAATTTATAGAAATCTATTTTTATTTTTTATGTGAAAGCTTTATTAGGAGTGTTTTTTAGCTAAAATCCATTTAACTATTAGGTGGATATTATAGATAAAATCCATTTAACTTTATGAGTGTTTTATTAGGTATGTATTTTAGCTAAAATCCATTTAATATTAGGTGTGTATTATAGCTAAAATCCATTTAACTTTAAGTGTGTGAGTGCCCATTAGATATAATTATGTCTAGTTAAATAATTGAAATTGTGTGGTTTGTATTGCATCTTGTGGCCTATAAATAGGTCACTTGATTGCATTTGTAAGTGTGATTATTATTCTTGAATCAAAGTTTAGTTGTTTCCTTATAATTCTGTCTTTGAGAATTGTTCTTGTTCTTTCCCCTTTTCTTTAGTATTCTCTCTTGTGATCTTACTTCCTTCGTTTCTTCTTTTAAATTCTTATGTCATTTATTATTACTTTATTATTCACCGCCTAAATGGCCGGTTAATTTATGCCTTTAAATTTCTGCAATTTTAATTCTTGTCATTTAGTTATTCACCGCCTAAATGGCCGATTAGTTTATGCCTTTAAATTTCTGTAATTTTAATTCCTGTCTTTTAATTATCCACCGCCTAAATGGCCGGTTAGTTTTTACTATTTTAATTCCTGTCATTTAAATTCTGTTATTTAAATTACGTCATTTAAATTCTTGTCAATTAACTTTCAAATAAAGATGAGTAGCTAAATCTAATCTTGGGTTAAGGCAAGGACAGTGTCCAACGCCAATGATTCCCAAAGAAAGCTACGCTTTAAATGAGTAACATTAATTTAAATTTCAATATGAATGTGTATTAATTATTAAAAAATCACTAGGTTTGGATTGAAGCGTAAGCCTAACTTAGAGCTTTCATGCCATGTATGAGAGTTACTAGAACTGGAAACGCTATCATACCCAAACCCGGATGATTAATTTAGTTGTTTTGTGTATTAATTGCAATTGAATTTATGGTGGTTGCTTAAATTAGAATCCCGCATATCATGTATGGGGATTGCTTAACCTAGAACTATCATCATCTCTAATTACATTTAATAACAAACCCTCATATCTGAAATTAAATTAATGTTGCTAATCTTTTATACTAAAATTTGGGAATCAATGGGTTGGTACTGAACTTGTCTTAACTCAAGTGTTATCCAATTTTATATCCTCACATTAAGTATTTATTTCAATTACTGCCTTACTTTATTTTCTAGTATCTGTTGTCTAAAAAATAAAACCATAAAAAAACCTTGTTGCCAATTTGTCCAAATGTGTGTGCGTGTGTGTGATATTCTTTTTCTTTTGCCATAAATAAATCTCTCAGTGGACGACCTGGATTCATCCAGAAAATATAAATTTAAATTTAGACTACAACTGCACTCGTACACTGGCGAGTATAAACCTCTCACCAAAATAAAAAAAAATATAAAAATTTTATTATGATTTGTTTTTATTGTGTTTTAATTGCAGGGTGAGAATGCAGCCAAAAACCAGGGCCGGGTTTTGTGGCCCCACAAAGCCCAATTTTTTTTATTAAAATGGTTAGTTTTATCCTTTTTTTTTCTTTTCTTGGCCATGGGATTTTCCAAAGTTATTCAATAGTCCCAAAAATAAATTATTGTTTAAAAATTATACTTTTATTTTTTGATAAATTTTATAATCATTGTATCAATTTAATCCAATGTTGTTAGTAGTTAGAACACTTAATCATGTATTGATTATGTTTTCTTATCAGTCCATTGTTATTTCTTGTGAATTGTAAATTTAATCAAGTCAAAAAAGTTAAAAATATATTATTTTTTAGTGGGTAACTTTGAAATATCCCAGGGCCAAAAAAAAAAAAAAAGATCAAAAACTACATTTTTATTAAAAAATCAGGTTTCATGGCCACACAAAACCCGGGCCGAGTTTTATGGTCCCACAAGGCCCGATTTTTTTTTATTAAAATTGTTAATTTTATCCTTTTTTTTCTTTTTCTTAGCCATGGGATTTTTCCAAATTATTCAATAGTCCCAAAAATAAATTATTGTTTTAAAATTATACTTTTATTTTTGGATAAATTTTATAATCATTACATCAATTTAATTCAATGTTGTTAGTAGTTAGAACAGTTAATCATGTATTGGTTGTGTTTTATTATCATTCCATTGTTATTTCTTGTGAATTATAAATTTAATCAAGTCAAAAAAGGTAAAAATACATTATTTTTTATTGGGTAAGTTTGAAAAATCCAATGTCCAAAAAAATAAAAAAGATCAAAAAATCAATTTTTATTAAAAAATTAGGTTTCATGGCCCCACAAAACCCGGCCCGGGTTTTGTGGCCCCACAAAGTCTGATTTTTTTTTATTAAAATGGTTATTTTTATCCTCTTTTTTTCCCTTTTCTAGCCATGGGATTTTTTCAAGTTATTCAACAGTCCCAAAAATAAATTATTGTTTAAGAATTATACTTTTATTTTTGGATAAATTTTATAATCATTACATAAATTTAATCTAATATTGTTAGTAGTTAGAACGCTTAATCATGTATTGAATGTGTTTTATTATCATTCCATTGTTATTTCTTGTGAATTATAAATTTAATCAAGTCAAAAAATGTAAAATACATTACTCTTTATTGGGTAATTTTGAAAAATCCCATGGCGCAAAAAAAAAAAAAAAAAAAAGATCAAAAATTGATTTTTATTAAAAAAATAAGGTTTCAGGGCCCCACAAAACCCGAGCTGTGTTTTGTGGCCCCACAAAGCCCGATTTTTTTTTAAATGGTTATTTTTATCCCCTTTTTTTTTCTTTTCATGGCCATGGGATTTTTCCAAGTTATTCAATAGTCCCAAAAATAAATTATTGTTTAAAAATTATACTTTTATTTTTAGATAAATTTTATAATCTTTGCATCAATTTAATCCAATGTTGTTAGTAGTTAGAACACTTAATCGTGTATTGGTTGTGTTTTATTATCATTCCATTGTTATTTCTTGTGAATTATAAATTTAATCATGTCAAAAAAGTTAAAAATACATTATTTTTTATTGGGTAACTCTGAAATATCCCATGGCCAAAAAATAAAAATAAAAAAAGATCAAAAAATGATTTTTATTAAAAAATCAGGTTTCATGGCCCCACAAAACCCGGGCCCACAAAACCCAGGCCGGGTTTTGTGGCCCACAAAGCCCGATTTTGTTTATTAAAATGGTTATTTTTATCCTTTTTTTTTTCTTTTCTTGGCCATGAAATTTTTCCAAATTATTCAATAGTCCCAAAAATAAATTATTGTTTAAAAATTATACTTTTATTTTTGGATAAATTTTATAATCATTAGATCAATTTAATCCAATGTTGTTAGTAGTTAGAACACTTAATCATGTATTGATTGTGTTTTATTATCATTCCATTGTTATTTCTTGTGAATTATAAATTTAATCAAGTCAAAAAAGATAAAAAATACATTATTTTTCGTTGGGTAACTTTGAAAAATCCGATGGCCCCCCCCCCCCAAAAAAAAGATCAAAAAATCAATTTTTATTAAAAAATCAGGTTTCATTGCCCCACAAAACCCGGGCCCACAAATCCCGGGCCAGGTTTTATGGCCCCACAAAGCCCGATTTGTTTTATTAAAATAGTTATTTTTATCCTTTTTTTTTCTTTTCTTGGCCTTGGGTTTTTTCCAAGTTATTCAATAGTCCCAAAAATAAATTATTGTTTAAAAATTATACTTTTATTTTTGGATAAATTTTATAATCATTACATCAATTTAATCCGATTTTGTTAGTAGTTAGAACACTTAATCATGTTTTGGTTGTGTTTTATTATCATTCTATTGTTATTTCTTGTGAATTATAAATTTAATCAAGTCAAAAAATATAAAAATACATTATTCTTTATTGGGTAACTTTGTAATATCCCATGGCCAAAAAAAAAATATTCAAAAAATGATTTTTATTAAAAAAATCAAGTTTTATGTCCCCACAAAACCCGGCCCGGGTTTTGTGGCCCCACAAAGCCCGATTTTCTTTATTAAAATGGTTATTTTGATATTTTTTTGTTTTCTTGGCCATGGTATTTTTCCAAGTTATCCAATAACAAAAATAAATTATTGTTTAAAAATTATACTTGTATTTTTGGGTAAATTTTATAATCATTATATCAATTTAATCCAATATTGTTAGTAGTTAGAACACTTAATCATTTATTGGTTGTGTTTTATTATCATCCCATTGTTATTTATTGTGAATTATAAATTCAATTAAGCCAAAAAATGTAAAAATACATTATTTTTTATTGGGTAACTTTGAAATATCCCATGGCCAAAAAGAAAAAAAAAGATCAAAAATGATTTTTATTAAAAAATTAGGTTTTGTGGCCCCACAAAGCCCGATTTTTTTTATTAAAATGGTTATTTTTATCCTTTTTTTCTTTTCTTGGCCATGGGAGTTTTCCAAGTTATTCAATAGTCCCAAAAATAAATTATTGTTTAAAAATTACACTTTTATTTTTGAATAAATTTTGTAATCATTACATCAATTTAATCCAATGTTGTTAGTAGTTAGAACACTTAATTATGTATTGGTTGTGTTTTATTATCATTCCATTGTTATTTCTTGTGAATTATAAATTTAATCAAGTCAAAAAATGTAAAAATACATTATTTTTTATTGGACAACATTGAAAATTCCCATTGCAAAAAAAAAAAAAAATCATTTTTATTAAAAAATCAGGTTTCATGGCCTGACAAAACCCGATGACGTTGTGCAGTTTTGAAATTTTTTTTTTTATGGAAATCAGTATAGATCTGAAATAATATCTATCAAAATTTGTTTTATTTACAATCATAAACATACTACACAGCCTTTATAAGCAATGTGATCACAAAACAAAACAAATAGAAATGAAATCAATCCTTAGAGATTCAGTCAGTGAATTTGTTTGTTAGAGAGAAAGAATCTTGTTTAATGAGATTTCAATGAGATCGCTATGATTGATGAAGATTGTTAAATGACCCGACAAGGAAAAAAATTGAATGTATAATGAATGACTGAATTTGGATGGTTTGATAATGGAGAGAAAGAGAGTACCATGAACGTTGGAAGATGAGAGAGAAGAGAAAGACAATATGAAAGAGACAAGCGTATTTTAGTAAATGAAGATAAGGACAATGTGGGCTTTCTAATTTAAAATCTCATTAAGGGTATTTTAGGTATTTCATATAAAAGTGGGTATAGAGTGCAATTAGTTTGTTTGATTTGTCAAAAACGTTTTTTTACTAGAAAGTGGTTAAAAATAATTTTTTAAATTTCTTTTAGGTTATTTATGAATTTCTCTCTTTTGAATAATAGTACTATTTCTTATTTTATTAAAGATACTATACATGTTCACAGAGAGGGAGAGAAACAGAGCCTCAAAGAATCAACAAGAGTCCGCCCTTGCAGCTCCAATCTCATGAAAGAGCCGGTCCCAAGCGTGCCATGACGAGCCACCCTCCGCCATGGCCTCCGTCGCAACACCCCCAAGCTCCTCCGCTTTCCTCCTCACCTTCTTCCCGCCTTCACCCTCCATCAACTCCCTTACCATCTTCTCCACCGCTTCCCATTTCACAAACCCCCTTACGGACCCATCCGCTGTTTCCATTCTCAGCCCCACCCTGATGTCTTCCGTCACCATCCGCGCGTTTAGGTGCTGCTCCGCCATCATCGGCCATGCCAGCACAGGCACCTTCGCCCATATGCTCTCCACCACCGAGTTCCACCCACAGTGACTCAGAAACCCTTTCATGCTGTCGTGACTCAGTACCTTCCTTTGATCCACCCATTCTTGATCCACCATTCCTCTCTCCTTCACCCTCTCTTCGAACCCGTCCTCAACGTCCGACCCGGACCCGCCTTTCCTCACCACCCACAAGAAGTTCACCTCCGATTTCTCCAACCCAATTGCTATCTCACGTAGCTGTTGGGAAGATATCTCCGCTTGAGTCCCGAAAGCTACATAAAGAACTGATTTTCCACTGGCTGCTTTCTGGTCAAGCCATTGCAGCCACTTGGGCTTCTTCGATTGGGCCTCGAGGTCGAGCCTTTGGGGCTCTACCAAGCACCAGGGTCCGATACACCAGACTTTGGGTTCGCAGTGCCAGTTCAAGTAATCCACGTACAGTGGCTCGAGCACGAAGAAGTTGTTCGCGATATGACAGTAGCTTCTTGAACTTGCAAAAACCTGCTCTATGATGAAGTCCAAGTGAGGACCCGTTGGGTCGGGCAAATTGAAGGGCTCGCCAAAGTCATTTTGGTTGAGCCTGATCCATGGGAAATCGGTCACCGTAAACAACTCGTCATTTGATTGGGGTCCCCCGAGTAAACCGTTCTCGCGGACTATCCGGCTCACGGTCCGGGAGTAGTTGCCCATGCCATCGAAGACAAGCGGTGGAATTCCAAGCTTCGACGCTGATTCCACGGTCCAGCCGAGGAACATGTCGGAGACGATGAAGCTAACGTTGTTGAGCTTTCCCAGTGCTTATTCGAAGCTGGGGCGCATGAGTTTCGTGGCAGTGACGAACGGGAGGAAGTGGGACATGGACGGGAGTTTGTCAGTGCTCTCAACTCTGGCGGGCACGGCGGCGATATCACCGGGGACGGAAGCTCCACGACTAAGGGGGCAGTGACGACGTCTGAAAGCGAATTAGATATGAAAGCACGATTAGCCGGGGTGGTGAAAATGGTGACGGCGGTGCCCCGGCAGCGGCCGATGAGCAGCTGGGCTAGGTCGAGAATAGAGACAGAGTGGCCTTTGGACATGAAGAGGAACAGAACCACATGGATTTCCGGGAAAGCATGAGCCGAAGAATCCATTTCTCTCCCTCTTTGATCTATCGATCTTTTCTCTCTGGATCACTCGGTGTCCATAAATAAGACATATAAAGCCTATGTTGATCTCCACTGGCGTCTCATCAAACCCTTGTTCCCACCATGATCGCAATTTCGTGTTGAAATCGGTCTCACAATGAAGTGATGTATTTGGTTTACGTTACGAGAGTTCAAATTATAGCGAAAATTTAGAATCACAGAGCCTCTGCCACGTGCATGCAATTAGCAGAATTTCATTGAAAATTTCAAACCAATGGCGAATACGTTCCGCGTTGGCAAACAAGGATAATGCTACACAAACTGAAAGTTGGATAACTTGGTGAACAACTCAATTTCTTACGATATTTTGATATCAAAATATCATGATATTTTATATCTAAAATTTTGAATACCCGCCCAATACGTTCTTTATCCTTCCTCCCCCCACTCACTCTCTCTTCTTCCCCTTCTCCCTTACCTCTCACCTCTCCAGCCACAGTCCGCCTCCGCCCGCACCGACCTCCACCTCCACCTCTGTTTGCCTTCGCCTCCGCTCGAGCCCGCCTCTATTCGCCTCCGCCCAAGCTCGCCTCCGCCTTCGCTCGAGCCCGCCTCTGTTCGCCTCCGCCTCCCTCCATCTCCCCCCTCTCTCTTTCTCCTTCTCCCTTTCTCGCCTCATTCTCTCTCTGCTCATTCTCGCTGACGCATTCGACGCCTTCGCCTCCACCGTTTGCCGCCGACACCTCCATCTCCACTTTCTCTCTCTCCCTCTCTCTCTCTGGCTCACAACACATATACAAATATATAATATATTTTTTAAAAATATATTTAAATATAATTTAGGTTAAATATATATATTTTCTAAACAAAAATAGAGACTAAATAAGAATAAGAATAAATAATATATTTTGAGTTCAAAATACATAAAATTTTATATCATCATGGATATAAGAATATATTTTTTTATTAAAAGTAAATATTATCATATTATAGTTTATAGTTTGATGTATATTTTATAACTTAAAAAATAGAACAAAATTACAAAATAAATTTTTAAAAATAACAAGTCAAATTATACTCTTTAAATTTTTTTAATTTAAAGAAACATTATGAATTTCACTAAAAAAAATTCCAAAATAAAGGAAAAGTCAAATATGTCTATGAGAATTGCATCAAATAACTTTAATTTTTTTTAGTCCACTATTCTCTACTTGATCAGAATAATAAGTTTAAATAATTTATAATTTTAATTATATTTTTTCTCTTTATTATTCATACAAACTATAAATTTTTATGTATTTTATGTATAAATAATTATGTATATTTATATGTTATTATTTTATTTATATTGCTTGAATTGAAAGATTAAAAATTATCTGTAAAATTATACAAAATCTTAATATTATATTTTACAAAAATCAAAAATTATATTTGAAGTTAAAACAAAATTTTAGGCTGTTGTTTCGGATTTATACAAATAATATAAATAGATAAGAAAATAAATAATATGTAAGTAACATATAATATCATATATATCATATTATATATATATATATATATATGTGTGTGTGTTAGTTAACAGTGACCCAAAGAGAGAGAGGGGCATTGGAACAGCGGACGTCGGCGGAGGCGACTGTGATGGTGAGAAACGAGAAGAGAGAGTGAGAGAGAGAGGGGGGGAGAAGCAGAAAGAGAAAGAGATGGAGTCGTCGGTGGGGCGCAGCGGTGGGAGCGGATGTCGCGAATGTGATGGTGGTTTGACTGGCGCTGTAGGGGGGATGACGGTCTGTGGCCGATGGTGATAGCGAGGAGGTGCAACTGAAAGAGGAAGGGGCGACAGTGGACCGTGGTCGACTGGATGGGGGGCGACGGCGTTGCTTGTCGTAGTGGAGAGGCAAGGGTGGACGCTGCAACCTGTAGGGGTGAGTTTGAGAGATAGAGTGGGTTTGAGAGATGGTGGTTTTGAGGGAGAGAATGGGTTTGAAAATGGGCGGGTAAAGATGAAAATGAAAGAGAGTGAAATGTGAGACTGAAAGAGAGAGTGAGGATGAACTTGTCTTTTACACTAAGGGTTAGATATGTAATTTTACTAGAGTTGTTCAATTTTTTGTCCACTATTACGTTCATGTAGCATTATCCGGCCAACAATTATGTTGGCTTCTGTTTCACCCACCGATTATGCTACATGAAGAAGCGTGTAGACAATTTGGTGGATAACTCACACCAAAATTACAAATTTACCCTTTATTTTAATTACAAATCTACCCTCAATCAGCCAAAAAATTGAAATCCCATCTAATCCACTTCTTTCACCTCTTCCCCCCTTCTCTCTCTCAACACCTACTTCTTCCTCATCCTCTCTCTCTCTCCTGCATGTGACTACGTCTGTTCCAATATCCCATCACACTAGCTCATCAGCAGCATTTATGTCTCGGATCAACTGGAGCATCTCAAGGCCCACCGCACCATTTCGTACATCGGCAACGACATCAAGAGGTTCGACGAGCTCGATAAGATGCTTGACATCTCTACTGCCAACCCTACCCAACATACACACCCACACCCATATCCGCCTAGCCTTCACGCCACTCCATCTTATCTTTTTAGCGCAAGAGTGTGTAACGACCCAGCTTTTCACCTCAATTTTTATTTATATCAACAGAAACAAATTGATTAAAATTACATATCTCAGGGGTTCTTACATACATACCATAGCATAAGCTAAACAAATATAACGAAACACCTCAATCTGAGCCCATGCTCACACTCACCTCTAATGATCTTTTCGGTCGGAAAAGCCCCGTACACATGGCGATCGACAAGGATCCGACACCACCGAATCTGACCTCAAACTTTTCTTCCTTAATCCGGAATGATGTTAAAATAAAATGAGCCACAAGGCTCAACAAGCATAATTAAAACAAAGGGGGATCAATCACCATAACTAGCATTAGCAAAGCTTTCCACATTCGTTCACCACATCATGTCATAAGTTATTGCATATATTCAGTATACCTACATCAGGCTCCACAAGTTTGTATGGCATGTATTCATAATTTTGCAAATAGCCATTCGAGCCAAGTTCGTACTATATACCATGCACCGTCATGCACGTTCACGTTTACATTGCCTTTTTATGTCATGTATTTTCATGAAAGGTTTCATATCATAATGGAACACATGCACATGCTTAACAAAATACAAACAGCCCCTAGGCTCACACATGTCAATATGTTCAACGATACCATATGCAATATCATAACCTATAATACTCATCAACCATCCGTCACCCTCTTTGGCATGGCAGCACATGCCTAACCTGCCCGGATGTCATCGACACAGCTATAACAGTACCCTCGCTCAGAGGCCGAGGGGACAAACACCCATCATAATCTTCACTGAACAATTACATATATACAATGTCATACATAATCATATGCAACTCACACCACCATGTACGTGCAAGGGTCTTTACATAGTTATTATGAGAATATTTATTCTGATTGTTCCAAGCAAAAGCCCATATGTTTCTCGTTATGCAATCCACGTCATTAAACTCATATTTGTACGTTTCCAACACATTTATGGCATAAGATATTAGCCCAATATTCACAAATCAACATGTTGTTTCATATGATGCCAGGGTCAGGATATAAACCCCTATACAACATAGGTATTTGTACTGCTTTACTTTCAAGATTGACACCACTCGTTGTTACTCACATTATTGAAGGGTTCAGCGTATTTGACATTATTAAATATTAGATAGAGATTAGTCAGTTGACCGCCACAATCACATCAAGTCACCCTGACTCTCTAAGAATCTAACCCATACCGGTTCGACATCATTCCCAAATAAAGCGAAGCGATACGAAGCCCCGTGATGGGAGGAATGAGCGACACCAAAACATTATTTATCTAACTTATTTAATCACCAATAGACCCATTATTAACATACAAGTTATTGAATGGTAGTCACGCGAATTATCCTTATTAATGCGTGAAATCGAGTCATAGTGAAGGAAGGAATAAAATACGAAAAACTATGAAGACACCCACAGGAAATTAAGAACATGAGGGAATGGTTAGGAGCTTGCCTTTATTTGCCCAATTCTTGCCTTTTTTATGCTCTCGATGCGAAGTAAAATGTTCTACATAAATAACAAGATTGCGGCTCCAATTAATTAAATTTAACCACATAATCCGCATAATACACTACAAAAAATCAGTAATTTAGTGACGTATTTAGAGACAGCATTTTTCCGTCACTAATTAGAGACGGAAATTTGGATTTGCGACGGAATATTTCGTCGCCAATTTTTTTATTTTTTTAAAATTATTAACGGAATTAGCAACGGAATATTCCGTCGCTAAATAATTAAAATATTTTTTTTATTTTTTATTTTTTAGCAACGGGTGTGCACCCGTCACTAAATTTGCATTTTTTATTTTTTTTATTTTTATTTTTTAGTGACAGGGCAACCCCGTCGCTGAATTTTTTATTTTTATTTTTTATTTTTTAGCGACGGGTGTGCCCCATCGCTGAATTTTCGATTTTTATTTTTTAGCGACAAGTGTCGCTAAATTTGCACCTTTTTTTTTTTTATTTTTTAGCGACGAGGGCTACCCATCACTGAATTTTTTATTTTTATTTTTTTGATTTTTATTTTTTAGCGACAGGTGTTGCCCCATTGATGAATTTTTTATTTTGATTTTTTTATTTTTTAGCGACGGGTGTGCCCCGTCGCTAAATTTGTATTTTTTTTTTTTATAGCAACGAGTGCTACCCCGTCACTGAATTTTGTATTTTTAATTTAATTTATTTTTATTATTTAGCGACGGGAGTTACCCGTCGCTAAATTTTATATTTGTTATTTAATTAAATTAAATATATTTAGTGACGAAATATTTCGTCGCTAATTAATAAGAAATTTAAATTTAAATTAAATATAAAATCGTTAAATAATTAAAAAAATTAAATTAATAACTAAAAAATTTAGCCAGTCGTTACAAATGAAAAAAATAAATTTTATTTATTATGTATTAAACAAAGATTAAATAAATATTAAAATGTATTAAATGCATATTTTATGTATTTTATTTACAAACCAAAAATATGTAAATTGATATGATATTGTAAAATTTATAATAACAAATATGTATTTAAATATTTTTTAATCAAATAAAACTTAAATATTTAAGAGATAAATTAATTACAACATTTAAGTGGTAGATTAGCTGAGTTAAAATTTATAATATTTATTTTTTTAAGTATTAATTTATGAATTTAAAAGATTTAAAATTTAAAAACCTAATTTAAAATAAAATTAAAATGTCGTAATTTTAGCTAGGTATAGTATATAGTTAATATATGCAGTGTATATCATAAGGAAGCTCGTAGCTCGGATGGTTGTGCGTGCACACACGAGTGACTAAGAATCGAAATTGAGGAAAGGAAGAAGGAATGCACTAGGAAATTATCCCAGCGCTACACGTGGCGCTGTAAGGCAGCGCGCGCATCCTTCCAATGCAAGCTACTATTATTTTTTTTTTTAAATTAAACTTAGCGACAAAAACAATTTTGTTGCTAATTATAATTTATTTTAATTTTTAAAATATTTTAATTTTTATTATGTATTAGCGACGGAACGATTTCCGTTGCTAAAATAATATTTAATTTTTAAAATAAATTTTATTTTTTAGTTTTTAATCAGCGACAAAAATTTTCGCCACTGATTTTCTCTATCGCCGATCCCATCGCTAAATTTTAGCGACGCCATTTTTAGCGACAGGAAGATGCCGATCACTAAATTTCATTTTTTTTATAGTGATACAACCGTAAAAAATTTATGATTTAAATATATAACACCTCTAATAATTTAATTCACTTATCGAAATATTTTAAATACCCAATAACCTCAAAAACCTCATAATTTCCACACTTTTTTTCTCTTTTCCTTCCATTCCACAAGTGTCGTGCCTCTCTTCTTTCTTCTACTTTATTTCCCTCATTCCCTCCATATTTCCCTCTCTGTTTTCTGCCTTTATTTTGTCCGAATTGGATGTCTGGAATGGCCAAATTGGCCATAAAAATGATACAGCGAAGCGAAGGGAGCTTGGCAGCCAAGACAAATTAGGCGGCTCTCAGCGCTATATAAAAGCTTACGGGTGAAAATTGACAATTATAATGTAGTTCTTAATTTTTTTTTTGGTATAATAAAAATATAAAATATATTTTAAAGGATGTCCTCAGCCCATCCCTCTCTTCCCGGTCCGATCGGCTGTTGCTATTGGGTTTTCTGTTTCCCGTTTCTCTCTTCTCTCTCTCCGAGTATTTTTAGTCGGTTGCTCCGAAAAGCAAAACTAGAGCCAAAAAGCTGCTTCCTTCTCCTCTCTCTCTCTCTCTCCGTTGTGGTGCCGAGAGCCATCAATCAGCCAAGAGATCGGGGGACTTGGAACACAATCATGTCTCGGAGAGCCACAGCGGCGGAGTTGGCCTCGCAATCTCGACTCGGCTAATGGAACTCGGCGGTTCTTCGACTCACGCCAAGCCGAACCAAGCGCAAGAGCAAGCGCGTTCCTTTCTCGCCTTCGATCTCAATGAAATCCCTTCGTCTTCCTCGGCCGAGAGCCACACTTCCCTTCCCGTTGACGCCTTGTCAATCGTCCGGGCAATCCACGCCTGTCCCTCACAGCCACTGTTCGGACTGCCAGCGGGGATCCCCAGGGGTGATGATGCTTCGGCGTGCGCTGCTTGTGGCCGCCCGGAGGTTCGGGAGCACGTGGTGGTCTGCGACCGGTGCGAGCGAGGGTTCCACGTCGGCTGCGGGGAATGCAGGGGATACATGCGGTGATTCTGGATGAGTGGATTTGCGGGAAATGCGGCGACGGAGTGCGAAGTAGCCGGTGGCCGCTAGGATTCAAATCTAGGGTGTCGGGGTAGAAGCGTGGCAGAGTTCAGCTTCTTGACATCAATGCTTCGCCTCCAAGTGACAGCGAATGCGAGGAGAGTGAAGGCTTTCCGTGTTCGAGGTATGGCTTTTAAATTTGGTCACTGGAATCTGTAACAATGATATTGCACGGTATATTGGATGAGATGAGGGCTGGCCTGGTTGTATTGTAGTTTGCTTATGAGACAGAGTTTAGTACGATCAGCCAATCTGATTATTACTTCAAAGAAGATAAATTATAGGGAAAAAAAATTTCATCCTTCCGTCTAGCACATTGCATTATTCTTATTTGATTTGTTCATATTAGCTAAATTGAGGAACGTTGAGTGCAAAACTCTCACTCTTACGTGGTTCACCTATCTGGAGACCTCCACTTATTTTGTGCTCTTACATAAAACCTTGATGGATTTTGCCTACTGCAAAAGCTTGCTTATTGAAATTTAACTATCTTTAAGTTAAATAGTCCCCACGTTTCCTTCATTTTTGTTCTCGAGGGCGAGTCTTTTTATTAAGGTAACATTCCTAGTGATAATACTCTCTCGCAGTTGGTTCTGAATCTGAATAAGTGAGAATGATTGTGTTAGGTGGCTGGTAACCACATACAACTTGTTTGATTTTATCATGAATTCTTGATAAAACATGATTGACGAGTTGCTTAATCAACATGAATCAAAGACCCAAGAAGAAGGCTCATAGCTTTTTTATTTCCAACGATGGAAGAGTTGCTTAATCGACAAGAATCCATTGATTGACTCATAGGTGGAACAACTCTCTGAAACAAGAAGTTGGCAACTACGAATTCTAATTTTTCATTCATTTCTATATATGACCTTATCTGTTGTTAGGTCCATATAATTTGTATCAAAGCTAAGGGTCCGTTTGGCTAAACGGTTTGACTGCTTATAAGCTATTAGTGTAGCTTTTCAGTTGTCAAGCTTTTTAAGTTAAGCGTTTGACAAACTCAACTAGCTTAAACACTTTATAGCTTAAACGCTATTTGAATAGCTTTTTTAAAATCCCCTCAACTTTTGCAAACCGTTGTTAGAGAAAAAGCTGCGTTGACCATGGAAATTACCAATTTATCCTCAACCAAAATACCAATTTCCCACCATCATTGTCGCCTATCGCCATCTACCTCGCCATCACCCCCACTGTTGCCTCAAGCTCCTCCATCGTCGTCGTCCAGCTCGGTCGCCGCAAGCCGGCTCCTTCATCGCCATCGCAAGCCCAATTCGACTGCCGCAAGTCGTGTTAGTCCTGCTACCGCCATCGTCGCCTCTACTTCTAGATCTGTTGCCGCAAGTCGCCCAGCGTCGTTGCGTCTCTTGCGGCCTACTTCACCTCCTCTCACGGTCGCCTCTTATGCCGTCGTTGTCACCCATCTCCTTCTCCGTTGCCGGCCTTCTTCATTGTGTGTATATATGTGTGTATATATATATATATAATATGTAATAATATATATTTAGTTTGTATATAATATATACAAAATATTGCACTTTGTTGTTATTTTACGCAATTTTATACAATAATTTACATACAAAATACATAATTCTACATATAGAATTTTAATATATCAAAAAAATACAAAATTTTGCATTAATCAATTAATAGATTGCATAAAATTATCTAAAATAACAACAAATTGTGGCTAATTGCAATATTTTGAAAGTGTAAGGGGGTTATTCGATGCAATCGAAAGCACAGGGGGTAAGTTGCACATGACTCTAAGTGTAGGGGGTTTCATATAATTTATCCTATAATTTTTTTAAAAAAAAATTATATTTTCTAAATTTTATTTACATTATTCAATATCATGTCTATTTTAGTCTTTTTATTAAATTCTAACAGTTTATCAGCTTTTACAAATCAAACACATAATTTTACACTAATAGTTTAAAAGCACATTTATCCAAATACGTTATCAACTTAAATGCTACATAATTTAAACGTTATTATACAATTTAAACACTACCCAGTTTTTCAGCTGTTAAAAAAAAGCCTAACCAAACTAAGCCTATGTGTCTTCCAAAAAGATTTTTTCAGCCCATATAATTATGATTGTGACGACTTGTACTTAAGGGTGTGCATCTAGATTTGTACACATGGGGAATAATCGTTTTTGGTGCTAACTCCCTAGTTGTAGGCTAATTTAAAAACACGATCCCAGCTCGGTTTGAAAGCATTGAATACAATTTGAATTACTGTCTTCTCTCTTAAATTTCACTCTACTTTGTCTCTCTCTATTTCTCTTCTTGATATTTCTCCCTCAATTCTCAAATTCCCCTTCCTCCTACAATTCTAGCCTAATTCTCCTCTAGATAGACTAGAATTTTCCTAGTTAGATCACGGATCTGACATCTTCATCTACCTCTTTTGTTAAATTTTCATTCCATTTTATTCGTTTGCCTCATAGGAACCTCTATTGGTGTTCTTTACACAAGGTCAACCATTTTAAATGCGTCTCACGTATCTTATAGTCAATGCAAAGCTAGTTTTATAAAAATTTTCTTCTAACTCTAATGGACTCCGTCACATAAAACATTTGATTGATGCTTTTTTTCGATTTTAAGTATCCAAACAACTACACAAATGGAAAAAAAAATTACTACTGAAGCTTTAAACAAGTAGATCATCTTTAGTGTAATTTATTTTATGGCATAAAATATTCCATTATTTTTTGATAAAAAATAATGTTCCAATATATATTATTTATTAACGCAAAATTATTATTATTATTATTTATTTTATAGATTATTGTATGATTGTCCCATAAGCCCATATCAAAAATACTTTTTTTTTAAATAAAAGAAAATTAGAATATTTAAGTTTATAGTTAGGATGAGACTTTGGATTGATGTCTTGTATTGTTTGTCGTATTAATGTAAATATTAATACAAAGTGATAATAAAAGTGTCAAATTTTAATATTTTATTATTATTTAAATATAATAATAAATTTATTTATAAAGAAGAACGTCTCAATCAGAATTTGCAAGTAATTTGTAAGGAAGAAAATTGATAAAAGGGGCGGGAGTGACCTTCAGTCTGTCTAATCTTTAAGTTAGTTTTTTTAGCTTAAGTGTAAAATAAAAAGAAAGCAAAACTGTGGCGGCTATACACAAATAGGATACTTGTCCACTGGTAGTAAAACACCAGGTAAACCTGTTATTAGAATATATTTAATTACATTACGAGGTTTGTTTGGCTGCACTAGTTGGCAAATGCTAATTATAAGCCCCATGTTATCTAACAGTCTTGCAGTGTCTAGACTATTTATTTATTTATTGCTGGAGCCTCAAAGAATCAACAAGAGTCCGCTCTTGCAGCTCCGATCTCATCAAAGAGCCGGTCCCAAGCCTCCCATGACGAGCCGCCCTCCGCCATGGCCTCCGCCGCAGCGCCCCCAAGGGCCTCCGCGTTCCTCCTCACCTCCTTCCCGCCTTCACCCTCCATCAACTCCCTCACCATCTTCTCCACCGCTTCCCATTTCACAAACCCCCTTGCGGACCCATCCGCTGTTTCCATTCTCAGCCCCACCCTGATGTCCTCCGTCACCATCCGCGCGTTCAGGTGCTGCTCCGCCATCATCGGCCATGCCAGCACGGGCACCTTCGCGCATATGCTCTCCACCACCGAGTTCCACCCGCAGTGACTCAGAAACCCTTTCACGCTGTCGTGACTCAGTACCTTCCTCTGATCCACCCATTCTCTCACCACCATTCCTCTCTCCTTCACCCTCTCTTCGAACCCGTCCTCAACGTCCGACCCGGACCCGCCTTTCCTCACCACCCACAAGAAGTTCGCCTCCGATTTCTCCAACCCAATTGCTATCTCACGTAGCTGCTGGGAAGATATCTCCGCTTGAGTCCCGAAAGCTACATAAAGAACTGATTTTCCACTGGCTGCTTTCTGGTCAAGCCACTGCAGCCACTTGGGCTTCTTCGATTGGGCCTCGAGGCCGAGCCTTTGGGGCTCTACCAAGCACCAGGGTCCGATACACCAGACTTTGGGTTCGCAGTGCCGGTTCCAGTAATCCACGTATAGTGGCTCGAGCTCGTAGAAGCTGTTCGCGATATGACAGTAGCTTCTTGAATTTGCAATAATCTGCTCTATGATGAAGTCCAAGTGAGGACCCGTTGGGTCGGGCAAATTGAAGGGCTCGTCAAAGTCGTTTCGGGTGAGCCTGATCCATGGGAAATAGGTCACCGTAAACAACTCGTCATTTGATTGGGGTCCCGCTAGTAGACTGTTCTCGCCGACGACCTGGCACACGGTCCGGGCGTAGTTGCTCATGCCATCGAAGACGAGCCGCGGAATTCCAAGCTTCGACGCTGATTCCACGGTCCAGCCCAGGAACAAGTCGGAGACGATGAAGCTAACGTTGTTGAGCCTTCCCAGTGCTTCTTCGAAGCTGGGGCGCATGAGTTTCGTGGCAGTGACGAACGGGAGGAAGTGGGACATGGACGGGAGTTTGTCAGTGCTCTCAACTCCTGCGGGCACTCCGGCGATGTGGCTGGGGAACGGAAGCTCCACGACGGAGGGGGCGGTGACGACGTCCGAAAGCGAATCAGATATGAAAGCACGATTAGCCGGGGTGGTGAAAATGGTGACGGCGGTGCCCCGGCAGCGGCCGATGAGCAGCCGGGCTAGGTCGAGAATAGGGACGGTGTGGCCTTTGGACATGAAGGGGAACAGAACCACATGGGTTTCCGGGAAAGCACAAGCCGAAGAATCCATTTCTCTCTCTAGCTAGCTATCTCTCTCTGATCGATTGATCTTTCTCTCCGGATCACTCGGTGTCCATATATAAATGAGCCCACCCTTTTTGGACATATATATAAAGCCTGTCTTGATCTCCACTGGCGTGGCGTCTCGGTCTCATCAAACCCTTGTTCCCACCATGATCGCAACTTCGTGCTGAAATCGGCCTCCATTGGTTTACGTAACAGAGTTCAAATTATAGCAAAAATTTAGAATCACAGAGCCTCTGCCACGTGCACGCAATTAGCAAAATTTCAAATGAATGGCGAATATGTTCTAGAAGCCTGTTTTTTGAACGAGCCGAGATCTGCTGTCACTCCCGGCTTGTCCCTCCAAATAAAAATCACTCACATTATTCAATGGCTCTTGGCTCTTTTCGAATGGTGGGCAAGAATTTTCACTTCTCACGGCATCCACTTTCTGGATATGCTGTCAATTTGGACGGTTTTTTTTCTTTTTTTTTTAACTTTTTAAGTCATTCGAGTTCGATCAGTTCAATACTTAAAAAAAGTTGTTTGTGAATAATATTTTCAGCTTTGGGTTCAACTCGTTTAAGTTAAATGACTCAAATTTGAACATATATATATATATATATATATTACAAACTTTCTTGATGAATAAAAACTTATCGAGTTTGTTTATGAACAACGTATTGAGTGAGTTTGTTCATAAACACATAGATATAGATCTTATTCATGAATAAAAATATAATTAAATGGAAAATTATTTTCTAATTTAATAAATAGTTCAAATTTGCTTATATATTTAATAGACTATTTCTAAGAATTATTTAATAAGATAATGTTTATTAGTTAAGATATGGGCTGAAAAGTATTTCAAATAAAAATAATTTTATTTTATTTATTAAACTTATTTGTTAATTCCTTGAAAATAAATCATATGATTTCTTATTTAAATATTTTAAATAAATTTATTTTTTTTGATAAATTTATCTAACACCTTACAAATAAAAAATAATAATTCATATATTCTTAAAATTTTTAAAAACTTAACAAATAATCTCATAAAGATCTTAAAATATTTTTCAATATTATTTTAACTATTCTATATTTTAATTTAAAAAATATTTTATTTTATTTTAATAAAGTATTAATTTATCTACACTTTTCTTCTCTAGACACTTCTCGCCTAATGAGTGTAAGGTGACCCTAAACCCTAAAAAGTGATCCTTACCGAGAATTCTTGTACTTTTAATTTTTTTAAATTTCCCGTGGTGTCACGTGTTCCCAATAATATTTTTAAAAAAAAATTAATTTACAATCATATTTTTTTAACTCTAAACAACCACTTCTCAATATGCTTAAAATATTTTTATTTAAAATTTATTTTTACTCTCGTTATTGCAGCCACTTTTCCCTTAATGAACTATCCGCCGCGGCCACCCACTCACACTGGAAACGATACAACAAAGAATGTCAAATACGATGCAGTGAAGACAAAAAACGGATGAAAATACAACCATAAAGTAGAAGAACAATAGCGATGTATCTAAACACATACACACACACATATATACATACGTAGTGACACATACACAAGAGACAGACACACACATATATATATACAGATATACATATATATATACAAACACACTTGAGAATTGGAAATGGCTAGGGAAGCAGTCGAAGATCGTTGGGGAAGCAGCCATGGTGGCGGCCATACCTTCCAGCAACGACCACCCATGAAGGCCTTCCGTACCTTGGGGTTCGAGAAGCCATAAGAGGCGATCGCTGCTTGTAAGTATGGCCACCCCTATCGCACCCAAAACCTCGAGTTGCGGCTATGATAGTGGCGATCGCCAACGACCGTGATGCTAAGGAAGCAATCGAAGATCGTTGGGGAAGCAAATTGCTAGGGAAGCAGTCAAAGATTGCTGGGGAAGCAGCCATGGTGGCGGCCATACCTGCCGGCAGCGACCACCCATGAAGGCCTCCCATACCCCGGGGTTCGGAAAGCCATAAGAGACGATCGCTGCTGGTAGGTATGGTCGCCCCTATCGCACCCAAAACCTTGAGTTGTGGCTATGATAATGGCGATCGCCAGCGACCGCGATGCCGCCTCTGATTTTGCAGAGGCAACCCACACCCACACATTTTGCAGTATTTTACCTCTTATAAAGCTCATTTTCGTCGCAAACACCGGCCATCGATTCGAGTTATTGGAGTTTGACGATATGTTTAAAGGATGACTATGTAGAGATGGTTGTGGCTGCGTGTGATGGTAATGAAATATGGTATTTTTTAAAAACATTGCTGCAAAGAGTTATTAACGTGGTTGCAAAAAATAAAATGGGTTTCTACTGTTTGTGAATATAACTTTCTTACTTTTTATACCTTAAATTGGCCTAAAAGCCCGAATACTTTCAATTATTTTCAAACCCAACCCTTCCAATTTTTGCAAGTATTGCTTGTACTTTCAACTATTTTCAAACCCAACCCTTTTTATCAATTGTTCCGGCTAACACCCATTTTATCTTATTAATATATTAAAGTAGGATAATATGTCAAAGTAATTGGCCAAGTGGCAATCAATGATGAACTGTTTTTGTAACACCCCATCTCCTAGACCACCCCAACACCTAGCGAACCTCAGACAGAGAACGTTACATGAGGGGCTAGGAATACTAACATTCACAATCTAAGATGCACAAAAAAACATTAAGATAAACTACAATCTTACATACCATTCATTCACGTACAACCCATACTGTACATGGAGTCTCTCATCCCTTTACAAAACATACATTCACAAATATTGCATTCTCCTAAAAGAATAAAGGATCTAAGGTACTAGCTCTAAAACACTCCCAAGAGCTTTTGTCGAGGGAGCCCCAGCATGCTATGCCAAAATTTAATATTCATAAACTTGAAGACATTTATATTCCATTATCAAGGTCATGTTCTCTTTTAATTTCATTAGGAAACTTGGGAGATTTGGAATTATAAGAATACACCCCCTAGCATTGGTTTCAAGGTCGAACCTGAGTTTTTGGGGCCCTGAGGCAAGACGTGAAAATGGGCCCCGAATTGTATAATAAAATATAAAAAGTAAATAAATATTTATACCATAAGAATAAAATTATTTTTTTTTAAATTATCAATTAAAAATTACCATAAACGAAACGAAACAAAACGAATGATACTACTATAAACGAAACGAAATGAAGAAGCAATTAACTGCTAAAAGTTGAAGCAAATCTGGAGTTAGAGCATCTGAAAAGCAGATCTAATCTGATGACCCAATCGGCAATTAAGAGGTAGCGAGCCACCGGCCACAACCCACAAGGGCGAGCGACGGAGGGCGATGGCGAGCCACCGGCCACGAGGGCAAGGCAAGTCACTGAGGACGAGCCATCGTCGATCGAGCAGCAAGAGGCGAGAAAGAGAGGGCGAGGGAGAAGGGCGAGGAGCAACAAGAAAAGAGAGAGGCAGCGAGCTACCAGCGACGGAGCAGCAGCGAGCGAAAGAGAGAGAAAGAGAAGGGTCGCAAGAAAGGGGGCGAGGGCGAGGCGCGACGGAGCCAAAGAGGTAGGGTTAGGGCAGCAAGCGAAAGAGAGAGAGGGAGAAGGGTTGCGAGAAGGGGGTGGGCGGGCAGAAAAAGCATGGGGCCCTAAGTTGTGAAATTTTCATGGGCCCCTAATTGTGAAATTTGCATAAGCCATTTTCAATTTATGGGCCCCTAAATTGTGAAATTTCCATAGGCCCTGAGGCAGCTGCCTTATGGGCCTTATGGAAAGTTCGGCCCTGATTGGTTCAACATATATTTGATCATCTTGGGCAATTATGACAAGAATAAACAAACACAAGTCATGAGAGAATACTAATTCTCTACTATGTTTAGAGCGAACAACACACAATTCCTTAGGAATTGTGGGGAAAAGAATACTAATTGCACCTTTGCTTACAATAAACATGCACAAGGGTCAGAGGCCATCAAATTTAAGAATTTCTCGGTATAAAGCTAAAATCCCTCTTTACCCACAACTTGACTTTCTCCCCAAAACCACTACCAACACTTAAGCATCATATTTTACAACTTTTATATGCTTGCAAATTCTCACTCCAAGGCCTCAAACTAAGGGAGTTAACAATAACCTAAAAACCCCCCAAAGTCCAACCCTAAGAAGGAATTTAAATGATCACAAATAGAATATGGGAAGAGGAACTTGCCTTAGTTTAATTCTTGCTTTGATACTAGATAGATTTGGAGCCTTTAGAGAAAAATATTCTTACTTAAAATTTGAAAAAATAAGCTTGAGTTTTGAGGGATGAGAGACCCATGAGAGAGAGAGCTTTTGGCAATATACTTCATTTTCTTACAAAAATCCCAACTTTTTTTCTATTTATATTTAATTATACATTTCTCAATAACTTTCCACCAGATAAATTGCCCTTAAATTCTTTTTATTAATTTCCAAATTAAGTCTTCAACTTAGCCTTTAAGTTTTTAAATTTTATCCTCCCAAGTCCATGCTTCTAGAAGGCTTTTTCTCTTCTCTTTAGTTGCCATCCGATAACGCCACTTCTCCATCCCAACTTAACCACTTTTTTTTATTTTTCAACTCTTCTAATGCTTGACATTTCCACACTTCTCCTTCTTGTTTGACTTAGACTTTTTCACATCTCCCATTCCACTATTTAGCTTAGAGCTTTCCACTAAGCTTTGAATCCACTTCACTTGAATTTCTAATTATACTTTGACTAACTCAAGATTTATTATTTCTCATTTTTTTCAAATAATTTATATAAATTTGTAGAAAGCAAATTAAACAAGAGATCTACATATTCGACTTTTCGGATAAAATCATCAGTTTTCCAAGCAACCCGTCACTAACTCCCGATACTTGTCATTAATTAAATTAAGCGTTTTAGACAGAATGTTTTGATAATTAAATTGCCAAAAAAAAATCGGGGCGTTATAGTTTTTCCTCAAAAAATTGTATTAAATTAAATATAATGATTAATTAATCATTAAAGTAAAACTATTTATTATATTATATTATATTATATTTATTTATAAATATATTAATATTGAAAAATTCATTTCATTAGTCTTGAAAATATAATATATCTTAATTAACATTGATGAACTTACCAAAAACCCATGCATTGCATGGTAGTAATCTCGTGGGAAAAATTGCATAGTTAAATGAATCAGTAACTATGCATTAATTTTTTTTTTTCATATTCCTTAGACTATAAACTTTTTTATCTCCATTTTCAAATCTAATGCATGAGTTTTTCAATACTAATTGAGATTTAAGATATCACATTTTTAAGACTAATGTATAGATTTTTCAATAGCAATTAAGATTTAAGATATTACATTTTCATGACTATGGAAGAAAATTAATGCATAGTAAAAGAAAAAAAAATCAAAATTCATATTTTCAAAGTTTTGTTATCATTGTAGAAATTAAATTTCAAAATCATAAATTAAAATTTTCAATCGAATTTTTAGTTAGCATTGGAAAACATATGTTTCCTCGTATTTAGGAGTTTTAATTTGTATTTATATTTATATTTATAGGTCAAAAATCATATTTTTAAAGTTTTATTATCATTAAAAGTATTAAATTTCAATATCATAAGCATTGGAAAGCCTATGCTTTCTCACGTTTAAGAGTTTTAATTTATATTATATTTATAATTTTTAATTAAATATATAATATAATAAATAATTTTACTTTGATAATTAATTAATCACTACCTTTAATTTAATGCAAGACTAATGCATGATTTTTTCAATGCTAATTAAGATTTAATATATCACATTTTCAAAATTAATGCATGAGTTTTTTATACTAATTAAGATTTAAGATATCACATTTTCAAAACTAATGTATGAATTTTTTAATATTAATTAAGATTTAATATATCATATTTTCAAAACTATAGAAGAAAATTAATGCATCATGAAAGAAAAATAAGTTAAATTCATATTTTCAATATTTTGTTATTGTTGCAGAAAATAACTTTTAGGAGTAGAAATTAAAATTTTTAAAATAATTTTTAATTAACATAGGAAAATCCATACATTGGAAAAACCCATGTTTTCTTACGTTTAGGAGTTTTAATTTATATTTATAATTTATAAATATATAATATAATAAATTATTTTACTTTAATAATTGATTAATCACAACCTTTAATTTAATGTAAATATTTAATGATTTACTATTCTAATGTAATAGTTTTTGTGTATAAATAAGAAGTTCATGTCAAGATTTTTTATTTTATATAATGTTCTATAATTTAATAAATGTCTTTTTAAAGTAGTTTTTCAAAATATGGATGAAATATTTAATTTTGTCAATCAAATCAACACTAGCAAGTCGCAATGAACATTGAAGGCTTGAGTCGTGAGGTTTCGAGAGATTCTATGATTTGAAGATAAATAAAAAATTTATAGCATTGAGATGGTTTTCACGGATGAATAAGTTTTTTTATATAAATTTATTATTAATTATTTATATAGATTTTGCCATCAAATTTAAAAGATGAAATGATTCATATAGAAATCAAGCGTTTATTGATTTGATCTTTCAAAACATTGAATTGTAAAGGATAATTGTATTTTATGCGTAATTTTATATTTAGATACAATAATATGAAATACAAGATTACAATTCATAAGTACAATCTAAACTTTATACTAAAGACTATTGTAGATTCTACGGATGAATGTTTTCCAATATAAAATTTTATTTTCAGATCATTTAAAATATCAAGTTAAGAAATCAAATTAAGATTAAAATATTTGGTTGAATCAATTTCATACTCAACATGATGCTTAATTGCTAAAAAATGTGATAATTTACTTAATGTGTTAATTATTTTTTAGCACATTACTTGATGAATAATTAATTAAACTTAAATTTTAGTGAAATGTTGAGTATTAAAAGAAAAAAAAAACTCTAGTTATCAAGTCATGCTAGAGTCATTTTAAATATCAAGTTTAATTTTTTACTTTTAAATTTATAAATCTATTATGATTATATCTCCCGTGCAGGTTTAACATTAGTTTATTTATGCCGAAACAATATGTAGTTTGAATTTTGTTATCGTTAAACTAAATTATATAAAACTAAATTAAATTAAATTAAAATAAAATAAATAAATAAATAAAACGAGAAAAAAGAGTCATGCACAAACCCTTTTTTACCAATGACCAGCTAAATAGTGCTTACGATCCCTAAATTTTATATTAAAATATAAAAATATTTTAATTTATAATTAAAAAATAATTAAACCTTAATTTAACGTACTCAATTGTAATTAAAAAAAATAAAATAATAACTTTTTTATATTTTAGTAAAAAAATTTGTAATATTTTTATACGTTGGTATAAAATTCAGTGACATTTTCATAGTTTTATGTAAAATTTAGTAATTTTTTTATATTTTTATATAAAATTTATGAATTATTTATATTATTTAGTATCTACATATTTAGTTATAAAATATTATCAAGAATTCACAATAGTTATAAAATGATAACATTTAAACTATCTATCCTCGTGCGACTCATCAGCTCTTTGTCTATTGACCATCGTCGCTGCATCCGGTTGTCGGATACAGCCTTGGCCACCGTGATCTGTTGATTTTCTTCTCTATTGGCGAAACCCTTGCCGCGATTCGCTGTAACTCGTCGAAGACCCAGATTTGTTCACTGTTCCAATTCGTCCAAAACCTTTGATTTACAACTTTCTATCGCCAAGAAAACTGAACCTATGCTGGAGAAGAAGAATAAAGAGCAACAATAGCAAAGAACTTATGAAGTATACAAACGGCGTCGGAGATGAAGGAGGAGCAGCGGCAACGCTAGCTCTTCTTCTTTGTCAGTTCTTCTTCTCCTCAGCTTGTTTTTTTACTATTTTTAAATTACTCATAATTTAAATTATTGTCAAAAATTAACATTTGTAATGTCGATCCTTAATTACTAAGTGATTTAAAATAGAGGAATAAATAAAGAACACTTATTAAACTCTTTCAATTCATACACTTCTCTAAATATTATTTTGACTTTGAACTCGAGAGTCAATATTTGTGATGTAAACTCCTGACTACTCATTAATAAAAAAAATTATAAATTTTACTTCTAAAAAATTAGTTGAAATTTAAAATGAATTCCACAATTTGAAGTTAAAATTTGTTTGTAAATAAAAATATCCCTCTGTTTTGGCTAGCGATCACCAGCACCAACACCGACACCGGCTCAACATGTTGGCATCACTATCAGAAATTGCAAGCTAAGTCCTTTTGAATATAATTTAATTTTAACTTCTTATTTTAATTGTTCTTTGTTTCATTTAAATTATTAAATATAATAATTTCTTAATTCCAAAATTATTTTTGAAATTTAATATACATGTATAAATTACAAAATATAAAAAAAATCATTTATAACTATTATAAATGATTCTTATTCTTTAAGTAATTCACAACAACAACCACAAAAAAAAAAATAATAATAGATAGATCTATACTTTTGATTTCATGGGGAAACCCTATGGGAGGGGTCCGGAAACCTCCAAGTCTCCTAGAGGATGAGCTTAGAGAGTTCACTTAATAGGCCTCCTCAAAACCCTTGGGTAGAGAAGGTTTTCATAGCTTTTTATGCTCAATTATGTCATTCTAAATAAATAATTTATTTAAAATTAATTTTTATATAAAATTAAATTTCAAACTGAATGAAGTACATTGACAAGTCTGTGAGAAGTTGTTTGCATCACATCGAGGATAATGTGAGAAGTTATTTGTATCTCATCGAGGATAATGCTAGAAGAATAAATGAGTTGACAATCTCAATTTATCATAATATTTTAATATCAAAATATCGTGACAAGTTAAACTCAATTTTTTGAATACTCGTCAAAAATCATGCATTCTTTCTCATACTTTCTCTCTCGTCTCATTCTCGTCGGCACATCCGCCCTTCGCTTCCACTTTCGCCTTCATTGTCGTCTTCCACCTTTACTGTTTTAGTCGCCATCGACACCTTTGCCTCCATTGTTCTGCCACCGACGCCTCCATCTTCCCCTTTCTCGCCTCATTCTCCCTGATGCATCCAACATCAACGCCTCCATCTCCTTCTTTCTCTGGGCCTCCGTCTCCACTGACGCCTTCGTCGTTCGCCGCCTACATCTCCATCTCCCCCCCTCTCTCTGGATCACTAACACATATATAAATATATAATATATTTATTGAAAATGTGTTTAAATATAACTTGGGTTAAATATACATATTTTCTAACACAAAAATAAAAATAAATAATATATTTTGAGTTCAAATAATATAAATAAATAATAACATAAAATATATATAATTATTTATATATAAGATAATTACAAAATACATAAAATTTTATGTTTTGTATGAATGATAAAGAGAAGAAATATAATTGTATTGTGATGGATATAAGAATATATCTTTTTATTAAAAATAAATATTATAATATTATGATTTATAGTTTGATTTGTATTTTATAACTTAAAAAATAAAACAAAATTACAAAATAATTTTTAAAAAATAGCAAGCCAAACTATACTCTTAAAAGTATATGTTATAAACCAAAATTTTTAAAAGTGACAAAATAGTTGGAAGATAAGGAAAAACTGTTGTTAAATGAACACCATGAATTCCACTAGAAAATTCCCCCCCCCCCCCCCCCCCCCCCCCCCCCCAAGGGAAAAGCAAATGTGTCTACGAGAGTTGCATCAAACAAATTTGTTTTTTCTTGTCCACTATTCTCCACTTGTTCAGAATAATTGGCCTCTTTTAAAACTCTCTCATTTGCTCAAATAGGTTTAAATCATTTATAATCTCAATTATATTTTTTCTCTTTATCATTCATACAAAACATAAGATTTTATGTATTTTATAATTATTTTATGTATAAATAATTATGTATATTTGTATGTTATTATTTATTTATATTACTTGAATTGAAATGTCAAAAACTACATGTAAAGTTGTACAAAATCTTAATATTATATTTTATAAAAATCTAAAATCATATTTAAAGTTAAACAAAACCATAATATCATATTTCAGATTTATGCAAGTAATATAAATAGACAGGAAAATAAATAATATGCAAATAATATATAATATTTTAGCTAGAATGGTGGAGGCAAACGACGAACTACTGAGAGAAGTGATAGAAAATCTAGAGAAAGAGAAAAAGGAGATGGAGGTGTCGGTGACCACTGGAATAGTGGAGACGGATGGTGATGGAGGCTGGAATAAAGACGAATGACAATTGTGTTGATGGCGACAGACGTCGACAGAGACGACTATGTCAGTGACAACAACGACGAGAAACGATAAGAAAGAAAGAGAGATAGAGGCATCAGTGGGGGATTCAACGATTGTGATTGAGTAGAGAGAGGTAAGAGAGGGGGAATGAGAAAGAGAGAGAGTATGAGGAAGAAGAGGAAAGAGAGAGAAAGAGTGGTGGTAATGGAGTTTTTGAGATATGAGAGTGAAAGAGAGAACGAGAGGTGAAAGTGAAAAAGAAAATGAAAGGTCAAGGGTGAAGTTATCTTTTACACTGAAGGTTGATATGTAATTTTTTTGAAGTTGTCCACTAAATTGTCTCTCAATTTATTCGTGTAGCATTATCATAAGAGAAGTTGTCTTGTGGGTACGAAGGAAGGTGAAAATGACAGATAGATTGGCGGAGATGAAGATGGGCCGAATGGAGGCCCATTAGATGCTGAGTGCAGGCCCACTAAGATAGATACTGGGCTCACTTCAGTCCTTTGGGTGATGTTTTGTGGTAGCGTACACAATAATGGATGTCCATAAAGGGTGCTCCGTCTTACGTGTATGTCGGTGTAAATATACCCATCTCCTCTTTAAGCTAAAATAGATCATATTTAGTGTAATTTATTTTATGGCATAAAATATTCAATTAATTTTTAATAAATAAAAATGTTTCAATATATATTATTTACTAACTCAAAATTATTATTATTTATTTTATAGATTATTGTATGATTGTCCCACGAGGATCAAGCCAGTGGAAACAAAATTGCAAAGCCAAGCTACACTCAGCCTCAATCTGGGACCCAGGATTGAAAATTAAATATGGTTACTCATAAGCCCACATCAAAATACTTTTTCTTTTTGATCAGAATTTATAAGTGATCCGCAAGAAAGAAAATTTGTAAGGGGACGCAAGTGACCTTCCGTGTAGGCCTTTCAATATTTATATTTATATATTACTTTTAAGTGTATAATACAAATAAAGTAAAATTATTGTTAATGTGGAACTGAATTCTCACAAATTTTTTTGAAGAATGTTTGAATTTTGAATTTTTTTTTTTTGGCTTATCTTAGAGGATAATAGTTTTAATGATATTTTTGTTTTTAAATAAATTTTATTATAATGGACAATTAGAATGTAGTTTTTAATTTTGTTGGTAAAATAAAAATAAAAAATATATTTTAGAGGATAATGTTATTATTAATAGGATTGTGTCAGTAAATGGCACGTGCAGGGCATGCGGGCAGCCTCGATGTTTGGTGCACGAGAAAGAGAGGGGAAGAGGAGGCAAGAATTGTGCAGAAGAGAAGATAGGGCCCACTTTAAACTTAAAAAAAGTGCGAAGATAAAATCGATGCAGTGAAGATGTGCGGGCACGCGTCAGTGGGACAGCGCGAGTGGCTGTGGCTGCCCCCATTAAACCCACCGTTGAAAGTCGGATTGCAAATCTTGTACTGTACGACTCTTCAACTTCAGTCCTCAGCCCATCCCCCTCTTCCCGGTCCGACCCGCTGTCGCTATTGGGTTTTCTGTTTCTCCCTTTCTCTTTCCGAGTATTTTGAGTCGGTTGCTCCGAAAAGCAAAACCAGAGCCAAAAAGCTGCTTCCCTCTCTCTCTCTCTCTCTCCATTGTGGTGCCGAGAGCCATCAATCAGCCAAGAGATCGAGGGACTTGGAACACAGTCATGTCTCGGAGAGCCACAGCGGCGGAGTCGGCCTTGCAATCTCGACTCGGCTGATGGAACTCGGCGGTTCTTCGACTCACGCCAAGCCGGACCAAGCGCAAGAGCAAGCGCGTTCCTTTCTCGCCTTCGATCTCAATGAAATCCCTTCGTCTTCCTCGGCCGAGAGCCACGCTTCCCTTCCCGCCGACGCCTTGTCGATCGTCCAGGCATTCCACGCCCGTCCCCCTCCACCGCCGTTCGGACTGCCGGCGGGGATCCCCGGGGGCGATGATGCTTCGGCATGCGCTGCTTGTGGCCTCCCGGAGGCTCGGGAGCACGTGGTGGTCTGCGACGGGTGCGAGCGAGGGTTCCACGTCGGCTGCACGGGAATGCAGGGGATTCATGCGGTGATTCTGGATGAGTGGATTTGCGGGAAATGCGTCGGCGACGGAGTGCGAAGTAACCGGTGGCCGCTGGGATTCAAATCTAGGGTGTCGGGGCAGAAGCGAGGCAGAGTTCAGCTTCTTGACATCAATGCTTCGCCTCCTAGTGACAGCGAATGCGAGGAGAGTGAAGGCTTTCCATGTTCGAGGTATGGCTTTCAAATTTGGTCACTGGAATCTGTAACGACGATATTGCACGGTATATTGGATGAGATGAGGGCCGGCCTGGTTGTATTGTAGTTTGCTTATGAGACAGAGTTTAGTACGATCAGCCAAACTGATTATTACTTCAAATAAGATAAATTATAGGAAAAAAAAAAGTTTCATCCTTCCATCTAGCACATGGCATTATTCTTATTTGATTTGTTCATATTAGCTAAATTGAGGAACATTGAGTGCAAAACTCTCACTCTTACGTGGTTCACCTGTTTGGAGACCTCCACTTACTTTGTGCTCTTACATAAAACCTTGATGGATTTTGCCTACTGCAAAAGCTCGCTTATTGAAATTTAACTATCTTTAGGTTAAATAGTCCCCACTTTTCCTTCATTTTTGTTCTCGAGGGTGAGTCTTGGTAACAGTATAAGGTTGCTTCTCCAGACTTGCTGTAGCTCACAGGTTTGAGTCATGGAAGGAGCCTCGTTATAAAGGTAAAGCTGTGTACAAAAACCACCACCCCCTATCCTTTGCAAAGTGGAGAGACTCACGCATTGGGGATTCCATTGCTGTTTATGAGACTAGCTGTAATTCACTAGCTAAGTTTTGGTCTAGTGTCATCCATTGAAGTTGCATGTTCTTCTCGAGATGTCATAGACTGCTCTTGTGAAGAGAGTAGATGCATAGGTATACATTCAAAGGTTGAATATTTAGGTGAATGAATCAAGTTCCATTTGTACCTTGGTTGACAAGGTTTGTTTGGAAATAGTTTTGACAATAAAATTATCATCCTGAACACTTGGCTGATTCAATTTGGGGGGGGGGGGGGCAGAAGGATTTTAAGGGATCCCATAACCTTCTGATTGGTTAATTCTCTCAGCACTCTTAGTATTAAGGTAACATTCCTAATGATAAAGTGAGAAGGATTGTGTAGGTAGCTGGCAACCACGTACAACTTGGTTGATTTTGTTGTTACACGGTTACAACAATAAATTTGTAAAAGGAAAAACTGTTGATGGATGACCCTCGTATGGCTGATCCGAACGATGGATGACTCTCGTGGGGTGTATCTGAGCAATGGATGACTTACTCAGGGGATGACTCATTCGGACAATGGGTGACGTGTGGATTGTCCAAACGATGAGTAATTATCGGGAGAGATGGGTGAGTCTCCCAGAGTGGAGTGACAGCGATGGATGAGTCTCTCGGGGGTTACGGCAGTGATGGATGAGTCTCCTGGGGGGTCACGACAACGATGGATGAGTTTCTCGGGGGTCACGACAGCGATGAGTGAGTCTCCCGGGGGTTACAGCAGCGATGGATGAGTCCCTTGGCTAGATTGAGAGCGATGGATGATCTGCTGGAAAAAAAATCGGTTAAGGGCGTGGGTGTGAATCCCTGCGTGGACTCTCCGATACTTAAGTTAGTCCCTCGTATAAGTGAAATACTTGAAGACAAAAAGTAAGTATGAGAGTGAGAGATTGTCTATCGAATGAGAGGAAAAGACCCCCTATTTATAGCGATGGGAGGGGCATCCATGTGTCGAGTGACCCACTTTTCTTGGCGGATATCTCGGAGGCGGTTTTGACCTAGTTTTGCGGGGTTATCGGCGTGAGGGTGCATGAATGCAGGCACGCAAGCGCGCGCAAAGGGGTGCGCATTAGGCACCCCCGAGTGACCTCCCTCGGAGGTGTGAGGCACCCTCGAGAGACCTCTCTCGGGGGTGGGGGTGAAGCCCCCCTTTTGCCTTAGCCACGCTGTCGCGTGGCAACGTGGCATGGGGCGTGAAAATACCCCCAAGAGACTCTCGAGGGGGGGGGGGGGTGAAGCCCCTCTTTGGCTTAGCCATGCTGCCACATGGCAGCGTGGGGGAGGAAGGAAGCGGCCAAAGTGGCCGCTTCCTGGCTGCATGGAGTAGCCAGGCCACTTTGATGGGCTGCCACGTGGCCTTTTTTCTTTTTCTTTTTTCGGACTACTTATTTATTTAATAGGCATAACAGATTTCATCATGGATTCTTGATAAAACATGATTGACGAGTTAGAGTCCATGTAGTTGAGTTTGAAGATGAAGTGCCATTCATAAAGTAAAATTAGCAAAGTTGATTGGGCATGGTTTATGCAGAAGAAAATTATCATGAATCACTCAAGCAATTTGATGGATGACACTGTAAGGTTATTTGTCCCCAAAGGATTCATAAGAAAAACTATTATGAGTGCTCTGAGCAATTAGGTTGGCGGGGATAAAAGGATTATGCGTTTCCAAAGGAATTCACCTTTTTTTCTACATAATTGCATGCCTTCCTTTATATATTCCTTCTATAAGGTTCATATAATTGAGGGTGTCTATTCATATATGTATGGATATGTACGCTTTCATATGTCATATTATCAAAAGGTCAAGGGTAACCACCCATTATGGTGAATCAAAGACCCAAAAAGAAGGCTCCTTTTTTTTTTTTTTTATTTCAAATGACGGAAGAGTTGCTTAATCAACAAGAATCCATTGATTGACTCATAGGTGGAACAACTCTGCCAAACAACAAGTTGACAACTATGAACAACAACATTCTAGAACTTTATTTCATTATGTGGGACTGGCTACATGAATTTTAATTTTTCGTTCATTTTTATTTATGACCTTACCTTTTGTTAGGTCCATATAATAATTAGTATCAAACCTAAGTCTCCCAGAAAGATTTTTTCGGTCTTCCTCTACCTTTTTTGTTAAATATTCGTTACATTTTATCCGTTTGCCTCACAGGAACCTCTATTGGTCTTCTCACAAGGCCAACCATTTAACCGCATCTCATGCATCTTATATTCAATGCAAAGCTGGTCTTATAGCTGTTTTATAAAAATTTCCTTCTAACTTTAATGGAATCTATCACATAAAACATTAGGTGCATTTTTCGATTTTAAGTATCCTGCCTTAATTTTATTAATAACATCCTTTTTAATATCCATATTTTAAGGTTGATTGATCCAAACGACTACACAAATGGAACAAACTTTACTACTGAAACTTTAAAGAATGCCTCTTTCTTTCTAGAAGTTTCTTGTCGCGCTCATCCAAAACTGTCCACAAAATAGCAAGAATTCCAAAAGTCATATCCATCCCCTCTCCCCTTATGGCATTCCCTAAGAAGAATAGCGTTAAATTGACATTGCAGATTGATTGAAAGTTTAGGGATATGAGTCAGATGACTTATACAAAAGCCAAAGTAATATTTTGGTTAGAAGGTATGGGGTTCCAAAGTGTAGCTTTCTTTGTAGATTAATAATCCAACGAGAAATTTGTCAATTGTGAATTTTCCTTCTAAGTAAAACATAAATTTCTGATTGGTTAGAATGAACTCAATATTTGGAATTGATGGATTGCATGTGTAGATAAATAATATCAAGATATTAGAAATCCTTGATCTAGCCTGTGGCTATACACAAGTAGGATACTACAAATAATTTCCTCTTAACAAAGGCATGCCTGTCCTGATATAGCATTTACTGCTCTTTCTATTGTAAAACACCAGGTAAACCTGTTCTAAGAATATTTAACTACATTATGAGGTTTGTTTGGCTGCACTAGTTGGCAAATTCTAAGCCCCATGTTATCAAACAGTCTTGCAGTGTTTAGACTATTTATTGCTGGAGCATAAAAGGGGTTTCACTTTTCTAACATGAGAGCCTGCATGGGGCACACCAAATTCCTTGGTTGAACAAATAGTCTAACATTTAGCATGTGTGCCCACAAGTCTAGGATATTTCATACACCATTATTCAATGAATGGATCTAAAAGAAGGTATAATTTTAATATTTAATATAATGTACTGGTTGGACCAGCCAAAGTTACTCTTGGCTAGTCCCTTTTCTACCTTCTCCTAAATCACCGTTATAAAAACCTAGGTGTGGAATGTTGGGTTATAAACTAAAGTTTAGGCATACAATCGTGCAATTGGTATACATGGCCTAAGAAGCATGGGTATGGATGGATATGGATACATGACATGAGATTTGAAAAATGCGAGTATTCAAGAAAGGCTGGTATACAATAAAAGAGTTTTATGTTTATATATATATTTTTTCTAAATATAAACATTCAATTCATTTAAAATTATTTAACAAGTAGAACAATGACTTGAGTAAGATTAAGATATAACATTCAATTCATTTAAAATTATTTAACAAGAAAACGAGGAAAACTTATGATATTCTTTTAAGTTCATTAGTTGATAAATTATCCATCAGAAATAGATGACGTGATAATTCGACAAAGTTAGTAATCTAACATGTCACTGCAATTTAAATGACATACCCCTTTCTAGGGAATGGGGAAAGAAATAATGTTCATTTAAGAAAAATCATTCGCAACTTTCAACTTAAACCAAGTCATCATTGTTTGAATTCCATGTTACATGTTTGACTTACAGATTGACATATCTGAGGAGGGGTCAACTTAGTACATGCCACACAGACAAAATGTGCCCAAAATGCATTTTGATTCATTTAATGAGTATGCATGCCTAATATGTGTCAAACCTGGCTTCACCACCCATTTCAAAATGTTGATACTCAATGGTCCACCGTAACCTACTATTCTTGAAGCTAGGTTGAGACTTTAGATGTTCCATGGCACACAATGTATGATTTATTATGTAAAATGAAAGATTTGTTAATGCACCTAGGTAGAAACTGCACAAGCTTTTTTTTTTTTCAACTACTTGGGGTTGCGGACCATATTTTTTACTGAGCCACAATGAACCATGTTTTTGTTTAGTATCTGGAATCTGGATCGAAGATAATTTTAGCATCCCTCGTTCCTTAATAAAGCTATCATTTTATTATTTTTATGTCAATAAAAGCACTTCTTATTCCCTAGCATAGTTTGTAGATTAAATTGATTAATAATCTAATGTAGTGATTATAAGTTAATGGGTTGAACATTTAAAAATCTTTATTACTATAAATAAGGGTTGAATATCTTTTTTTACTAGTTTATTGAAGTAGTAAAAATTTATAAAGAAATAAAGTGGCCATTTTTTTTATTCATCATAAATATCCAAATATTAATGTGATAAATATTATAAATACTGGAAGTTCTTATAGCTTGGAACAAGCTTCTTGGAAGTGTTAAATTATTTCTTTGTGAAGAAGTTGCTTGTAGGTACTAAATCTTAAATTTTTCCTAAATATTTATACACTAGAGGTCGAGCTCATGTGATGCACAGGAGCTTTTAATTAATTTATGTGTGTATATATTATATTTATTATTTAAATTTATAAAATTATATAAATACAGATTGGCATACATTTTGTAATTAATTAATTATCTACACACGAATCTAATGAAAAATTTAAATTTTTTTACTTATTTAGATGATAAGGAAGCCAAACCGGTTAACTAAACATTGTCATGACTTGGATTTTTTGATACTTGTGAAAATCGTGGAGTAATTTTTTTTAATAACCTCTTTGTGCTCAATTTTTAATTTAAGTCTCTTAAGCATCAATTTCCATTACATATGAATACTTAGATTATTTTCCTTAAAAGGACTTAATCACCTAATAGTTTCCAAGAATTCACATTATTCAATGGAAGAAAAATTAAACATCTATAAATCTATATTGTTGGTAATTAGAACTTCAAATTATACTTTCAATGAGATGACCAAAACATTCCCCTTTATGAATAATATATGATATTGTCAATTTTGATAATTCCTCAAGAGACAAGCTTTTCTAGGACCAAACATCTTATTTTTCTTACAAAATTTTATTAGAACACTAGTGAGACTTGTACTCATCTTCCGGGTCTTTTCGGGAATTTTATAAACTCATTTAGACCAAAAAAAAAATACATGTTTAGTCTTCAGACTTTTAGTGTTCACAATGAAGAAAATTGAGTTATGAGGTGACAACTGCCGCCTTTGTTCTCACCAAGGTCAGTGTTTGAATATCATTTCCATTTTGTAAGTTTGACACCCATGTTTTTTGTATTTGCCTTAAAGTTGTTAAGGGAAGTACAATTTAAAGAGATCAATCAATCTAGGGAACTTTCAGTTCAAGCCACACACATTGTGAAAGGTATACTATATGATAATTAAAGAGCACTACACTTTTTATGAGGAAAATATTTTTGCTAAGACCCCATATCTAGTAAAAACCCCAAGTTCGATACTAGAACCGACTAAAATTTTCACCACTAGTTCCACATTATAGATATAAGTTATAATCATACACAAAAAAAGGTGTCATCACTTCTCCAATTGGCTTGGATCTTCTTGAGTCCATGATTCTTGATTTACCCATGGAACCCTTCCCACACTCATATCTACATGGTTTTTTTTATTTTTTTTTATTTTTAATAGAGTGAATCTAGTTATATTACTAGGTTTATCTAAGCTTTCCAAAACAAACTTGAGCACAAAATTCCAAGTGTTACCTTTAGGCTAACTGTAGATGACATTGTGTTAGTAGATGAGGCAAAAGAAGACATGAATACTAAGCTCAAGATATGGAGGAATGCTTTAGAATATAGAGGTTTTAAGTTAAATAGAATTAAAATTGTGTATGTGGAATCTAAGTTTAGTAAAAATGTGTGTGGATGATGGTAAAACTTGAAGATTAAGTTATACAAAAAGAGATTTGTTCAAACATCTTGGATCAATCATCCAAAAAGATCAAGAGATTAATGAGGATTCTCTCCATAGAATTAAGGTAGGATAGTTAAAATCAAAAAGTGCATCCTGAGTTTTATGTGATAATAAAATTCTGTTAAAGCTAAAAGAACAATTTTACAAGACAACTATGAAACCAACTTTTTGTATGATACAGAATGTTGGGTAGTAATGCACCAATATCTCCAAAATAAGCATAACGAAGATGAAAATGCTAAGATGGATGTGTGTCCATACATGGGTAGATACAAAATGAAGTTATTCATAATATGGTTGGAGTAGCTCCCATTAAAGATAAGTTGTGGGAGACACAATTAAGCTGGTATGATCACGTGAAAAGAAGACCAATAGTGGCTCCTTTGAGGAGAGTGGATGGGATAGAACAAGTATTTAGCAAAAGAGATTGTGGAAAACCAAGAAACACTTGGTAGGAGACTCTTAGATATGATATAAATTATGAGGGTCTTATTAAAGATAAGGCCATTAATGTAGCCAACCTTATATAGTTGGTTTTAGGCTTGATATGTTGTTTTTGATCCATGGAATATTTGCTTGTTTAGCCCGGAGTGGCCTTTGGATTTTAACCAAGTTTTCTCATGAAAAAAGCTATCATGGAATTTTGACTTCACATCTTTTTTATATATGTGCTTTGTGCTGACAAAACCAAGAGTTTTGTACCCAGATTGTCCTTTTTCCTTCTTAACCAAGATATAGTTACTCATAGGAATATCTCGCTCTTATATTAGTAGTAACAGTAAGCTGGCTCCTTTGCAATTGAAACATCACAAATTCTAAATTTTAATAGTGAACTGCCAAATTTTTGCCCCCTCATTTGTTGGATAAACTTTATGATGTGTCAGGTTAATGGTTCGATAATTGTTTTAGGCCCTTATATTGGAGGGTATTTTTGTAACATAACTCACTCTTTTTGTAACACCGGCTCTTATATTGGAGGGTATTATGTAACATAACTCTCTCTTTTGGAAACAACGGATTGGCCAATCACAACCATAGATGATTGGCTCCTTACTCTTTTGGGAAAATGGATAGGCCAACCTGGACCATTAGATGATTGGCTTATTTGGGATAGTTTCTTTGTCTTCGTTAAATAAACAAGCGTTTTGATCGTGTATACCTTCTGCCCTAATTTCCAGGTCCAATCAAACAGGTGTGTGACTCTCTCTCTCTCTCTCTCTCTCTATCTATCTCTCTATCTATCTATCTATCTCGCTATCTCGATCTCTAGATTGCTCTCGCTCTCTCTATATCTCATTCTCTCCATCGCTCTCTCTCTCTCTCTCTCTCTCTCTCGATTTTTTGATCTTGATTTCAACTTAAAATGTTCAAATAAGGTCTTTCTTTGATGGTTATTACTTGTCATAGACAGATCTGCTTGTCTGAAGTGCTACTCTTGGTCAAGATTAATTGGGTGATAGACCTCCTTTGTTAGTGAATCTCTAATAGAAACTAGAATCCATATTGTTGTGATGTTTATTGCCTGTATACCATATCCTGTTTGGTTTTGATTGGATATATCCATTTTTAAATATAATTTCTTTTAAGAATTAGAAAATTGCTATAGCATCTGTTGCAGACATTTTTTTTTTTTAGAAACTGGTTTTTTAGATGTTATTGTTTAGCCATTTCTGCATAGAGGAGGAGTGAAGGATGAAATTTATTTTTCTTTTGATCAAAATAGTTTTTGGAAATGTGTCTGTTATTAATTGCAGCATCAATAGTTTTGCGTGTCAAACTGGTGGCATGAGATATAAATAAATCCTAAATTGGAACAAAATTTTGATCTTTCTACTAGCAACATTATTTGAAATTGTTCCATAAGTGAATCTAATCAATTAAAATTGTTTAAATTCAAAGCCAGCAAGCTCATATATGCTTGGGAATTCTTTAGGGACACACCATCTTCACTAGGTACACTTCATCTAGCTCCACCATGAGACAAGGCCTAGATAGGTTCCCAAAACATCCTAGAAAACTGATTTCTAATGGGACTAATTGATTTTGGAGACTTCTACATTTTGGAGACCTAGTCAAAACTACATGGCCATTATTCCTATACACCTGCAAATCTTCCCCTCCCATAATATTCCTAGCCTCAGATACCTTTCCTAGTCCTTGCTCACCATTGTGAGCCATCCTCAAGAAATGCCCTAACCTAACTTATCATAGGTTATCCTTTAGTGGTTGCATCTTATCCACATATAAATGCAAGCATGCACCACATAACCTCTATTCTTGAGGGTTGCTACCATCTCTCTAAGAGATCCTTGCAACTTCTTAGGACTCCAATTCTCCTCTATAGGAGAAACCCTTTCTATCTAATTCTTCCTAAGAACATTAGGGCTTTCAATTACAACAGGGACATATTTTACAGCTTCTAATAATCTGGAATAGCTCCACCATGCATCCTATTCTCCCATCTCCAATTCCCTTAACCTTACTTTGATGCCTAGACAAACCATTCCCCCCTCCACCATGTCTCTATGGGTAAATACCCTTTTCCTATGAGAAGTACACCCTAACCCTAGGACCTATGCTATTTTTACTGCATACCTAGAAAAACTATAGGACATCCGCACTCTCATAGCCAAAGCCACACATGGTGTTTGAACATTCGGGGTTGGTTTTCTCTTGGGATTCCTTATTTCTGTTTGGGCAATTTCTCTTGATGTGGCCCTCCTCATGGCAATGAAAACATTTTATTTTCCTCCTGCCATTCCTAGATTTTGACCTAGACCTTCCCTTTTGCTTAGGATCATTTTTATCCGATCTAAATCCAACTGAGAGGGCATCACTTACTGAGTTCTTGTCTTCTACCTTTAGCTGCAATTCCTTAGAATTTAAAGCCCATACTACATCATCCAAAGACAATTTATCGCTACCATGTTTCAAGATATCAACAAAAGTCTCATATGATTTTGGCAATGAGTGCAATAAGACCAATGCCTTATCCTCATCATCATACGAGACTTTTGTTGATAGAAATTCTTTCAAGTGCAATAAGACCAATGCCTTATCCTTAAATTCTAAGGAATTAAAGCTGTCAATGTGATCTTGTAGCTTTTGATTTTTAATCATCTTGAAAGAAAAGAACTTAGCCTTTAAGTATAACCTGGTAGAAAGGGTCTTGGTCATGTAAAGGGTTTCTAGCCTATTCCAAAGAGCTTCTGCGGTTGTCATCTTTGACACCTCCCGCAATACTTTGTCTCCTAGGCTCTGATACCAATTTGTTATATCTAGGGTTGCTGGAACTATTTTATTGGACACAAATTCTACCAAACTTTCTCTCACACACTCGTGGATTTGATCTATGGAATAGATTTAATAGAATCAACAGAAAATATAAACAGAAATAGAATTAAAACAAACAAGAAACACAAACCACACATCCACAAGAACATTGAGATTATCTTGGTTCATGCCAATTGAATTGGCACTACATCCAGCTTTTAAACCACCACCGGGTAGCCTTTTTTATTTGATGAAAACAGTACAAGACTTCTCTCTTCTCTCTCTCACGATACAAGCCTTCCCACAAGTGTACAAGACTATAACTCACAGCTTTCTCACTCTCAAGGCTCTCGTGAAATCATAAAAGAATATGCGGTTCTCTATCCCTCAGCCCCCCCTACCCTAGGGCCGGTTATGATATTACCGGTTTTGCCCTCCATTAATAATTAATTATTACAAGAAAGCCACCCGCCTATCAACTAATGAAAACCGCATACAAAACTACTTATTTAACCTATCACTAACTCCAAACAAGAATTCATTTTTCAATATCTAGTGTTGTCAAGTAAGAGACTTGGAAATAAAGGATTCAATCGTTCTTATTCTTTGGAAACATTGCTGATCATTTGAAGAGATCAGCATGTTTAGTTAGTACATCCCCTAGCTGATCATTTGAAGAGATATAAGGAGTGCAGATCAATCCACTATCCAAATTTTCCTTTATAAAGTGTATGTTCACTTCAACATGTTTTGTTCTATCATGTTGAATTGGGTTATGGGCAATGCTGATTGCTAACTTATTATCACAATACAACTTTATAGGTGCTGTCCACTTAATCTTGAGATAATCTAGCAACAATTTCAGCCATAGCAGTTCACATATCCCTAGGGCCATGGATCTAAATTCAGCCTCTGCACTTGACCGAGCAACCTCATTTTGTTTTTTGCTTTTCCATATTACCAAATTGCCTCCCAAAAAGGTGCAATAGCCTGATGTTGACCTCCTGTCCACCATAGATCCCACATAGTTTGCGTCTGTGTAAGCTTCAAGAGTCATGGATTCTTCTTTTGGAATAAAATACCCTATTCGGGGTTTCCCTTCAAGTAGTGGAGGATCCTATCTACTACCCTTAAATGAATCTCCCATGGGTTGTGCATGAATTGGCTAATTACTCCCAAACATAAGTTATGTCTGGCTGAGTATGAGCCAAGTAGATTAGCTTGCCAACCAGTCGTTGATATGACCCTGTTGTGACATTTGTAGTAGATTAGATTAAATGTAAACATGTTTTTTATATATTGCTGCATGAGTCTTTTCTGTTTGGGTGTTAGAATTAATCTCTCTTCTAGAAGGTTTGTTTCTAGAAGGGGCAGCTGTCCACTTGGGTTAGTTCAATCAGTTGGGCAGTCAGTTAGTTCGGTAGTTATTTTCCTTCTTGTACTCTGCACCCCTATAGCTTATAAATAGGGGTCGTGGGATAGGAGTAGAGATAGAGTTTTTAGTGCGCCTATATCTGTGAAGTATAGCTTCCTATTTCTATCTTGTGTTTTGGGATTGAGTGCGAGAGGTAGAGAGTGGCTAGTTTGTAGTTTGTATTCTCTAGTATCCTTATAGCTTTCAGTGTATATGGGCGGGAGGGGATTCTGATCTTGTTGTAATCATCCCATTAGTATTTCAAGATAGTGGATTATTGAGGTGCCTAGCAGTCTGGATGTAGGTCTTGTTTTCTAGACCGAACCAGGATAATTTTTGTGTGTTCTTGGTGTGTGTATGTCTGTTTGTTTCTCTCTTATATGTGTTTCCATTATCAGTGTGTTCTTGAGAGAGAGAGAGCTAGTTGAGTTGAGAAAATCAATAGTGTTGTGCGATTACTCTAACAAACCCTTTGTCAACCATATCATCTTCTAAGGCCTCTCCTAACTTATGATTTGGTTCAATAAGGCTTGCATCCAAGCATGCCGATATCTTTGAGGAGATATAATATATATTTTTGCTGTGAGATAGAAATTCTCTCTTTTAAATGAGCCACTTCTATCTCCAACAAATATTTCAGTCTTCCCAAGTCCTTAATCTCAAATTCCCTAATCAAACACTCCTTCAACTTACTCATCCCTTCCTCATCATTGCCGATGACAACAATATCATCAACATAGACTATGAGCATTGTTACTCCCCCTGTGGCCGAGTGTTTAATGAATAGGGTATGATCCCCTTGACTTTGCCTATACTTCATACCAACCATTACACTTGTAAATCGACCAAACCAGGCCCTGGGGGACTATTTTAGTCCATACAGTGCCTTCTTTAACTTGCAGACTACTTTTTCTTGTGTTATGGGGCTGTATCCTGGTGGTAATTCTATGTATACTTTCTCTTCTAGGTCTCCATGCAAAAATGCATTTTTTTCATCGAATTGTTGCAATGACCAACCAAGATTAGCAGCTAAAGATAGGAGGACTCTTACTCTATTTAATTTTGCAACTGGTGCAATAGTATCTGAGTAGTCTACCCCGTATACTTGGGTATACCCCTTGGCCACCAATCTTGCTTTATACCTGTCCAATGACCCATCAGATTTATACTTTACTGTATACACCCACTTACAATCCATCGGATGTTTTCCTTTAGGTAATTGCACAAGTTTCCTCCTTTGGTTCTTCTCTAGGGCTGCCATCTCAATCTCCATGGCATCTTTCCAATTCCTATCCCCTATTGCTTTAGAAAAAGTTTTGGGTATTGGAATTGTGTGGAGATTGGTAAGGAAGGCCTGTGGTTGGGTGACAGTTTAGAATATGAGAGAAATAAGTGTAGGGGATGCTTAGTGTACAGGTTCTAGTTTCCTTCCTAATAGCAATAGGCCAATCAAGATCATTATTAGATATAGGTTCAATAGATTCAGTGGGGTTATCAGCAGGTAATAAAGAAGTAACAGAATTACCTGGTGAAGATTTAGAAGAGTTGGTTGAATTCTCATTGCTGTCTGTGGTAGGACCAGGGCTGTTTGAGGATGCTGGGGCTTGCATAGGGTTAGATTCAAGCCTTGCAAGCCCTTCTTGAATACACCTGCTATGGTCGAGGAGTCTTAGAAATAGGTTTCTTTGGTGTCATGCCTAGCATATCCTTTGGAACAGAAGATGATACCGAAGGGATTGATAGACCAGGAATAAGAGGAATAGAGAAATGATTCCTATCAGGTAGGTCATTTTCTTGAGTATTGGGGTGTTTAAAATAAGGCTCATTTTTCAGAAAGTCACATCTGCTAACACAAAATGTCTCTTCGAAGGAGGATGATAGCAACGGTACCATTTTTGAGTAGGAGAGTATCCAATGAACACACATTTCAGTGCTCGAGGATCTAATTTTCCTCTATTGACTATAGGAACGTGAACATGGGCTACACATTTGAACACTTTGGGATTCCAATTGCTAGTCACATGGAAATTAGGGAAATGTTTGGTTAGCAGCTGAATTGGACTTTGGGATTCAAGAGATTTTAAGGGTAGTCTATTGATAAGAAAGGTGGTTGTCAAAGCTTCTTCCCCCCAATAGCTTTTAGGAACATTGTGGTGAAACAGAAGAGCTTTAATAACGGCTAGAAGATGACCATTCTACCTCTTGGCTATCCCATTCTGTTGGGGGGTGTAAGGGCAGGAAGACTCATGAATAACACCCTTATGTTGAAAGAAATCAGAGAGCGATTAGTTGAAAAAATCTCCAATGTTATTAGACTTAAAACGTTTTATTTTTACCCCAAATTGATTCCTAATCATGTTGTAGTATACAGGCAATGTAGTGCTGACTTTTGACTTTGATTTTAATAAGTATAGCCACACTGTTCTAGTGCAATCATCTACAAAGATAACAAACTACCGTGCCCTAGAAATGTTGGGAACACTTGATGGCCCCCAAACATCACTATATATTAAAGAAAAAGGAAGATCAACTCTTTTATTTGATAGAGGAAAAGACACCCTTTTGTGCTTTGCAAACTCACACACAACGCAATTGAAATTCCTAACATCACCCTAAGAGTTAAGAAGGAGGGATGACCAAGCCGGTGATGATGTAACCATACTTGTTCTTTATTAGAATAAGCTAAGTATGACACGAGAGAATGGTTCTTCCTGTTGTCCTGCCTACTCGGTTCTTCAAGATGATAGAGACCATCTCTAGCCCTAGCAAGCCTAATCATTCTCTTCATGCCCTGTTCTTGCAACTCACAAACATTTAAATGAAAAATGACATTGCAATTAGTGTCCTCAATGAGTTTCTGGATAGATAGGAGGTTAGTACACAATTTAGGAACATGTAGGACATTTCTGAGAGTGAGATGTTTATTAAGAAGAACATCTCCTTGGCCTGGTAATGGTGATTAGAGAACCATTTGCCGTTTTAATCTTTCTAGAGCTTGGACAAGGATTATAGTTGATGAAGAATTGAGAAAAAGAGGTCATATGGTCTGAGGCCCTTGAGTCTAATACCCAAGACTTGTGGTTCACGATTTCTGAAGCATGTAAGGAAAAAGAATAGGAATGAGTACCTGTGAGGGCAAGAGAGCAATTACCCTTCTTGGTCTTCTTGTCAAGGGACCCCAAAAGACCTTTTAGCCTTTCAATTTCCGCCTTGTAAGGTTCAAGAGCTTCTCCTTGATCTTGATTTTTTGACTCAGGTGCAAGCTATTGATAACTGTTGGCCATATGTACTTGCCCCTGTCCTTGATTCCTTGCTGGTGGTCCTCCTTTGGGTGGCCTTCCATGCAGTTTCCAGCACCTCTCTATGGTGTGCCTAGGGTTTTTGTAGAAGGTACACCATAGAGACTCTCTATCCATAGCCTTCTTCTCTTCTTTGGGTGGTCCTCTATTCTGATTGTGAGCCTTCAAGATCAGAAGGGTAGAGCTGTTTACTGGTGTAGATTCCAGCATGTCATGTTCCTAGGGCAGTAGAAGGCAATATTGTAATAAAGATATAATACTTGTTAGGATTACAGTTGTATTGCACATGGGTGGTTGTATTGCACATGGGTGCAATGGCTGTGAGGCTATAAATAAGCCACTACTGTAGGAGAAGAATCATCTTTGAATTGATAATTGAAATCTATCATTTCCCTCTGTTGAATTCTCTCAATCTTCCTCCAATTTCTCTCTAATCACTCTCATTCTTTCCCTCTCTATTCTGTTCTTCCCTAACTTCCCCCTATCTCTTCTGATTTAACTTCCCCAATTACCTCCTAAACCTGTTATGAACCCTACGTTCATGACAAATGGTATCAGAGCAACGTTCCTCGGCGATTTTCTTTGTTGATTAAATTCCGACGATGCTATGATGCAGTTGAGTCTGGGAATTTGATTCCGACGCACGGAAGAGTGACTCTTGGCTAAGAGTGTTGGTAACTCTGTTCGGAATCAAAGACGAATGGTTCCAAAGGTAATTCTCACGATCTCAGCAACACGTTAGGACAGGTAGAGCAAGATAGCTAGGGGCGGAACCGGTTAAGCGATGCTTTTAGGAGATTCAAACAAGTTTAAGAGCTCGACAATTTCCGTAGGCCTCGGTTTTGTTAGGTGAGTACGAACAGTGAATCCAACCTGATCCTAGAGGGTGATAAAGGTGAATTAGTGAAGCTGGTGTAGAGGAGACTCGTAGAGACTGGAGGAATAGGCCAATGATTTTGGTCGTGAATTCGACAAATTAGGCGAACTTGGAAGGCGAAGCAAGGGGTGATGCTTCGCTGCGAATTGCAGAAATTCTTGGCCGAAGTGGATGGGCAAAGCAATTTCGACAGATTTGGTAGCCAATTATATCACAAGAAGTTGTGCATCATTCCTGTGAATTCAAGTAACAAGTTGGAGGTGATGTGAACATAGGAACGTTCGTTGTGGGTGACCGGTGGCAAGTCGATCGTTTCTTCGCTGGAACTAAGGTGAGCCTTCAACAATTGACGCAAATTAGGAAGTTGACGACGAGAAGCAAGTTCCTACACCGTTGTTGAACATCAACGAGTTGTTGGTCCAGAGGCATTTCAAAGAAGTGATTGGGTGAGGCGAGCCCAAGCAAGCAAGTCCTATCCCAAATGGTGAGAAACGATTATGGGGAAGGCGAGCGCAAATTCAATTAGGTGCATTGCTGATGCTGTCGCTTTGATCGGTTGGGAATTCTGACTCAGAAGGTGAACTGTAGTGGAAGTTTTGAGGTGACCGAAGTCCATCGAAGGGTGAAGAGAGATGGATTTGAAAGGTGAACTCGAAGAGTGCTTGGGGGGGGGGGGGGGGGGGGGATTCCTCCAACCATTAGTTGGTGATTGGGCAAGAAGGGTGAATTGAGGCAGAGCCGATCTAATTAATTGAGGTCCATCATCGATTCAGTTAATCGGAATTGAATCGGATTTGGAGGCAAAGCAGATCTAGATCTCAAGGATTTCGTGAGCTGAATTTGGAGGCCGAACCGATTCAATCAAGTCTGAAAGTATTTGTACAACAGAATTCAATCAAGTCCGGAAGTATTTGCACAGCAAAAACGTTGGATGTCGAAGTATACGGTTTGTGAAAAATCAGCCATGGAAAGCAATGCATGCATTAGGCAATTGGAGCCTCAATGACAGCAAAAGAAGGCTGCAATTTTAGTGGGAAACAATAAGAAACAGGAGAAGGGGATCAACTAATTGGAGAAGGGAACAAGAAGTGTGGTACATGAATCGAGCAAGGAATTCGGCCGGATGCTACACGAACAATTGCAGGAGTTTGCAATGATACTTACTAAGAAGTATCATTATAGCTTCCCTGCAGAATTCTTTAAGGATTATCATGGAAGTTTTAACAAAGAAGACTTCCTTAAAATGGAGTAGCCGAAGGAGAAAGCAAGAAGTCGAGAAGAGGATTCACTACCTATTTTCAATGTGCAGTGGAAGAAGTATATTGGTTCCAGCAGAATTATCATGGAGGAATGCAACATTAGTGATGATATTGGTGGTGAATGGCATTATCCAAAGGGAATCTATGATGAACAGATTAATAGGGCAGCAAAGGCAAAAGAACAATCTGAAATTGTTGAAAGAGAAGTTCATATAGAGGGAAACTCCAGCAAACACAAGGAAGGAGGAGTTGCTGAATTGTTTGTATGTAATCCCGAGATTCCGACGCAAACTTCAGCCAATATTAAGGGAGTTGGCACTGTAAATGAAGCGAACAAGTCAATGGAAACTCAGGATTCCAAAGATGAAAGAAGATTGGATAAAAAGATTAGTGTGAATCACGTTTTTCAAGGGCAGGAGGCTGATGAATCGGTTGAAAAACAAGCTATAAATCAGATTGGGAAAGGGAACTGCTACGAAGATAGCTTCCTTGCAACTGGTATTCCAGCCAGGGTTATTGTCTCATTAGATAACCCAATAATAAATCATGTTTGGGATGAAGGTTGTGATGGAGGCCTAGTTTCAGGCATTGAGGAACCTGTGGGACGTTCTCGTCACTCTCTATGCAACCAGTATGTTCGGATAGCAAGGGCAAGGAAATTTCAGTCCCTTACTATTGCTGGAAATGGGATGTTTGGAGGTATGTCCTTAGCTGGGATATCTTCTAATATTGTGAAGGTGTGTGGATTTGATAAGGAAGTATGGGGACAGCTTGTAATTGAAGGACAGGTACAGAAAATAATTGATTCAAGCTATATGGTCGGAAATGAGGTTTTGCATAAGTTGGACAATGCCAACTCTCAAGGAGGGTTACAGTGTTTTGTACCGATAAAGCAAAATACTATTTTGGAAATGCAAGAGAGCATGGCTTCAGGAAATAAATTCCTAACGAGATTTCAGCTAAGGAAAAGGGCTAAGGAAGCCAAGAGTTTTGCGGGGGAGAACAAAGCTCCTACTGCTCTGTTCATTCTTGCTACAACCAGAATTGTTGCAGCAACTCCTAGATTTGACACTTCTACATTGCTGCATGTTAAGGCGTTTGAGGATATCGTCGCGAAGGTTGATGAAATATTCAAGGACATGAGAACCACTGCAAATTTGTTATGCATATAAAGGTTTTTCAAAACTTCTCCATCCAAGCTGTGGAAGAGAAGGAAAAAGCATACTAGAAGCTGTGGAGGTTTGACATTTCTTGGGGACAAGAAATGTTTCAAGGCAGGGGGAATTGTCATGTTCCTAGGGCAGTAGAGGGCAATATTGTAATAAAGATATAATAATTGTTAGGATTACAATTGTATTGCACATGGGTGGTTGTATTGCACATGGGTGCAATGGCTGTGAGGCTATAAATAAGCCACTGTTGTAGGGGAAGAATCATCTTTGAATTGATAATTGAAATCTATCATTACCCTCTGTTGAATTCTCTCAATCTCCCTCTAATTTCTCTCTAATTACTCTCGTTCTTTCCCTCTTTGTTCTGTTCTTCCCTAACTTTCCCCCTATCTCTTCCGATCTAACTTCCCCAATTACCTCCTAAGCCTATTATGAATCCTAGGTTCGTGACACAACATCACTCATCTTCTCCCCTTTTTTGCACGTACTAGAGAAATCACCTCATTTAGGGAAGGCAATTCCACCTTGCTTAGAATTTGCACTTTCACCGCGTTAAATTCCACATTAAGGCCAGTCAGAAAATCATATGTTCTCTCCTTCTCTACAAATTGTTTATGAAGTGCAATATCCTTACTACACTTCATCTTCAAACACTGGTAGTGATCCAGCTCTTGCCATAGAGTTTGCAATAGATTTGCATACTCTGTTATGGCTTTCGTTCCCTGTTTGGTCGCTACCACCTTAGTCTTTATCTCATATATCTGGGCCGCATCACAAACCTTGGAATAGGTGAGGTTTATTACATCCCAAATATCCATGGCTGATGTCAAGAACATTACTGTATCACTGATTTTTGGAATCATGGAGTTCCAAAGCCAGGACATCACAAGGGAGTCTTCCTCATCCCACGCTGCAAATGCTGGATCTCCTTCCTTGGGACCGGTTCCTAACAGATGGCTGAGTTTTCCCTCTCCCTTTACAAAGGTCCGGATTAATTGTGACCACTTCAAGTAGTTTTTTCCGTTCAATCGGTAAGCTACTTGAAGATTCTGCAATTCTCCTCCTAAGTTTCCACTATTAGTTCCAATAAACGGAACTTCTGTCGTGTTGGGTAGAAGACATGATGTCGGGTGAAGAAGAAGAAGATTGAATGAAGGAGGAAAATAAAACCACAAAAGTCACGAAGAAATCAGTGACTAAACTCTTGTGGCTCTGATACCATGTCAAGAAAGAGACTTGGAAATAAAGGATTCAATCGTTCTTATTCTTTAGAATGGGCCGATTACAATATATACAGACTTCCTTGCTGAATAAGGAAGTTATTTCTTTGGAAACCTTGTACAGAATATACAATACAACTCCTATTGGAAAGATTACAATAACATAAATATACAGCAATCTAAAAGATACATCTTCTGTTTAGGAAACTAGAATCAATCAATCTAATTTTGGAATTAATCATTCCCGAGAGCTGTCAGCAAGTGTAGATGAATGAATGATGTGCATAACACTGGCCGCTGATTATGTTTTTTTGAGTTACTGTCAGTTCAAGAAAAATGAAGCTTCAGGTTTGTGAAATATAGAAAAGATATGGGAAGAAGCCGCAAATATATTGGGTGGCTACTGTACCTTTTTTTCTGTCCTAATTTGCTTGTGATTAAGGTACAGGTAAGCTACTGCTTATCTTCTGAAGGTTGAATTATTTTCACCCTTTTTTCTGTCAGTTTGATTTATGCTGATTATTCATTTCTTTTAATTGGTTGATTTACTTTCTTGGAATGCTATTGATTCATAAGTGTTATGTTTCTGTTTTTGATTCTAGAAAGCATGCTTCAGGAGATAGTTCTTTTGGTTGCAATTGGTTTGGTGACCAGTCAACATGTTTGAACTCATTTAGTTTGGTCAGTGGATTTGGATTTCAAAAAGCCTTAAAATTGAGCTTTGAAGATATATTGCGTCACGCATATTCTGTTGGTAGAACTTTCGAGGAGGTAAGCTCCCTTTTAGGAAAGCATAGGTGTGGTAATCATACAGCCACAGGACAAGCTTCTCAGCATCCAAGTGGGATGTACTTGCAGGCACTTAAAGAATTCATATCTGAAAGGCATGGTGTTTTGGAAGAAGGCTGGTGTGTAGAATTCAAAACATCCATAGGCAGTGATGAAGGGCATGCTGTTTACCGTGCTCCCGATGGGAAGATATTCAATTCAATACCTGAAGTTGCCTGTCACCTTGGGTTAATGTCTGATGAAAGGTTGCCTTTAGCGAAAAGAAGAAAATCTGCAACATTTTCAATGCTTGATGGTGTCAATGACAGTAGAGAAACTTCAATTGGATTGCATGAGGATTTCTCATCCGGGTTTCATACTACAGGCTGTTCAAGTAAATTTGAAGATAACATAGAAGTCATGGGAACATCATCTGAAGAAAGTGGTGGCCCTGGGCCTCAGCAATTTAATGTAAGTAGACTGGTTGTTTAAATCTTTTTGTGTAAAGTGGTCAGTTCAACCCCGCCCCCCCCCAGTTGCTGCATGGGTATGAGCTTTTTTATTTGCATTTATATATAGGTCTATTATGGTCTCTTTATGCATTATATCTATTTTTCCTTTCAGGATGGACTTCCAGTTCAATATGAAGATTTCTTTGTGCTTTGTTTGGGGGAAGTGGATATGAGATCAGCTTATCATAATGTCAACCAGATCTGGCCCGTAGGCTATAGATCCTGTTGGCATGATAAAATTACTGGGTCCCTATTTGTTTGTGAAGTAGCGGATGGTGGTGATTCTGGACCTATTTTTCGTGTCAGAAGGTGCCCATGCTCTACATTTCCAATTCCGAGTGGATCAACTGTTCTCTTTGAATCCAATCTTGGTCAATCTGTTCATGAAAACAAAGAACAAGACTACATGACTTGTGCTGGTATGGATTATGAAGAGTATTGCAATGTTCAGATGCTTCTTTCAAATGCTTCTCCACCTATGGAAGATGATATTTTATCATGCCTTGGCAGTTCATCTGAAAAGTCTTTTAGTGTTCATGCATCAAATTGCTCGCAACTTGAGGCAGGTCTGATCTGGGAAGAATTCGGGAATATTTTACCTGACATTTCAGTCACGGGAAGTGAAATTGCTGAGTTTTCTGTTGAAGGGTCAACATCATCTTCAGCATGGTCAATGGTATCCAAAAAATTCATTGATGCTTGCCGTCATGCCTATATGAAGGGAGGCACTCTTAATTTGCTCTGTGATCATGTTGAAAATGGAAAAACCTCAATTATCTTTGACCATAATAGTGAAAAGGATAGATGCACCTCCTTGGCTAGATTTGTTGGTTCATCACGCTCCATCAAAATTCCATCTGGTAGCCATGGAGGTCTAGGACTTGAGGCTGTTTTTGAAGAACTGCTGAAATGGCTAGATCAGGATAGGTTTGGATTAGATGTTGATTTTGTGCAGGAAATTATAGAACAGCTTCCTGGCATTGATGCCTGCCAACAGTATGTACGTTTGAAGGAAAGAAGTTACTATTCTTCATCTATAACAGTGGCAAATGGGTTCATAACTAGAAAGACACAGGATGTAGTTGGGGAAAAGGATAAGAAAGTATTAGATGATTTATCTGGAGGCTGCAGAAGGGAAGGGATGGTTGAAGACTGTATGATGGCAAGTCCTTCCCGTCCACCGGGGAAGCCTATCTTCTCAAAGCTCCCGCCCGAGATTGTGGGTGATGTCATCCAGGTATGTATTCATTTAAAGCATCTTGATTATAAGCCAGCTATTTCAGGTATCAGGTTTGGAATTCTAATGCCAGTTTGAGGTCTTCTTATATTTTCATTAATCTACCCAGGTGTGGGAGTTCCTGTGGCGCTTCAGTGAAATTCTGGGTTTAGAAGGCCCTTTGTCACCTGAAGAACTTGAAGAGGAACTTGTTTCTCCGTGGTTTGATGGCCCTAACTGGATTCAGAAATTTGGGGCTAATAGTCAAGAAACTCATCGTATAACTTCCCCTACAACTGATGGTTCAAGTCCGCATGTCTTCTCATCAAACATTGAATCTGGTCTGGCAGTTACCAAGGATAGTCAGCCTGCATTCATCGAAATACAGACAGAAGTGATGAAGGAAATGACTGATGTCAGAAGGGAGTCATTTGTTTATAGCAGGTGCACTGGTATGTCTTTAATCAAGGCTCATTGCTCAATGTTGGAAGTTCTAATTGGTCAGCTGCAGTCCAATGTGGCTGCAGTGATGGGCCCAAATTTTGATGCTGGAGAGTCCAGGCCAAAACGAGGCAGAAAGAAAGATATGGATTGGTTGGCTGCCACAAGGACAACCAAGCTGAATTTGCTTCCCATTAATGAACTGACCTGGCCAGAATTGGCTCGGAGGTACATTTTGGCCTTTTTATCCATGGATGGAAATGTTGGCTTGCCCAGTGGCAAAATATTTCGTTGTTTACAAGGTGATGGCGGGATGCTCTGTGGCTCACTCACTGGTGTGGCTGGGATGGAAGCTGATGCTCTGGTAAGATTGAAAATTTTGCTGTTTTGCCGTTTGATAATCTTAATAGAGGTTACAGAAATTTTGAACATTCTAGCTATAAAAAGATGCTTGTTGTAGAAAGATGGATTTTCTTAGACAATGGAATCCAGTCCCTGTTACTTATTATTTGATTCCATTGACATTAAAGTTGACTGCAAACTAGAGGTGATGGTTGGCCTTACTGATATTTATCTGTGCATGATAACAAGCCATTGACGTGTGCTCTTGAATTTGATTTTGAGCTCGTAGATGGTTCAGTTGGTTATGTATGACATGTATCTGCACTTATTGTGAATGTAAGGTATTTCTATTCCTACCTTTCCATCCCACAAAAAAATGAATAAATAAATTATCTCAGAATTAAATGTTCTATTTTCCCTCTATTTTAGTGCATTTGGGCATATGGTTTCAGCAATTCTTTGGCTGTTGACTCTGGAAGTACTAATATTGTGGCTTTGCTGCTATTGACTTGAAGTTGCAGCAAGAAAAAGATGGAGTTGTAATGGTTCATCTCCAGTGGCTGAACTCCCACTTCAGATTTTGTTCTTGGACTAAATTATGAGTTCATAATTGCTGTCGAATATTAACTGAGGGGCTGTTTGATTTTCTAAGAAGCACCATACAATCTTTAGACATAACCTTTGTATTATTTGCACAAAGTAGTTTCAATTAGACTTGAGTCTGCACATTCACAATTGGCAAGGGTAACTTTTGTCATTTCAGAAAGCAGTACTTGATTTTTAAGTCTCAGTTATTGAGGGTTTGTACTTTTTAGATGCAGATCAGACTTGTTAAACAAGCTTTGTGGAAGTTGTTTTTAACCAAATTCTTGAATTGCTTAATTTGTATGTGTTAAGAGAATTATGATCTTTAGATTAGGCAACTATACATTTTATACTATGGCAGCTATGTATCTTGTATATCTTGCAAGTAAATGAATATTGTGAGGGTAAAAAAGTAATTGTGTCACCCATTATGTGGAATGGGTGAGCTTTCCATCATTTTGATGGAATGACCATTCCCTATTGAATGGGCCATTCCAATTCCTTCATACCAACCAAACGATAGAATTGAATTTCTCTCTCTTTCCTTTTCCCTCCATCTGGCCATACCAAATGTAGCCTAAATGTTTTATATATCTTTAGAATATATTCTTTCCTTTCATTACAGTAGGATACAAGTATATACTTGTATGCCTCATTTAGGAGATATGAAATATGCATACATTCTTTTGTACCTTATCCTACTTGTATGCCACAATATTCTCATCATCATCATCAATTGCACCTTATCCTAACCAAGTTAGGGTTTTTTGGCATGACATTCATAATATCAATTCACTTCTAAAAGTCACATTGCCAATACAATCCATGCAAAAGAACAATGTGGCAAAATTTTACATTAGATGCCCTTCTCAACACAACATTCTAGTAAGGGAATAATAAGATAAAGTTCCAACACCATCTTCATATAGAGGAGTTCCATAAGATGGATGTGAATGAAGATAATTGATATGGTTGTGTTCCATCACTCAGTTGATATTATGAAACCAACTTGTACAATATGGAAACACAACTATGTATGAAATATAACTGTAGTGAAGAAAAATTCTTGAATGATACTAATTGTCAAATCCCCACCCAATGGGATTAAGGGTTGTGATTGTTGTTGTTGATGATACCAATGTTGAATCCCAACTTAGTTATGTCAAAAAACTTGCGTGTCTCCCATGATTGGCTTGGAAATCACCCATAAGATGAATATTTTGCAGAAAATATAGTTTTTTAAAGTTAAAGATCTAAATAATTTTTTTTAGTATATGTTATACATTTTTGGACTTTGCAGTTTTTTATATCTAGTAGTTGTCTCCCAACATTCCAGTATTATTTTTAAGTGTCTTCTAGTTCCTAAAAAGGTTTTATATGCCATTCTGGTTTCAACCATGCTCTCGTGTTTTTTTTTTTTTCTCATATGAAGCATCTCAAATGCTCCTTTTAAGTTCATTCCTTCGTGTACCCTTGTTAACACTTTTCTGTTACGGCTGTATGGAGTTGTTACCTTTTGCATAAAAATTTCTGTGTCCTGTGTTCTATACTACTCATTTTGGAGAGTAATGATTTATACAACCTATGAATCCCCTTTCAATATTCATTTATTTATCTTACAACCTATGAATCTCTTCTTTAGTATACTAGTGGTGATGTGCTAACATTGTTTTTCTTCAGTTGCTTGCACAGTCTATGAAGAAAATTTTTGGTGGTCTGAGCAGAGAGAATGATATGCTGAGCATGGATGATGTGGGATCTGATGAAACTAGTCCCTGCAATAACATTTCTATGGGTGATTGTAATATTCCTGAGTGGGCACTGTTGCTGGAACCTGTTAGAAAGTTGCCCACAAATGTGGGAACCCGAATAAGGAAGTGTGTCTATAATGCTCTGGAGAAAGACCCTCCAAATTGGGCAAAGAAAATATTGGAGCACTCAATCAGTAAGGAAGTTTATAAAGGAAATGCTTCTGGGCCTACAAAGGTAATATATCTGAATCATTCTCTTCTGTAGATGTTGATACATATCTGTTGGATAAATAAACAATTGAATTAGTTGGTTCTTGGAGTCATTTTTGTAATAGGAACTGACTAATTATTTTCTGCATATCTGTTGCTTGGTCCTTGGAGTTTGTTGTCCAGCCATTCTCTTTTCTGCATTGAGTACTTTCTTACAGCAAGTTGTCATGTGCCTACGGTTATAAAGGCTGAAAAATACTGTTAGGGCAGTTATAGCCTTATCTCAATGTTTAATGTTTGAATTTGGGGCAGACGTTTGGCACCTTTTTCAAGCCAAGGATCAGTATAAAAGTTAACTGATCCCGCTCCATTTGATCATCTTTGAATACAATTGATCAATCTTCTCCCACCTAAACTCTCTCTCTCTCTCTCTCTCTCTTGAATTCTCCCTCCTTCCCTCTCAATTCTTCACCAATTCTCCCCAATTCAAAGGAGAATTTCCCTTTGTCGGGTCCAACTTGGACAATTTGGTATCAGAACACGGTCTCGAGTGGTGACCAAATCCAATTCTTTCTCGCGATGGTCGACAAAACGCGAATGAAACAAATGGAGACGCAACTACAACAAGTCACAAGCAGTCGGAACTGACATGCAAATCCATATGGAAAATATGGAGACGACAATGGAGTCAGTGGTGGAAAGGAGGATTGGTGGGACGATGGAACGATGGCATGAAGAGAGTTGCAAACAAAGCAATCAGCTGCGAGATCAAATGCATCAATTCATGTGGATGTTCACAAGCCATAATCCAGTAAGACTCTCCCCTAAATTTCCTCCTCAGGAGAGATCAGATTCGATCTTACCAGGGCACAATATTGCCCACGGGACTGAAGGATCCTTGGAATTCGAGGCAAATCTGACAATTGTAGGGGAAAACACGGTGGAGAGAAGGCAAAGAGCTTAGGTTGTTCACAATTAACCTGGCTTTCCAATGCTGAAGTTAGAAATTCCCCTATTCGACGATCAGAACCCAAGGTGGTGAGTGCGATGTTGCGAGAGAATGTTCAGTGTATACAATGTACCTAAGCAGCAACGGGTTACTCTCATTGCTACTTATCTCAATGATGTCAGAGATGCATGGTTTCAAAGATGGGTGGGAGTTAAGGAGAGCTATCATTGGGTTGAATTTGTGGAGGACCTATGTGAGCAATTCAGAGATCGTAATATGATTTATGTTGTGGAAGAGTTCAATAAGTTGCGACAAGAAGGATCAGTCCAATCATATCAACTTAAGTTTGAGGAGCTCAAGTCACTCATGTTGATTTTGAATCCCCACTTAACAAAGGGTACTTCGTTTCAAGCTTCATTAGCAGCTTGAGCAAGGAGCTAAGGCCCACCGTGAAGATGTTACAACTTAAAACTATCAAGTAAGCTATCAAGAGTGCGAGGTTGCATGAGTTATCTGTCGAAGCTCTGATGGGGAAATAGAGATGGCAGGCAAAGGGATTTAATAGAGGAGGGAGAAATAACCAAGGACTAGGGGGGGGGGGGGGGAGGCGGGGGGGGGGGGGGAAGGGGGGAACAATTCAATTGCCATCATCCCTGCCCCGATGACTAATGGAAGGATCATGGAATAAGGAGACAGGCATGCCTATGCTTTCGTTGTGGAGACAGGTATACTCCGGGGCTCCAATGCTAGAGGCAGTTACTATTACTAGAAAGAGAAGAAGAAGTAGAGGTAGGGGAGGAGGGAGCTATTATTCCGATTGAACTTGAAGGAGATGAGTGTGGAGATTGCACTACATGCCCTACGAGGATAGGCTAATAGTAAGATCATTAAGGTGGAAGGGAAAGCTCAGGATTGCTGACTTATGGTCCTAATTGACTATGGAAGCATCCATAGTTTCCTAGATGAGAGTATGACAAAAAAATTGAACTGTTGTTGTGCCAAAGAAATGGGAAGAAGAAATTAAAAGATTTTTTAGGCAAACTCACGGCAGTGAGCCACAAGCCCCAACAGTGTGGGCTTGTGGCAATGCGATGTGCCACGAGCTCGTGGCGCATTGCCGCAAGCCCCACGGGCGGGGGCTCGTGGCAATATGCTGTGTCGCGAGCTTGCGGTTTCCGGCACCCTACCTAGACCCCTCAAGCTCGTCGCGTAAGCCTTGCGGCAAGCCCAAGCCACGTGCGCCTCCCAGGAGGGACTTGCGGCCAGCCTGGTATTGCGGCAAGGCCAAAGGCCTCGTGGCACCTTACGGCAAACCCAAAGGCTTTGCGACAGTGTGCGCCTTTCGAGAAGGCCAAGAGCTCCATTCAGCAGAGGCCACGTGTTAGCACCAGGTACCCTTGAAAATCGCGCCCTATAAATACCTAGCTAGAAGACGGTGAACAAGACTTCCAACTTCGGTAAAATTTAGACATTTTGAATGCATCTTTACTGTTTTTGTGAATAGACATTGAGATTTCAGTCTGACTTTGGCATCGGAGGGTCTTCGTGGGGAAGCTTCCCGCGAGCCTTCTAACCCATTTTTTCGAGCATCAACAGGGTCAAATCTTTGCGACAAAGCCAAATCCTTGCGGCAAAGCAAGCGACGAAAGCAAAGCCTTGTGGCAAGAGCTAGTGGCAAAGTCTTGTGATAGAATCTTATGGCGAGAGTTAGTGGCAGAACCCTGTGGCGAAAGGGCTAGTAGCGAAATCCTTGCGGCAAACTCCCTTGAGGCGACCTCTCTTACGGCAACTTAACTTCACCTGGCATCGAGCTCGAGTGGACCCCACATCACAAATTTTAATTGTTGTATTTTGGCAACAACAATTGTGAACTCACCAGTACCCAACCGCTATCTGTGCTAATGGCTAATGGCCATAAGGTGATGTCTAAATCAAACTGTGTAGGGTTCTGTTGGAAAATGCACGGGGAGGCATTTGAGGTTGACTTGAGGTTGTTTAAACTTGAGGGTTGTGACATAGTACTGGGGGTAAACTGGAGGAAGGGGATGAGCCCCATTAGCTTTGATTTTAATAAGATGGAGGTGACATTTGGAAAAGAAAGGAGGAGAATGACTCCTACCGGTAGTATTGAGATAGGGGTGTGCAAGATGATTTCAGGGAGGAAGCTTTAAAAGATACTCAAGAGCAAGTGGGCTCAGGTGGCTCAGCTCTTCTCTATTCATGCGGTGGAGCAAATGGAGGATGGCCGAGAACAGGAAGTAGAACTGATGTTGACTGTCAACAATCACCCTCCACCCCAATGGAAGGTACACAAACTTGATTCCCTTGATAAACTTCTAGTTGAATATGAGGACCTGTTTGTGGAACCCAATTCTCTCCCCCCTCAAACCAAACATCGAGCCTATTAACATAAGGGTTTATCGATACTCTCCCAAACAAAAGGCTGAGATTAAAAAGGTGATAAAGGACATGCTCCAAAAGTCCATCATTAGGCCCAGCCAAAGCCCCGATGCCTCACCAATACTTCTTGTCAAGAAAAAAGATAGTAGTTGGCGTTTTTGTGTTGACTACCATCAACTTAATACCCACATTGTCCAAAAAAAATTCCCTATACCTATCATAGAAGATTTATTAGATGAATTGAAAGATGCCACCATCTTCACTAAATTGGACCTACGGTTTTGCTACCACCAGATTCGGATGAACCTAAATGACATTCTAAAACAGCCCTCACTACTCACCACGAGCATTTTGATTCGCAGAAAGTGGCTGCTATGACTGTGTGGCCAAGACCAACCAGTGCGAAGGATTTTGGGGGAGGGGGGGTGTTCCTTGGGATTGACAGGATATTACCGACGATTTGTGAGGGACTACGGAGTTATTAGCAAACCCCTTACAAATTTACTAAAGGAGGGATTAAATTGGAGTGATAAGGCAAAAGAGGCTTTTGAACGGCTTAAAAGGGCAATGAGTGAAATGCCTACTCTTGGCTTGTCGAACTTCACTAAACCATTCATATTAGAGACAGATGCAAGTAGCTCTGGGGTGGGGGTAGTACTCACACAAGAAGATAGACCACTAGCATTCATCAGCCAAGCCTTGGCCCCCTGACACCAAGGTTTGAGTATTTACGATAAGGAGTTATTAGCAATATTGATTGCGGTAGATAAGTGGAGGCATTACCTAGAAGGGGCTCAATTCATCATCAAAACCGACCACGAGAGTCTAAAGTTCCTATTGCAGTAAAGATTGCACACTCATCTACAAAAGAAGGGGATGATAAAACTTATGGGATTACACTATGTGATCCAATACCGAAAGAGGAAGGAGAACAAGGCTGCTAACGCATTATCTAGGTGTGTGGAGGAGGGAATCATGGCATCAATCACCTTGGTCACTTCGGATTGGTATCAAGAGATCATTGCTAGGTACGAAAAGGATGATTGATCTTAAGAAACTAATGGAACAGCTCATCATAGACCCCGATAGTAGACTGGAATTCACACTGACCAACAGCTTAATGCAATACCAAGGAAGATTGGTAATTGATGACAATGAGCAAGTTAAGGGTAAAATTCTCCAATCCTTGCATTAATCCCCCCTAGGAGGCCGCTTGGGCATACAAAACACTTATCACCAAGTGAAGCAACTATTTCACTGTCCAAAGTTGAAGAAATGGGTGATGGAGTATGTCATGCAATGTGATTCATGTCAAAGGTGTAAACATGAGATAGTTGCCACTCCTAGGCTACTGCAACCACTAGCCACCCCAAAGCAAGTGGGGGCTAGCGCATTAATGGATTTTATAGAAGGATTACCAAGGTCGGAAGGGAAGGATTGTATATTGGTGGTAATGGTTAGACTCACCAAATCGTCAAATTTGCCCACTTCATAGGTCTCACACCCTTTCACAGCACAAGAGGTATCTCGGATTTTTCTTGATCAAGTGGTGAAGCTTCATGGAGTACCCCAATCCATCGTATCATACCGAGACAAGGTATTCACTAACCTGTTATGGAAGGAGTTATTGAGGTGTTTGAGAACAAAACTACATATGTCTTCAGCCTATCATCTAGAAACAGATGGCTAGATAGAGAGTTAATCAATGTTTGGAAACTTACTTGCGTTGCCTTCGTTTCCTACACCCTAAAGGATGGCATAGATGGTTATCCCTAACCTAGTGGTGTTACAACTCTTGCCACCATAGTTCCATCAAGATGATCACATTTGAGGCCCTTTACGGGTATAAACCACCGTTACTACCCACTATTTTGGGACCAACTACAGTGGCTGCAGTAGACTCATATCTACATCAAAGGCAGGCTATGCTAAAGCTGCTGCAAAAGGAATTGGCCAATGCTCAAAATAGGACAAAACAGTTCGCGAGTCGGAAGATGAGTGAAAGGGAATTCGCAGTGGGAGACAAGATTTACTTGAAACTGAGGCATGCCCATCTGAAGACTCTAGCACTAGGACAAACTTCTAAGCTAAGCCCCAAGTTTTATGGTCCTTATCCTATTGTGGCAAAGATGGGGAAGGGTTGCCTCCAAGCTACAACTACTAGATGACTCTTAGATACATCCTGTATTCCATGTATCCCTACTCAGAGGATCAGCCTGAACAAGCCTAGTCCTACTCTCCCAATTTCCAAAGGCAAGAAGCCCCATTGACACAAGTTCTCCTACGCTGGTCCAATCTGCATCCAAAGAACAATACTTGGGAGTACCTCCTAGTCCTACTCTCCCAATTTCCAAAGGTGGTAGGGTTGCTCTGAATTTCTTGAGGCCAAGAAATGTATTAAGGGGGGGATGGGGTGGAATTGTCGTGTGCCTACGGTTATAAAGGTGGGAAAATACTGTTAGGGCAGTTATAGCCTTATCTCAATGTGTAATGTTTGAATTTGGGGCAGCCATTTGGCGCCTTTTCTAAGCCAAGGATCAGTATAAAAGTTAACTGATCCTGTTCCATTTGATCATCTTTGAATACAATTGATCAATCTTCTTCCACCTAAACACTCTCTCTCTCTCTCTCTCTCGAATTCTCCCTCACTTTCTCTCTGTTCTTCCCTCCTACCCTCTCAATTCTTCACCAATTCTCCCCAATTCAGAGGAGAATTTCCCCTTGTCAGGTCTGACTCTGACACAAGTCTGTCTCTTTCGGAAAAGATTGTTACTTGAAGGATTTCTCTGTGGTGTTTCTTCTATGGGACATTATAAATCCATGTTTTCTTTTTGAAAAGGCAAAAAAAAACTGTTATATAAATGCATAATGGATTATTCGTTCCATCTTGATATTGTGAAGTTGGTTATTAGTCTTGTCTCTGCACTCTGGAATGCATTGGCAATACCCTATCTTATCAGCTTTTTGGACTGTCAGAAAAGAGGTTTATGATCTTGGAAGTGCTTGAAGCTATCCATGCAGACTTTCTTTTACCGGCATGTTATTTCTTTTCTCCCTTTCCTTCTTTTCTCGTAGTCCAGGGAAGAGCAGGGCTTGTTGTTTACCACTGAACCCTGTCAAGGACTTTTGAAATCCATCATTTTATTATTTAGTGACATCTTAGCTGAAAATGCCCATATATTATGTTTCCTTTAATTTATTCTATTTTTTGAGGGTCATACATAGAGCAGAAAATTAATAATTAGGGCTGTAAAAAGGGATGACTTCATCTTTGAGGTAATATGTCTTGGATCAGTAAATAAATGATGTGACAAAAGGGAACGGTTATCAAGTATTGATGTGCTGGTGATCCAAGTATAACTTTTTAAGCCCTTAATTGCTCTAACTCTTCTGGTTTTTTTTTGCAAGTGTCTTTAGTGTGCAATAATCCCAAATTTAATCTCTCTGACTGTTTTGTGTAAACAGAAAGCTGTACTTTCAGTGCTGGCAGATGTTCATAGTCAAGGGATGCAGCAGAGGCCTCAGAGAGAAAGGAAGGAGAAGAATTTAATATCTGTATCTGAAATGATCATGAAACAATGTCGTAACGTACTACGTGTATCAGCTGCTTCTGATGATGCAAAAGGTTTCTGCAAGTCACTTGGGAGAAAACTGATAGGTTGTAGTCATAATGATGATGAAGGAATTCTTGGATCTCCAGCTATGGTATCACGCCCTCTAGATTTCAGGACCATTGATTTGAGATTGGTAGCTGGAGTGTATGGTGGGTCTCATGAAGCTTTTCTGGAGGACGTTCAAGAGGTCTGTTTCTTTCTTCAATTTGGTTTAATTTGCAACCTGCTAATATGATTGTATATGTAGCATTTGTATTAGATAACTCTGCTGTATATTCCATATAGTGCAAGTGAAATTCTATTTTCTTTTTTATTATTATAGTGGATTACTATTGTTTGTATCATGCAAAAGGGAAAAATAATTAACCATTGTCATTACAGTTTTCTATGGGTAAAAGATACTCTCGGCATAATTAGAGTCATCTCAGGGATATTAATAAAAACTGGTTTCTTTCCTTTATTTATTCAGATAAGAGCAGAAAAATCTTTCATTTTCCCACCACCCTGATGGTTTTTATTTCACTCTCCATTAAAAAAGGGGTTAACACAGTTAGAAGTTATTTTGGGCTAATTTTTTTTAGAATTTAGGGACTGTTATCCAGCTTACTACCTAAATATTTTTGACACATCAATATTCTATGTTGCTGTCTCCTAGTAATGCCCCCTGCTCTTGTTTGCTAATGCGATTAGCTAACACACAGTATGGTAATTGATAATGGCATCAACAGATTTAACACTGCTGTCATTTCAGACAAGTTATTATATCCTTTGTATAAATGTGAATCTAAGACCAATTTTTGGCATGCTCAATAGAGTAATTCATTTCATTTAGAATGTGAACAACCAGTTTTGATTAGTGTTATGTGACCTTTTGAGGTGTCTGGGGATCTAAGAAAAAGTTGTAGGGATCTAAGATAAAGTTGTACTACTTCAGTTGTGTTGGATTGAGCTTATGTGGCAGTTTCCCTCACCATTCTGGGCAATCTAAACTGCGAGTATTTGATCTTCATTTGAAATTTTTGGTTATTTATTTTTCCACGCCATGTTTCTAGTTGGATAGAGATGGATTTGTGATTGTTGTTATGTTTATCTGTAATTTAATCATTTTGTCCAGTTTGAGATAACATTTTAGATTTCAACTAAATAAGAGTAATGAATGGTGTTTTATCTTCTCTTTGTTTGGTCCTTACAAGTAGTCCTTTCTTTTAATGTTACCCATTATTCAATAGTTTTCAGCTTGTTATCCTTTTTTTAGGTGTTTTGCTTCCCTTTTAATATGTAGATTGTAGTTGCTTTCTGATATTGATGACATTTAGCTTATCTAACCTACATAATTTTCAATTGGCAGTTATGGAACCATATGCGAATTGCATATAGTGATCGGGATGATTTGGTTCAGTTGGTTGAGAAGTTATCGTCTGATTTTGAAACATTGTATGAGATGGAGGTATGTAAAACCTCTCTCAATTGCCTCACTCCTCTTCCCTTCTCTTATCTCCGTGCTATTCTTTTTTTGGATTCTATCATGCCAAGATCAATTTGAAAATTTTACCTAAAAGGGCATCTGCAGTGTATGAGGGTCTCTGCTTCGCGAGGGGTGGGGGAGGGTTGTATTTTCACATAGCCTTTCTCTTGCCTTTTTCCAGACTGTTCCTATAACTTGAACCTGTGGGTTTCTGGTCGCAAAGAACTTACTCTTGCTATCGAGGCTTGCCCTGAATTTTCCCTACCAGTCAAAAATTTAAATGGATCTTTGTGCACTGCATAGTTGTTACTCACCATCATACTTTTTCTTTTGGTAGCTCACTCTTTACAATTAAGCCATAGGCTTCTGAACCAAGTTTCTTATATTGAAATGCTTCAAAAGATTTTCAGAAAACCAAGTTTCTAGGACATTGTTTTTTGTTATCGTTTTTTATTGGTTGGGCATAGCATTATTAGGATTTTCCACTGCCTTTTTGAGAGAAATGTTGATGAGTAACATGTTTCAGAGATTGTTTGCTGCTACATATTCTCAATAGTTATGAACACAAGTCATATGTTTGCTGATATCTGTGATATTGTGATTTATGTAAATTGGCAAGGAGAAATTTCCTTTTCGTCTAGTTGTAAAATTTTAACAAAGTATGTATCTAACTGTAAATAGGGGATGAGATAAATGGATGGATACTTCATTAAGATATCTGATACTATGCTTTTTTGTTTTGTTACTAGATAGTAAACTTTTTTAATATTGTCTTTTATGTAAATCTGACTTAACAACTGAATATGACCTAGTAAATTATGAACTCAAATCATGGTGTCCATTTGATGTTTTTGTTCTTCTGATATTACTACGTGCAATGCATGCATTTCTGATGAATGATCAACCTCCGATCAGTTACATGAAAACTGCACTATGCCTCCGTTTCTTTGTTGTCTAAACAACTGATTCTCTGATCTGGCTTATCATGGTTTCTTACTTTTCTTGAGATGTTAATTAATTATTTCTGATGCAGGTTGTCAAATTATATCAGAAATTTTTGGGGTATGCAAAATTAGGATGTTTAACTGCAGAATCCAAGAAGGAAATAGATGATTTTCTTCTCTCTTCTAGTGAACTTCCTAAAGCCCCCTGGGAAGAGGGTATCTGCAAAATATGTGGGATTGATAAAGATGATAACAGTGTTCTGCTGTGTGATACTTGTGATGCAGAATATCATACTTACTGCTTAAACCCTCCACTTAGAAGGATTCCTCAAGGAAACTGGTATTGCCCTTCTTGTATTGCTAAGAAGCATGATGTTCAAGATGCATCAGACTGTATGTCAGTCATTTGCCATAAGCAGAGAAGATGCCATGCAGAACACACCCTTTTTTACATGGAGTCACTCACACATTTATCAACTTTACTGGAAAGAAAAGAGAATTGGGAATTCGGTTTGAATGAGGTTGGTCTCTTTTAACTATTTTTATATTCTTTTTTTCTTGTGATACTTCTCCAAAATTTTGGTGGTTTTGTTTTTTTTTCTAGTCTCTACCTTTGAGCCATTTTCAGACCATGCACTAGTGGCTGTAATTGTGTCACCCAGAAATTATGCTTCTGTGTTGCTCATATTTGGTAATTTTGCTGTGCTATTGCATATTTGAAATCTGACACATTACGGTATCTTGCATGTACATCAGCCATTTTGTCTTTTGATTTCTGTCCTTTGTTTTTAATCTTACATGGTTTTGTCTCTTACTTTGTCTATGGTTGGTGTTCGCTATTTTTATAATTTATTAGATGAAATTTTTCATCACCATTTTAGGGGTCAGGTAGTATTATGGGAATTGTAAAGAAAGCATTACAAGGAGTATTATTTGGAAATTCCTTTTGACAATGCTTAAGGGGCTCAAATAGTTGACTTTTTCCAAACTTGGAAACCTCACCATTTTTTCAGTTGGATTACATAGTGAGACTAGCTTTTTATGCTTCTGCATGTGATTCTTTACTTCTGAAATCTTTGTGTATGTGGGTGGGTAGTGCTTCCCCCAAAATGTTTTCGAGCGGCTCAAATTAGGGTGACTCAAAATCCAAGAAGGCTGGATGAAATGGAATTATATATTCATTTGAATTGATCTGTACATGGTTATACCCCTACTGAACCCCCTTCTGCCCCCCAGGGTGGGCGGGGGCCTGGTCAGACCCATGACATTTTGGTCCTCTCTCTCTCTCTCTCTCTCGCGCACGGGCATGCACACCCACGCTTGCACGCTTTCACTTCTTCAGACGAGTGATACTTTTTCTCACTTGGCTGTACTCTTCCAATCAGTGTTGGTGTTGCCAGAGATGGAGCCAAGAGACAAATGGTTGGGGGTTTGGGCAATTTGACACTTAATTATTGCCTTTTGTAACACCTTCCTATGTAGCCATCGTGAAAGAATGTAGAAGTAGATGGATTTGTTTGCTTCACTATATTCAGTTAGTTGACCTTCCTTTATTTTTGGATGCAGAGAATCTTCCTGCTTAAATTTCTTTCTGATGAGTTGTTGAACTCAGCTGTTATTCGCCAACATCTTGAGCATAGTGTGGAATTGTCTGCTGATTTGCAGCAGAGATTGCACAATGTTTCTTCAAAATTAAGAAGCTTGAAGTACAAAGAAGGGATCCTAGCTGCAAATGTTGCTCAAATTGATAAATACCCATCTTTCAGTACTTTTGAGGGAAAGTCTGCTGGTAACAGTTTAACTACAGAGCCTTTGGATCATGAAGATCGATGTAAAGATGTTCAAATAGTTGTGGAGGGCAACCAGCTATCAAACTTTTCTTCCCACACAGTTAACCTCGAGAAGGATAAATCCTTAAGTCAGAATGAACTGTCTCCATCCAATATTCTTCAACAGAAAATCAAAAATTTGAGTAGACAGAACAGTCCCCAAGGTGGCATGAAAAAACATGTGGGAAAGGATGTTTCTATACTGCCCTTTCCTGAAGATCTGCAAGGACGTTGCCATCCTTCACAGATGAGGAGCTCCCAAATAGGTGAGCATACATCATTGACACCTTTGCACGAGTCACAAACCTACAGTCTCAAGTTAGATTCAGTCAGGAAGGAGATTTCACGTCTGCTAGATTCAATTAACAGCATGGAAATGCAACTAATGAAACTCTCTCTGCGGAGGGAGTTTTTGGGTAGTGACTCAGAAGGAAGGTTGTACTGGATCTTGGCCAAGCTGGGTAGACATCCATGGGCGATTATTAGTAGCAAGGAAATGACTCTTCAGCGGGGAGTGCAAGTGACTTCTGGTTCTGGAGCTTCTTGTCCATATGCAAATGAGTTTAACGATGCTAATGCCATTTGTCCTCCATGGGTTTCATATCAATCTGATGCAGAAATTAAAGAACTTGTGAAATATTTTAGAGATGATCCAAAAGAAAGAAAACTGAAAGGTTCCATTTTGAAGTGGCTAAAAGTCCATGACTATGAACAATTTGAAAACCAAGTTCAGGATGAGCCTCAAATGGCTCCTTATGGATTCACAAATAGGGAAAAACCTTTGAGTTCTGAATCTTTGTTAACCAAGGCAGCCATGCTGCTTATAAAAAAACATGGCCCATGTTCTGGACTAGAAATTGTTGGCTTCTTGAAGAAGCAGGGCGGAAAGGCAAAAGTAACTACTGAAGATAAAATGTTTAGGTGCAGTTGCCTAGAACTGGTTTGGCCCTCTAGACAACATTGCTCTTCTTGCCACAGGACCTTTCTAAGTGAAATGGAACTTCAGAAACATCATGATGCTTTGTGCAAATTAGGTCGACTAGCCTTCAAGAACAGCAAGGTAAATAGTGCTTTAAAGGGCAAGGAAATTACAAGACCAAAATCTCTGCTTGGGGAATGTGCTGGTGAAACAAACCTTTTTCAACCATCAAAAGACGGTCACTTTGAGCACAGTTCAGAGTTGGTTAAATTTGAAAATGATGCATTAGCATGTCCATTCAATTTCAAAGAGATTTGCTCCAAGTTTGCAACCAAGAATTCTACCAAGGAATTAGTGCAGGAAATAGGTATTATCGGTTCAGATGGAAGTTCAATGTTTGTCCCATCTGTATCTCCATATCTCAGTGATCCTACACTGATGCTAGATCCCCCTAAAAGAGATGCGGGTATGTCATGTGAAAAGCCCAAGATGGGGCAACAGCTATTATCTGCCTACAAGTCCAGGTTTACTACTAATCCTGGACATGGTACTAGTTCTCTTAGAAGCTGTGCAGCTAATGAACCCTCTGGAGAATTGGAATCTGATAAACCTGTCATTGGATCCCTAGATCATAAAGATGAGAAGTTTTCAGTTGAGCATCATGCTCCAGCTCTTGAAATTGGTGGCAACTGCTGTGTTATTCCTCAAGCTGCTCTAAGGCCGTTATCGGGGAGAGCTTATGAAATATTAAGGTGGCTTAAGATCAATTTGTTGGATATGGATGCTGCACTTCCTGAAGCATCTCTGAGATCATCAAAAGCATCCTTGGAAAGGAGATGGGCCTGGCGCGCATTTGTTAAATCTGCAGAGACAATATATGAGGTTAGTGTTGTCAACTTCTTTTGCTCTGCTGCGTTATTTTCTTAAGAAATATTGCTTTTTCAAGTTTCCTCAATTTATGAATAATCTATGATCTTTTCTCAAGAGTTATAGGTTTCTTTTTTTTTTTTTTAGCATTTCAGTTAAGGATGAAAACCTTTTTCAGAATAATTACTCATTTCAACTGCCTAAAGTATTAACAATAGTGTCTGCTACTAGTTTTCTTCTTTGGTCAGAAAATAGCTCGCTTTCCTTTAGCTTAGCTGATGATGTTGAATTCAGATATTTTCATCACGGTAATTGCATTATTCAGGCACTTATTCTAGTCATTCTGAAATAAGTTCACTGATTCATATTTCTGTTTGTTTTAATTCTGAACTTCTCAGCTGCTAAATTTCAAGTGCCTGAAAATTTTGGCATAGGGCAATGGCTACTTCTATAGGTGTAGGAGCACAGATAGAACACTAATCCTAATTTCTACCTTGAATTCTTAGGAGTTGCCTTAATAAGCTCATTGGCCTCCCCTCTTATGGATCTCTCTCTCTAAATGCTCCACAAGATATTTTTTCAATTTTTTACAGGAGACCTCTCTCTCTCTCTCTCTCTCTCTATATATATATATGTATATATATATGTATATATATACATGTGTGTGTATCAACATGGTTCCCACCATATTTCCGAAGCCTCTCAAGTCATGGCATGATAAACCTTCTTCTTCTAATTGATGGGTCTAGTTTCTTATCATTAAGTTTTCATGTTATTAAAATATGTGATTATATCTCAAGATGTTACAATTATGTTTCTTTTTTTTCTTTTTCGCTTAGAGTTACAATTTTGTATTTAATAGTAAGGCTGTATACTTTTATTTATTCTCGCAACTTGTCTTAGTTTCATATTTAACAGACTCATTAACATCGCGAATTATTAGTTTTTGTCCATAAAATGTATGCTATCAGATACTTTTTTTTCTCCTTCAACATTATATTATCTTGTCTTAACTGTTTTTACATGTGTTTTTTTTTTAAAAAAAAATTATTTAGGTGCCAAATTCTACAACTTGATGATAAAATATTATAATAATAACATCTTACTAAACCTACTTGCCTTGGTTTGAGAATCAGATATCTAAATTTATGAATTTTCTTTTATGTTAATTTCTCATAAAAATTGTGATTTTTGAGTGAGTATAATAATTAAATGAATTAGAAAGAGTGTTCAAATCGACGGTATCATTTGGCTGGACTTAGTGTTAATGAATTTTCTATCTTTTCATACCAAAAACAGATTCGTTCCTCCTGTTTTTCTCTGATTCATTTAAAGTTTGTTCACGTTAACATCACCATGCAATCTTCACTGGCCAGTCTCAGTGTAATATACCTGCATTTTTTGCTCTCTCTTTTTGCAGATGGTTCAAGCCGTTATTGTCTTAGAGGATATGATTAAGACAGAGTACTTGAAGAATATACGGTGGTACTGGTCTTCATTGTCAGCCGCTGCCAAGACATCCACCTTGTCCTCTCTTGCTCTGCGCATATACGCCTTGGATGCATCCATCAATTATGAAAAGAATTCGTCCAATTCAGGCCAACTCAATTTCAGCAGCCAACCGAATCCAGAGCCAGAGTCTGTTCCAGATGCAACGCAGAAATTTAAGCGAGGCAGGAAACTGAAAAGAAAACGAGGGGACTGACATCTCCTCTGTACATATAGGAATCAGAACCATTAACATTAGGTTAGACTTGATTCCTAGTTGAGGGTAAACTTCTTTCGACTAAACTTGGAGGGATTAAGCTCCAAGAGGATGTGATTGCATGCAAATGCATGTAATTTTGGATTATATTTTGTACCTTTTAAAATTTTCCGCTTGGACGAACAGGCGGTGCACCTTTTTTTTTTCGGGGATTACAGCTAGATTTACAGAAAAAAAGGATTAGATGTAAAGAAATTGGCAAAGATGGTACAGGCATATAGATGATTCTGAGCTTGCTCAGGCAATAGGCAAATATATTTCATTCTTTTTCATCTCTCTCTCTCCCTCTCAAATGTTGGACGGATTGATTTAGCTTCCGTCTGTTTATTGTATCTGTGTTCTCTGTTTGTGTTCAACTCTAGGTTTTGGACTTGAATGAGCAATGGGCATGGCTGCTACTGCTAAAGCTGGAAGAGCCAGTTCTCATCATGGAACAGCTATATATCTAGATAGATAGATGTTTTAATGATCTCTCCTTCCTTGCCAAATCTATTATGTTAATGTTTCTTTCTGCATATTAAATGCGGCGTTCAATGGTTTAGGGGTACTGTACCTCTTCTGCGTTAAGACTGTTGTACAAAAGTTCTCTTCGTTGGTTTTGGTTTTGGTTTTGGCTCTGTTAATTTGGTCCTCCTTGCTGTGATCTCTCCCCCTCCCACCTCAGATATTAAGATTTGAGTGCTTAAATAATATTTTTCTTCTTGAACATACAAGCTGTACTTGTAATAATTTTCAGTGAAAGGGAGCTGTGATTGACACTTTTTATTTATGCTTTATTTTTATATATTTAATTAAAACTGATTAGAGATCCATTTATATTCTTAATTCGGAACCTATCCCATCCCATTTTGCAACTAAACAGTGATTAAAATCTAGGTTGCATGGAAATGTGAACAGATACGATATAAAATAATAATGGAAAAAATTTATTTTTAAAAAATAAGAAATGAAAATGATAAAAAAACGTATAAATAAAAAATATATATAATTTTTAATATAAATTTAATAATATATTTAAATAAATATAAATATAAATTCAATGATCATGAATCATAATTTATTGTTTAAAAATAAATAATAAATTTTAAGAAAAATAAACAAACATAATAAATTTTTAAAAATTCCTCCATGATTAGAAGAGATTTAATTTAAACTTAAACATTTTGAGTTAGAGACAAGAAAAAATTTCATTTCTAAAATCTTTGTGGATGAAAGCACATTTTTAAATTGAAAACGCGTTTTTGATATTTTTTTAATATTATAAATGGTTGTAAAATGTTTTTAAAATTATAAAAAATAATCCAAAAATATTTATTTTAGTATTTTTCAGTATTTCGATATAGAGTTTTCAAAATAATATTTTTAAAATATTTTATGAAAATGGCATTAATTAGGAGTTGATTAGAATGAGATGGGCCAGCTGGGCTGGAGTATGGAGGAGGATGAGGCTGGCAGGAGGAGATGGGCCGCCACAACGTTTAATCTCAGTTGAGCTTTGAATTAGCTACAAAATAATTAATTAGTTTCTACTACGGCGAATACATTTTAATATTTAATTAGCTACATATTTAATGACACTCTTATATTAATATAATAAATTTTAATTTTTTTAATTAATATTAACATAATAATTTAAATATAATAATGTGAGACTCCGTAACCTTTATATATAATCCTTATATTGAAATGATGAAGTCAATCTCCCATTCACCAGTAATTAATTTGTTCCCCGTTTTCCATCTCTCTCTTTCTCTCTCTCTCTCTCTCTCTCTCTGTGCAAGCCGAGCTTTGACAATGGCGGTCGGGCCCGCAGATCTTGCTCGTACGATCATTGGCGTGACCGGTATGCATGTACTTTGTACACTAGTACCTGTGTCCTTTTTCGGTGCCTCCTGATTTGTTCCGCACGAACGTTGCTTGATTTTTAAGCTATGAATCGTAAGTTATTCTATGTATCGTTTGGTTGTCGAGAAAATGTAAGGTGAGAAAAAGAAACCTGCGTCCCGCGAAATGCAGAAGCTCTCGAGCTTGCATACTACTCTAGTTTTTACTACATTGCTCGCGCTGCTAGATAGGGCTAGGGTTTCTATCATCCATCGTTCTTTCTGCTTTCGTTTTTGTCAATTAATTTGTCTGACAATACATTGCCTTCATTCATCGCTTCCTCTTTGCAGGGAACATCACCTCTTTTCTCCTCTTTGCCTCGCCATTGTAACCCCCCGGCGCTCTCTCTCTCTATATATAAATATATATTGTAATTGCATAAGTAATGTAACTGGCAGAGTTGTAATCAAGGAGTTGATCGTTTTTGTGCGTAGGCCAACATTTTACAGAATCGCCAAGAACAAATCAGTGGAAGAGTTCAAGCCAGATCCGTACATAGCAGGAGCCATGAACTGTATATTCTGGATCTTATATGGTCTTCCTGTCATTCATCCCAACAGCATTCTGGTGCTGACTATCAACGGCATCGGTCTGGCGCTGGAATTGGGCTACCTCGCCATATTCTTCACCTATACCTGCACTGGACAAAGGGTAAATTAATTAATGCATACGAAAGTTAATATTCCAAGCAGCTGTAATTTCATTCTTATTCATTTTTGATTAATCGTGAGTACGTACTGTGTGTACCTATAAACAATTTATTCTCAGTTGAAGATAATCTGTATGCTTTTTGCTGAGGTGGTCTTCACCGCCATTGTTGCTTGCATTGCGCTTCTGGCATTTCATACAACTCCCAGCAGATCTAATTTCGTGGGCCCCTTCTGCGTTCTCTTCGGAGTGGTACTCTACTCTTCCCCGCTTACCATCATGGTACGCGTAAATGTCTAGCTAGTAGCTACGTACTACTAATTAATAATGGAATCATTGCTGCTAATAATACAATATATATATATATATATAGTTCCCTTAGTTGTGATCTTAATGAAGCAGAAGACGGTTATTGAGACGAAGAGCGTGGAGTTCATGCCCTTCTGGCTCTCAGTGGCCGCTTTCTCCAATGGCGTCGTCTGGCTCATCTACGCCCTCATCAAGTTCGATCCCTACATCATGGTCAGCTTTCTGTACCCACATTTAACTTCACTTATTTCTCTTTGATATTTAACTTGGGCTCTTCCAAATTATATGATATGAAGACCTTAATCTAACCAAATTAATTAATACATAAACAAGAGTTATTATAATAAGTAAAAACTCAATCAAAATTATATGACTTGTTTATATTCATTTATCAAGAAAGAAAATATTCAATTATTTATTTACAGTTGCAAACAGATGATTTGCACTGTAAATTATAAACAGGAAACAAATCAACAATCTCTTTATTAAGTAAAGATAGAATTTCCCTAAACCTATATTTTTGCTATGTACTTTTACATTTTTTTCATATGATCATTTAAACTTTTTTTTGTTTTAATTATACTACTAAACCTTTATTTTCAAGTCAACTTAACTCTTGTATTTTGATATTTTTTTTTCATATATATAACAATCTGAACTTTTTATTATTTTGATTACATCACTCGACTTATATTTTTTAATTAATTTAACTCATATTTTTACGTAAACAAAATATGACGTGTAATTTGTCTTCTTACTTGACTTTTTTTTTTTTTTACATATAAAAATACATGAATTAAATTGAGTTAAAAATATAAATTTGAAAGTATAATTAAAATAACGAAAATTTTAAGTTATTATACGAAAAAAAATGTCAAAGTATAGAAATTAAATTAAATTAAAAATTAAATTTAATGATTTAATTAAAATAATTAAAAAATATATGAACAAAAATATGAATCTCATCGTGAAATTGTCTATAATTCCCATATGTGTAACTTGTGTCGTTTTTAGCCTCAAAATAGGCCATCACGTAACGATAGTAATTAGTAAGTAATAGCTTTTGCCTTAAACACTGTAATAAATTAATAATAATAAAGAAATTATTTATTGATATTTTTTGTATTGCTTATTTTATATTATTATGTTATCATTATCATTATAGACTGGCAACTGCATCGGGGCAATATTAGGGGCAGCGCAGCTTGTTCTGTATGCTTACTACTACAAGCCTACCCCAAAAGGGCGAAATTTCAGCTTCAGCAGCATTTAGACTCATGGACGATATTAGGGGCTGCTGGATGGATGTCGACTTTCCCCGAGTTTCGTGCATATATTGCTTCGTTTTCGTCGGCGGCAGCACTTCTAAATTCCAGAGAGTTGATGACGCTGCTGCTGGTTCGTTTGTCCGCAAATGGCAGCAATTCATTCTGTGGCAAAGCAAAACACTGATTTCGGCATGTATTTTCAAATTTCATTAGCATATGATAATTGATCTTCTACTTCTACTAGTGCTTGCCTAATACATGTTGTAATAATGTTCATGCTTACTTAAAAGGAATTTTTAAAACTAGATTTGAGTAAAATAATAATAATAATAATAATAATTTTTTACAAGGAAAAACTGTGACAAATTGGCCTAACTAAATATCAGGAATTGTTATTTATTTATTTTCTCATTTACCATCTTATCCTGAGCTGGAGAATGAGTTGGAAAGATGCTCTCCAAATGCTTGGTACCTTATCTACTTTCTTCTATCTGCATCTCTCTCTTATCAATATCTATCTATCGCTGCCCGACGACACCTCCTCCTTCCCGTTCACAAATTCTTTCGTTCTGAACCCTAGTCCCTTTTGGCTCTTCTCTACACTTGCGAATCCCATCCATGGCAGCCATTTCCTCTTGCCACTATTGTTCTTTTCTATCTACTACCTCCAAACTTATCAACCCTAATGTCTCTGCCAATTCCCACAAGCATGCCTCGTTTCAGTCACTCAAGCCTCGTTCTTATTCTTCCCAACATCCTCGTCGATTTCAACTCCACGACAATCAGGTATAACTCATTTTACATCTTCATTTTTGTGAATTTTTGTCAAATTGAGGGGTTATATGTCAGTGGGACTGTGTGATTTGGGCAGAAAGATGGGTTCTTTCCCTTGAAAGAATGTGCAATTTCAATAGCATTGGCGGTTGGCCTGATTTCTGGAGTGCCGGAGCTGGGCTGGGCTGGCTATGCTAATGCAGCGCCGGCTCCGGCGTTTCCAGATTTGTCGGTGTTGATCTCGGGGCCGCCGATTAAGGACCCGGGGGCGTTGTTGAGATACGGTCTTCCGATTGATAACAAAGCAATAAGGGAGGTTCAGACGCCACTTGAGGATGTTACTGAGAGCCTCAAGATTGCTGGGGTCAGGGCACTTGATTCTGTGGAAAGAGTGAGCTTCCGTCATTTTATTCATTTTTATCGTTTCCTTTTCCCTTTTCCTTTATGAGCATTGGTAATGGAGAATTGTTTGTGGTGTGAGTTTTAGAATGTGAGACAGGCATCTAGGGCTCTCAAGCAGGGCAGAAGTCTAATTGTTTCGGGTCTGGCTGAGTCAAAGAAGGATCATGGAGTCGAATTGCTTGGCAAGCTTGAAGCTGGCATGGATGAGCTCCAACAAATTGTGGAGGATAGGAATCGTGATGCAGTAGCACCTAAACAGAAGGAGCTGCTTAATTATGTGGGAGGGTGAGTATGCAAACTCGACTTGATTTTACTCCTGTGCATCCCTATCCTCATGCCGTGCATAAGCTGTAAAGGGAAAGATGCAACATTTTGTGATGTCTGGGTCATCGTTATTCTGGTTGAAGATAATATGTGGGTCCATGAACCCTGATCCCTGTCACTCTGTTTTATGAGTTGCAAGAATTTTTATTACCTATTGAAAGTGGGACACAAAGCCTTATGAAGACGAGTCTCTAGTAAAAGATACACCCCACAACATCTGTTCTAGTCGTGTTTGGTTTAAATGGACATACAGTGACCTGCATTGGGCGGAGATTGGAACTTGTTTACAAATGTCTTTTGGAGGAAATATATATGGAGCATTGCGCAGAAGAAATTTAATTAGCACACACCTTTAGTCCTTCACCTCAAAATTTTCACAAAGCATTTGTGATGACAAAGGTTTTACTTCTGATTGACAATATCTAATCCAATCTCGTTGTGAAGGATGGTAAATGATACAGCTATCAAGAGGCAGTCCATTCAGCTGTGTTCATTTCTTAAACCAACCACCCCGTCCATTCAGCTGTGTTCATTTCTTAAACCAACCACCCGCCCCCAATTTGAGGGTTTAGCTGTGGCTGATTTGTAGGATACATTCATTCAGACTTATTTGTTCCTGCAGATGATCATAATCTTCCTCCTCTCGAGGCAGTACTACTTTTAACTTCAAAATTTGCATGTTTATAGATCTTACCTTCTCAAAATAGGCACTATTTGCCTTCTCACTCATCACTCTCGTTTGTTTAGCTGAATAATTGAAAATTCCATATATGCATTGTTCTGCTCATAAATGAGTTTAAATGACTCGTGTTTCTAAGAATTTTAACCTTAGGATCTCATCTAAACAAATATTATTTATGCAGGATAATGTGCTAACATGTGTCTTGATGTCTTCCAGAGATCAATGAGTTTGTGATGAATAGATGAAAAGAATATTAACTTGGTGCCCATAAAATGTTTTATCTGGCCATCCAAAAGAATTAAGAACCATAATAATAATAATAATAATAAAGAAAAACTTGCAGCCTACAGCAAGAGAAATTTTTTTAATGAAGGTGTGCTCTATAGTCTATACCATTTGGCCTGGTTCTTGGTCAAAATATCCTACCTTTTCTTAAAATTATGCCCTAACTTGAAAACTAGGGTTACGAAGGACTTCTAGCAGTAAATCTTCTTAAAATAAACTCTTCTCATATAGAACTTGTCATTGACTGCAGCTGAGATCTTCCTGGGGCATTGGATTTCTGCAGTGTTGAAGAGGATATGGTGGATGGTTTCCCATATGAAGTTCCTGAAGAGTACCGCAATATGCCCCTTTTAAAAGGGAGAGCTGGTGTGGATATGAAGGTCAAGATTAAGGACAATCCTAACGTAGATGAGTGCGTGTTCCATATTGTCCTGGATGGTTATAATGCTCCTGTAACAGCGGGGAATTTTGTTGATTTGGTGGAACGGCATTTTTATGATGGCATGGAAATCCAAAGAGGTGAGATGAGGATTCCAGCTTTGCTTTATTACTTAATTGATATATACCACTATCAAAGTATAGAATTAGTTTTTGAGCCACATTGCACAAAGCTTAAGGATTTTATTGGGTTTGTGTAGCTGATGGCTTTGTAGTCCAAACTGGAGATCCTGAGGGACCTGCTGAGGGGTTTATTGATCCTAGTACAGAGAAAACGCGTACAATACCTCTGGAAATAATGGTAAAAGGAGAGAAAGCACCTTTCTATGGAGCAACTCTTGAAGTAAGTACTCATCATTATCACTCTCTCTATCATTATCTCGACCTCAGATATCTTTTATTTCTGAAGAACTTTTAAGCTTAAGAGTGAGTGAGCAAACGAACAGGAAGGATGGTGGGAGGGTTTGCAATTGTGTTCACAAAAAGATTTATTTCTTCTATAATACCCTGGTTGCATGGAATTGTTTGACTAAGATTTATTTCTTTTGCTCAACGCATTATATTTCTTGTATTCTTTTCTTCTCCGTTGTGGCTGTTTATAATTGGATGATATACTTTCTTTATGGTCCTCATGATTTATAACCGGTTGTGCCCAGGATCTTGGCCTCTACAAGGCTCAAACAAAGCTTCCATTTAATGCATTTGGAACAATGGCCATGGCCAGAGATGTGAGAATTCCAAAGATTATGATCTTTTCTTTTTCTGATAATCTGATTGCAAATTAGAGATATCCCTTTTCATGTTCTTTAATTGGTTTCTGTCTGACAGGAGTTTGAGAACAATTCTGCTTCAAGCCAAGTGTTTTGGCTGTTGAAAGAAAGTGAGCTGACCCCAAGTAATGCTAACATATTGGATGGCCGCTATGCAGTGTTCGGTTATGTGACTGAAAATGAGGACTTATTAGCAGACGTCAAGGTTGGAGATGTCATAGAATCAATTCAAGTGGTCTCTGGCCTGGACAATCTTGTCAATCCAAGCTACAAGATTGCCGGTTAGTGTGCCCAACTCTGCATTACTAGTTTTGAATTTAGAGTACGCATTCCAAACAAATTGGTGGATGAGAGGATTCATTCATTTGGTTGCCTATTTGATTGATGATTCTCCATTCTTGTCTGAATGGTTTTCAGGAAGAATGTAATTATCTCTATAAACGTTGGCTATGGGATTAGATTTCTTCCCATGAGTATGGATATGATGACATCTCTTTGGTTACCGAATATCTAAAATTGTACAACAAATGAACAGACAGTTCCAAAAAGGGAAAATAATTGCCACATTTCCAGCGGGCAAACAAAATTAATAGGAATACGGTAAATAATGCATTTATATATTACACAAATGATGGCAGTAACTATTTAACTGTTACCAAGCCAGCAGCCTATCATAATTCACAAGGTCAAATGCTCTTCAACTCTGACTACCTTAACAGTTCCAACCCCTCCGGGCTATGGATCCCAATTACCTTGTCTGAAGTTAAACTAAATTTTGTACCTGCATTCTAATTGCTGCTCTCAGCCTTGAGAAAGAAACAAACTCTAAGGCCCTCGGTACCTGCGAAAACAGAAACAACCCTGAGGCTGATCGAGCGGGATCATCCCTCCACCCTTTGATGTGTCTATGGCCTCCAGCATTGAGACGACCTCGTCCATCTCTGGCCGCTTGTCAGGGTTAGCATCCCAGCATCTCTTCATTACATTTGCAAGAGAGCTTGGGCAACACCGGGGTATCTCTGGCCTCAGATTCTGTAAATCAATATAGCATCTCTTTTAAGGATATCCATGTCCATCCATGGTTTAAAACATTAAATAGCTTCTATGAGAATTGATCCATCATAGAACACTCTTCCAAGAGTTGGTATTTTGAAGAGTTCTAATATGAAACTATGAAAACAGAAAGTGAGATAAAAACACTTGAATGCCTTACGCCTTTCCTTTATAAGGGAAAACAACAATGTCCGCATTTCCCTACCTGGTGAACAACAGCTGATGTCACTTCTGCGAAGCTGAGATCAGGATATGGCATGTCGCAGCAGTATATCTCCCATAGGCAAATACCGAAACTGTATACATCGCATTTCCTGTTATATGGGTTCCCATTTAAAACCTGATCCATTGTTTTGTAATTGGTTAGACAGTAGGAAAGAGATCAAACCATGCATGTACTACATTTATGGCCCATGTAAAGCAAAGGAGTAATATCATTAGCCAACCCAAAGTTTAGAGCCCAACAATCTTACTGGTCATAGGGAGCCATCAGCTACCCTAACCTGAGGTTTAGAGATTCTTGGCAGAAAATATCGACATATTTAGTCCTTAAACTAAGTCATAGGGAGCCATCAGTCTCATCATGGTTGACGGCCACTTATGGTCAACAGAGGCGCTCACAAGGAACCGGGGCCATAAGCCGAACTAATGATTTCGCTTTGTTGACTGGTGCTTAGAAGCCTGGATAATGCTATTTGTACAGACTAGTTTTACAGGTGGCTTAAATGACCATTTTGCCCTTGTCTCCCCTCTCTCAATGACCATTTTCCCCCTTCCCCCTCCAGCAACCTCTCCTCTCTCTCCCCATCCTTTTGCCGCATCCTTGTCTCTGCAACCAGCCCTCTCCCTGTCGTTCTTCGCCTCCACCACCTCGCCTCTTCTCGCTGCTGCAACCTTGTTGTCTCGCCTCCTCACCGCTGCATCCTCCAACAACCAGCTCACCTCTCGATGTAGCGGCTACATGCGAGGTGGTTGGGGAGGATGCAGCGGTGAGGCAGCAAGGTTACAGCGGTGAGAGTAAGCGAGGTGGCTGAGGCGAAGAACGGAGGCGGGTGGTCGGTTGCAACGGCGAAGGAAGGGGAGAGAGAGAAGGGGGTGAACAAAAATCGCGATATATCACCCTATAAAGGGTTCTATAAACCCCTTTTTGTACAAATAGCACAACCCTAGAAGCCTTTAGGGCACAATATACACACTCAACTAAACTCCTCATCCCCAATAAATCACCTGTAACTAGATAATGCTTAAAACTAATATGCAAACATTTACTCCATACGCATGCTAGCTGACCATACCTCAGGTGCCATGTAACCAAGTGTTCCAGTTTCACCAGTCATGTCATTGGGATTTGAAGCCTCGACGCGAGCAACCCCAAAGTCAGCTATTTTAACTGTACGTGACTTGTCGAGAAGCATGTTCTCTGTCTTCACATCCCTGTGGACAATCTTCTTAGACTGCAGATAGCTCAACCTGCTTAAATTAGAAATAGGAGGTTTAGTTACCAAGTGCCACGAGCAGCTTCAGCAAAGCAAGAGTTACAAATCATGTTTAGAGTGACTAATTCCTTAACGGTCATTAATTTTAGGCTCAAAATTTGAAGAACAAATAAAGATAAAAGTAGAGTTCGAAAGCTTGACCCTCTTGCAAGATCCAGTGCTAGTTGGACGACTACTTTAAAAGCTAGCTTTTTTCTTCTGTTCTTGATAAGGAAAGATTTCAGTGCACCCCCAGGAAGATATTCAACAACAACACAACAGACATTTTTGGGCATGTCAATGTGGCCGGTGTCTGTCTGTACGTTTAGCGCCGACGTGCCCATTGTGGCCCCTATGAACTGCAAAAAGGATCCGGCATCCAAATGGTGAGAATTTTCCGAGTAAATAAGAAAGACCATTCAAGTACAGCATGTTCTTGTGTCATTTAGCTCGTGTTCTTGTAGGAATGAAGTTTGTTTTTGGGGTTCTCTAACCAGAGATGAGAGGGAAGTTTTCTATGTCCATATAAGACATCCTGGTAGAAGAGATAAACATAGCGAGGAACATGGTAGAAGTATAGATTCAAATCTAGGGCTTAGACAATGTTGTTTGAAGTGGGCTACAAATTGTGGAGCAGAATGAAGAGCAGTTTAATAAAAAATTAGAGAGAAGTGGAGATATAGTGGGTACCTTGGTAACATTAGGATGATCAAGCTTGTGCCACACAACAACTTCTTGCGTAAAAGCTGCTCTAAGCGATGCTATTTCTGCCTCTGTCCTGTGGCCCTCTTCCCCCCAGTCTAGAAGCTTAACTGAAGAGTGGAATTTAGTGTTAAAAGACCTTGGATTGACACCAATAATGGACGAAGTGATTGTTTACACACGACAGCGGTGCATTCAATTATCAGACAGACAGAAAAACTAATGAAACCCTCAGAAATCCCCAAAAACTGCTAATAATAGTAATCAGTAGCCAAAGCTGCCGTAATTTGTTTGAGGAACAGAAAGCGGGCATTGATTGATTGATTGGAAATGGGTAGTTTGAAGAAGAAAGAAGGAAGGAAGGAAGGAAGACGGACCTGCAACGTCTAGGCCGTCGTAGATGCCGCGGTGGACGGTGCCGAAGGTGCCGCGGGCGATGACGGACTTGATGAGGAGCTTGGAGGGATCGATCTCCCAGTCTTGTCTAGTAGTGATTTGGGGTGGTTGAGGCGGCGGCGGCGGTTGTTGGGTTTGGCTTTGATGGAGGAGTAGTAGTGGATCCTTGGTCTTCATCTTCTCCACGGTCCATGCTTGGCTGAGATGCCGCTGCAACTGCTCGTCCAAGCTCTTGAGATCGATCTGATCCGCCCTCACAAACCCATCATTCCCCCCCTCCATCTCGCTCTCTCTCGCTAGCGTAGAGTAGATAAATCAAAAGGAAAAGGGTATTGTGGATGGATGGATGGATGGATTGTGGGAGGGAGAGGGAGGCAGAGAGTAGACTGCCTATAAGGGTTTTCAGCAACCCTTAATTTCTCTTCTTATTCCTTGATCAAATCATCACCATCACCATCATCATCATCATCAGCATCAGCAGCAATGGCATGTGTGCACATGGATCTGGTACCTGTGTATACGTTCCTCAATCCTAATCCTCCTTCCCTTCCTTTCATTTTATTTTATTTTATTTCTCTCTCTCTCTCTCTCTCTCTCTCTCTCGTCTGAGCGTGTGGAATCAGGTGGGTTCACGGACTGTCAGTGCACTTTTTTCTACACACAGACACCACACTCACATCTCTCTCTCTCTCTCTCTCTCCAACTGCTTTCCGCATTTGGATTGTTTCTTCGTCCATTGATACGCCTGCAATATGTATCCACCAATTTATGGATAGTTTGACTTTTAATTCTACCTTATTAAATTTACCAGATGAAATTTCTCTTTCTCTTCTCTTCTCGTCTCTTCTCTTCATGTGAAAGATGAGATAATAGGCATTTTGAGTGGACGACTTTTATGGGTTTGTTTATTTAACCCTCTTTTCTTTATTAGGTATCTCATCATCTAAACAGCAACCCTAATACTAATACATAACATTTTATATCACAAAGCAAATAAAAGTTACTATTGTTATTACTATAAATGTTTTGTATTTTTAAAAAAAAAATATCACTAAACCTCCATAATGATAATAATATTTTCATAATTATAAATATTTATATTTAGTCAATAAATCATAGAATGGAATAGAATAGCAAGCAGTATGTGAGAGAGGATAAAATTAATTGAAGTCGATGATTCCATCCATGCATGCAATTGCCACCCAGTCAACTCTCCCTCGTTTGATTATTATATAATAATAATAATAATAATTTGGAATGGCTTTGCCTTGCGTTATTGTTATTTAAAATTATAAAATAAGACTAAATATATATTAACAGAACAACATAATAAATTGGGAATTATGGGGGTTATTCAAAATATATACTTAGAATAATAATAATAATAATAGAATTAAAACCCCACATTTGTTTTTAATATTGCAAAGGGCAGGCAGGCAGGCAGGCAGGACAGGAATGGCATCATCAAAAAGACTAATTTCGTAATTGGATTTCTAATCTTTAATCTTTGCGTGCAAAAGAAATTGCACGTGACAAACTTTCTACATCTCCACTTCACTCTTTAACACTTTTATCAAAATTAGGCGGTGCTGCTGCTCGCTCCCGTGACTCCTACATAACTGACGAGAGTGGGCCTAACAGCCCAAAACAATGCGGGCCTGTAACTTGGGCTTCGGCTTCAGTAGGCCAGTACAAGCCATGGTGCCAGAATAACAACTTGGGCTAGTTCGGCAGATTGGCCCTGTAGACATACACGTGGGCCTGGGCCGAAATTTTTTTGAATTCCCACCTAAAATTAAAAATATTAAACTATTTATTAAAAAATATTATCCCTTACCAAATAACTCCCATTATTTTGATAGGCGAATGGGAAAAAACTGAAGCTTTGCAGCTCCCCACCACTAACAAGAGCCATGGTGGCCGTGCCATACTCCGCCACATTATCTTCCCCCTACGCCACCACCTGCAAACCATCTCCGCCGTCTCTGCTCTACCTCTACAAAAACGCCGGCGCGGCGGCGGCGGCGGCTCCAAAGTCCCATCCAGCTCCAATGGAGGAGTCGTCTCCGTCAGAGCTTACATGGAGGACTCCAACTCCGTCTCCGGTTTCGCCCGGAAAGTGATTGGCTCGCTCCCGGTGGTCGGCCTCCTAGCAAGAATCGTGAGCGACGAAGGCGGCCTCGGCGGCGACATCATCGATTTCGCGGAGTTTCGGAGGAGGGTCGGCAAGAAATGCTCCATAAATGATTCCAGAGCCTTCTACGAATTCCAGGACCGCCGTGGCCGGGTATTATCTCCTTTTTGTTCTTTGGAAATTAGCGTTGCTTCAATGCTTCTTTTGATTGTTTTCAGTTTGCTCTCTGTGTTATGCTTTCTAGGGTTTGTTTTATAGAATTTAAGGATCTTTGAGATTGGAGCTAAGTTGGAGGATTGGGACTTTGTTGTTGTTGTTGTTGTTGTTGTGGGTAGTCAGGGGATCCACTGTATGTGTTGCTGTGCTGCTGGTTAGCAGCTGTTGGTGCGGGTCTGCTCAAATCTGAGGAAATATTGGAGGGTGTGGCAAGGCTTCGACTCTCTAATGACATCGAATTTGAAGAGGAGAATTTTATTTCGATGATGAATGAAGCAAGAGAGGTTTGTTCATCTCTCTCTCTCTCTCTCTCTCTCTCTCTCTCATATGTGTATGTGTCCCGAGATCTCGAGATGGGCTTTGGTACCAAAGGAAAATTATTCCTTTGTGACTGAAAGGTTGAGTTTTAGTTGTAAAAATAGCCTTTTTCGTGCACTAGATAGGCTTTTTGGGGGTCATTAGGCCTATAATCACTCAAAAGAAACCTTCCTAATACCAAATTAACAGGCTGCTTGTACTTCTTTATGGTATGGCTATTAGAAAAAAAAAAAAGTGGGGAAAGAAACTGAGAAATGATGTTGCTAATTGGCCAAAATCTGCAGAAGCGAGCAAAGCTGAAGGCCCCTCCCCCTACTGTCCCTATGGAGATTAGGGCTGAGAAAGCCCTTGAAGCTATTCGTGTGTGTTGCCTTGGCAAGGACCCAATTGAAGAAGAAGATGAGAGATTATTGTGTGTCATGCTAAATGCTGTTTTCCCCTCAGTTGGCAAAGCAGAGATTGCTAGAATCGTCAAAGACAAGGTAAGGAGAGTAGCAGAAGGGAGTGAAGCCGACCTAGTTCCAGAGCCAAAAAGGCTGTCTAAAGAAGCTGTGCAGCTCCAAATGAAGGATCTCCAGTTTCTAAAACAGAAAAGTGAGACTTAAGAAGGCTTCGCCTTTGTTGTGGTGATGCCAATGGAATTTTAGAGAATGCACATTATCTGAAATTTGTTAAAGACTGAAACAGTAAAGTAGCGGGAGAGAGAGAGAGAGAGAGAGAGAGCCTACCACCAAGTAGCACAGAGGTGATACTTCCTAGTTACTGTTTCTAAACAATCTGCAGGTGCTTAAATCAATATCCTTTATCAACTCTTCATACTTTCAGCCAATCAAATTGGCATTTGGCCCTGTGAACTGATTACTGATTAGATCAACCAGATAAGTAAACTAACAAGAAAAGTAGATATCTAACTCTAGAAGATACAACTACAAATCATTGCATGATTCCAACTGTTAAATTTAAATTTAAATACAAATTTGTCTAACACCAATCAATCTGACTAGCCATCAAAGGAAGGACTGAAGATGATTAAATGAGGTAGCTTTGCCAATTCAATTTTCATTCAGGGTAACAACATACATTCTGGTGGAACATCTCAAAACTGGGGGTGCATACAAAAGTCGAGAATTAAACTTCCATAAAAAGTAGGATATATTCTTTCTTTTCTTTTTTTTGCGTGTCTAAATAATTTATTCCAAGATGACAGGAGAAGAGAGAAAAATCCACTTTCAGAAGTAACCCTGGCAGCATCAACGAATATTACTTCAAGGTCCTGCTATAGAGGTGTTGCAAATCCTGTCACCGCATGAAAGAAAATAACACCATGTCATTCGAAAATATACATTCTTTGAAGTTCAGATGATAAAGAGCATAACACCAAGCAACAAGTTTTTTTTTTTTTTTTTTTTTAATATGTGCTTGAAGAACTGATCCGCACTTTCTTCTCAATATACCCTAAAATCTTTCAAAAATTTCAATCGCCAACAACTGCAGCATCACATGTCAGAACTAGAGACCATTTGCATGCTTTGCCTTATCTGAAGCATAATACGTAACAGATCAATGCAGCATGACAGAAAATATTATGGCACCATTCCCCTTCTAAAAGAGTCCAAAGATTCTTTCAAAAATATCGCATTGGGTATCCAATTTCTAATGGAGTCTGTGAATCCTATTTCATTTCTGAGAAACAGAATCCCTAACTTTGGTGCACCTAAGAGATCTAAATGAAACAGAAAAAAATGAAGTTAATCATGCTCACAACATGATAAATATACAACATATAGGATTCAGACAAACAGAACAAGAAGTGAATTTCTCTGACTTCAACTTTTAAACACATAGGCATTCCCATAATTCATAAGTGTTCAACCTTATGAATAACAGATAGCCAGAAAATCAGGAGAAACCACAACTCCACTAAGCCCCTCAAAGTTTATAACTTAGGGTACTTAACCCCCTTGTAGCTTTATTTTTTACTGATAAAACCTTTTGACATCATTTCCAAACGAAAAAAAAAAAAACTAGATTTACATGCCCAAAAAAATGACCACAATGTCCCAATTAATCTTAAACAATTATACACAATTATATTATTACAAATCAATTAAAAATAAAAAAACTGAACTTACCCTTCAATGGAGGAAATGGTGCTAATTGCCAATTTGAAAAGTAAAAATAGGGAAAAAGTGAAAAAAAATGTAACCACTAACCCTAATTAGTCCCCAAATCCCAAGCAAAATCCCAATTTATCTCCAAAGAAGTGCAGAAGCTAATTAATTCATAATCTAAGCGAAATTCAATTCATCCTTAAATCACAAAAGAAAATTAGTCTACATTTTATCTTTGAATCATGGAATTAAAGTAGTCTCCAAAGAATTGAATTTTCTTTTTTTCCCTCAGCAAATATGGTTTTTGATGGAATTTTCAAACATACAATTATTTGAATTTTCTTGTCTTTTTACTCGAATACAGTTTTGGTTGAATTTTCAAACACTGTATTTGTGCTTCTAATTTCAAATGTTTGAATTTTCTTGTTTTATTTTTGGGTTAGTGGTTACATTTTCCTAGTTTTTCTCTCTGTTTTCCTCTCAAATCATCAATTGGCGCCACTTCCCTCCACTTAAGAGTAAGTTTGGTATTTTTATTTTTAATTGATTTGTAATAATAAAATTGTGTAATTGTTTTAAGATTAATTGGGGCATTGTGGTTATTTTCTTTTACCAGCATGTAAATATAATTTTTTTTGGCAAAAAAATTATGTCAAAGGGTGTTATAGGTCAAAAATAGAACTGCAAGGGAGTTAACTGTCTCAAATTATAAACTTTTGAAATTTAGTAGATTTTAGCCTTGATATAATTATGCAATTTGAATTTGATGCCACCTTTAATCTAAGGAAGGGTTATCAACAAGAGTTGATAAATAAAACATTGACCACACTGAATGGTCAATCGCATTGCACAAAACAATCCTTCTGGTTGGCTGACCTGGCTGCTCAGTTTTATATATTCTAAAAAGATAGTCTCACCATACGTCCCTTAGTTTAGAACAACCGACACATGGTTGTTTCAACCCTTAACCGTTACATTACCCCACTCAACGAGGTGAAGATATTATTCCCCCATCCTTAAATCTGTGGCTCCATGTAGACACATGAAACTTTAGAAACCTATATGCTGAGCTCATTGTTCAGAGAAACCGCTAACAGATAGTAAAAGATTTGACCAGTTTGACAATGGGAGACCAGTAAAAACATGGACGTTCAATTTTGTGTACAAGTTGATTGGTTCAGTTATTTGAATATTAAAATGTTAAAGCATTTGTTCTAGATTAGGGCTTGTAATGTTAGGGATATTTCATGTAATATTTCTGCTGTTACGTTTCTAGAAAGATTTTATTATTTTTCTAGGGCTGACCGAGTTGGTTGTAACTGCCGGTCTTGGGCAGTCGGTCAGGAGGCTTTTCCACCCTCTATTGCTTATATATAGAGGCCAGAGGGAAGGTTTTAGATATGCTTTCTTTCACGGGTTAGCAAACTGTCTTGAGGTAAGATTGAGCAGTGAGGAAGAGTGTATATCTTTCTTGTATCAACTCTATATAGCTTTCAGCTTTATGGGCTAGGTGAGAGTTGAGTTTGAGTGCTTTGTAATCTTGTATTATCATTCAAGATAGTGGAGAAAGTAGGGGCGAAAGCCAAGCTGGATGTAGGTCTTTCATTGAGACCGAACCAGGGTAAATTCTTGTGTGTCTTGATTGGTTCTTGATTGTTTTCTGATTGCTGTTCATTTGCGAATTAGAGAGAGATTTTGTTTGAGTGTTTGAGTGATCATATAAAGGGTGAGATCTAGGTTAACATAAAACTTCACTAATCAAGAGACAAATTATTTCTATCAAAGTTAATGTTAAGCACATAATGACACCACCTATATGTACAGAGAAAATTAATACAAGTTCATTCTTTTATCTGGGTAATTCTTTCTTTTTCTGTCATCATTGTATAGTAAACTAGATCTGAAGTTTTGGGATACACAAAAATACATTTTCCACAATAAAAAATAAATATGCTGAAAATTAGATTTCATAACAAAGATGAGCTATATTTTTTTTGGCAAGTTCAAAGACCATGGACCTTGAATAGAATCCCATTGTGTTAAAACTTCCAAGCTTCAGATTTTTTACGCAAAAAAGAAGAACCTGACTTTGGCAGGGTGCATGGTTCTTCGCAATTCAGTGTATATAATTGAAACAGGCCCAGGCTCCTAATCAGCGGGCAATAGGTTTGACAAGAAGACAGATTCACATGAACAGATAATATCAGTACGAAAATGTTCAAGTTCCAAATAATTGAGCCATTAGGGAAACAACACAAACAAAGAAGAGAAGCATTGCTTACCTTCAGAGACACAACCCCATTGGCTAACCTTTGCAGATAACATAGACCTGAGCAAAGCGGAAGCAGTAGCAGAGTGCAGAGGTATCAACGACTCTCCACCACTCAACTCCACAGGTAGCCTACAATACATTCATCATTTACGACAAACGTACTATGCAATTGAACTTGCACTGGAGCCGAGTTCCACAAGCCTATAAGAGTATAAATATGAACCTGGTGGAGAAGAAGAGATTGTGGCGGCGAGAGAAGCGAGAGGGAGCAGCAGGATTTGAAGGTGCCAGACCGCCGAGGTTGGATTGCTTGGAAGCAACTGACGACGGCGGCGATTGGACTGTCCGGTTGCGACTCATGATGGATCTAGCGGACGCCGTTGATCTCTGAAACAGACTTCTCGCAGAGTTGGACGCCATTTTTCTCTTGCTGATTCCTGCTATTCACGCTAAACCCTCTGTCTCAACAAGCGGTTCCAGAGATCTAAAACCCTAGCCAATTTTGCAAGTGATGATCATTGATCAGACTTGGGTAGGCCCATTCTCAAAAATTAAGCCCATTGGGCCCGATAGCATCCATATCACGTCATCCTCGATTCAGCCCAAGAGCCACGAGTTGAGTTGTTGCTTTTATTTTGGTTCCGAATCGTGTCGGCCATGACAAATAAATCACACTCAGCTTTAATGTCACATTTTCGAATATATCATGAGAAATAAATTATAAGTTAGACTTTTAACTCTTACGCAAGACGAAAATTAAATTTACACCTCACCAAATTAACACTGACATATTATTCATCCGACTGCTCGACGTGAGAATAACATTTGTCATCTTAATCTTAGATTACATAAAATCCCTAATTTAGGATAAAAATTATTATGATGTTTAATTTATCAAAATCATGTTTGATTTGTAGCGCACACAAAATTAAAATATAAAAATTTAACTAATTTAAAAATATAATTAAAATAACAAAAAAATTAAATCATCATACTAAAAATACATAAACAAAAATATAAATTTGATCTCATGACCCTTTTTAGCAGCCAATAAGGACAGTAATTTTCAATAAAACCCACAACACTTGCAAGAAATAAGAACAGGATTTTCAACATTGAGGTATATTATTTCAGCAAAGCCCACAACACTTTAGAACTGTATTTGCACAGCATTGTCATGTATATATAAAGATCCCAAATAAGACAAGTCCACATCTTAGCCTTAAAGTCCACATCTTAGCCTTAACCCAAAAAGAGAAAAAAATAAATAAAACACAAAGCAAGTTCCTTTAACTAAGCAAGCTGACTGTAGCAGGGGCGGTTATAGAATCCCAATTTATTCCACCAGAGCAGACTCACTCGATGCCCACCATACCAAGCAGACAGTCAATACTTTCTTGTAGACATATAATCCCAAAGATATTCCTGTTAAACAAGAAACTTCCCGGGCATCATCAAGCAACTATAGGAGGATCTGAAAAAGAACTTAAACATCACTTTGCCAATCTCGCCAACCACAAAAATCCATATCTTGCCCGATTCAGTTGTTTTGGCCCCATAGTAGTAGGAGTGACCACATTCCCAGAATCAGTCTTCCACCACATTGACCAGTTCATATTCAACCAGTGATAGGTTGTTGTCCTCTTTAACGGCGAAACCAGCTGGCTCGGTCACCTCTACACGCCCCCATTTGTCCACGGCCAGCCTCATCGACCCTTTAAACATATCGATCTTTGCATTGCGTAAAATTATGGTAACTTCAGGTTTCATCATGTCCACTGCATGAAAAGTGAAACACACAAATTAAATCGATGTGCTCAAAACAAGACCAATAGCACATTGTGTGGTAATCAATCAGTTCACGGAAGGTAAAATTCCCTACTGAATATAGCAAAACTACATGGTTAAGGTAGTCAGGCGATGTATGACAGTGGCAAATACCTACAAACAGCACCATTGCCATTTGATGTACATGTAGAGAGACATAAACTCTAAAAAATCAAAAAGTAAAACGCTGAAATGACCAAGAGCAGTAAATACACCCCCAGACATAGCTCATAATGTATTTAACGATAATGGTAGTGGAAAGACACATTCAACAACTTTGAGGAAGCAAAGCTGCAGAAAAGCTCAATGTGGCTTATAATCCTAACAGAATATTCAGCAACCTACCCCAACCCTAGTTAACATAATGCAGCTCAGTGATGTTCTAACATGACCACAAGCCTAAAAGGACATCTCTAATACAAACCATACAAAATTCTTTCAACATTAAAATCATGCTCTCACAGGGTGAGTCTTAGTGGCAAAAGTATTGCGGGCTTTGTGACCAAAAGGTCACCAGTTCAAACTGTGGAAACAGCCACTTTGCTAAGTAAGAATATGGTTGCATATAAAATAACCCTCCCAATAAAAAAGAAAAACATAATTGTGATGCACAAAATTTTATTTATAGTGAAATGATCTTCAGTTTGAGATGAAGCCCCTGTATCATTATCAATCCAGGAAACCAAGCCTTCCAGGATTAAGGTAATATTGAAAATATGACATGATTAATTTTAAAACATAGTGAAAGAAGTGGCATATCTATATGTATCAAGAAAATATGCAGCTACTTTTCTAAATGAGATGCAAAGGAAAAATCTGAAGTGCACTTTATATAATTGAAGGACATAAATTGTCCAATATATCCAACTAGAAGACAGTCATGTCTGGCGCAAGCCAGCCATGTCACTAATTTCTCCCCTCAAATTATTCACAGCCATGACTATATCAACCATTCTATTAGACACCCTGTTAACTCCTTCTCCAGAAGCAATGCAGAAATCAAAAGATGACCATCGTGGTTTTTCAAACAACTGTTTAAAAGGATTAGGAAAGGAGAATGCCACGTGATTGATATCCATCAGTAAACTATTAAACTACTGCCACCATCTAATTTATTGGAGAAAACTAAAAGCTACACCACTACGAACAAGAATCAACACAAATACCTTAGTATTTCTAACAGCAAACACAGTAGCCCCAGCACATTATAATACATCAAATATAGAATTATTAAACCGCCACCGCGGCCATGAACAAGATTCAAAATTTCATATCACCCAAAAAAAAATACCTTGCTCATTCCTTGCAGTAAAGACAATGGTCCCAGTTTCATCTCCAACCAGGCACTCAGCAATCTTCATTTGGCGTAGTTGGGGTCCATCTGGGCGGCCCTTCTGTAATACCATCTTTGAACTAACAACCTTGACAGTGAGATTGTGTCCGCTGGTTCCAGGACGTAGCTGATCAACCTTAGTGAACACTGGTTTCCTCATAGTTGATTTTGCTTCAGCCATTTACAACTACCTGTACAACGTCAAATAACTACATTAACAATTTATCCTCTTAAATGTTAAACATGGATTCTAGCGTGTATAAACATGGCTTAGACGCTCAAAAACTGTATCCACATCATTATGGTAAAATACATGTACCGTGAAAATGAATTCAAAAAACCAAGAGATTTACTTCATGCAGTTGGAAAGGATATTTGAATACATACTGTATTTATATTGAGCTAATGGAAAGACATGTCCTAAGTTCAAAGTATAAAATATCTAAATACAAGAGTACGGGATCCATGCCCAAAGTCATCGCTAAATTCATTTTGGAAAACCAAATACATGAATTGATTTCTTTAAAATATTACGAACTTGGAACTTCAGAATATTGAGAGTCATCAATTTAAATTATAGCGACTTGAAACACATTCCAACACATGGGATAAAAATTAAAAAAAAAAAAACAGCAGATTAAACAAGAAAAATTCCAAGCCCATCAAAGTAAAAGCATCGACTAATGCATCGTGAGTCACGAATAAATCAAGAATTACGCAACAGCTGAAAGATCAGTAACGGAAGACGCACTAGTATAGTCATCATCATCATCCATATCAGCGCACGACAGGAGGCGGAAGTACATATCAATGAAACGAGATCGGTGAATCAAATATCACAAGGAAAAATACTAATGCAAAGAACAAACAGTGGCAAAAAATGGATCACCAAGCATGAGCATATGTATCAGATCAAAACCCTAAAATTAAGATCGACTGAACTGCTGAAAATATCAGATTGATTTTGAAGTTAAAATCGACTATTGGAAATCGATCACCTTCTCTGTCGTATGGATCGAACGAGAGAGAGAGAGAGAGAGAGAGATATCGGAGGACTCGGAAGTCGGAAGTCGCAGCGAAGTTTGATCTGCACTTTCCTCAGTTTGTGAATTGCGTAAGGTGGCCGTCGGTACACCTTTTCGATCGATGGGTTACGGCATTTATCACCGTTGATACCCCAGTCTCAGAACACATCTCGAACGTACACGTGTACAAAGTAACCATCAATACTTTTTAAATGAAAATGTAGTTTTCTCTTTGAAATCAAAAGCTAAAGAGTAATGCTGTTGGTACACATCATTTTTATAGAGAGATTAATTAAAAAAATTTAAGATTAAAGATTCGAATACGGAACCTTATACCGACTATATAACGGCTACACTTAAAGTTCTTTGAGATCAACGCGTACTCGTCCTCAACCGCTGAATTATGTCCGTAGGGGAAAAATATAATTTTTTCTATTTTTTATTAATGATGGAAGCATACAGAGTTAGGTTAAAAAATATTTATTTTATTTTAAAAAATTAAAAATTATATATTTTTAATTTGTATTTGTTTAAAAAAAAAACACACGCACATGGACAAATAGTAGAAAACAACACATCATATTTTTGCTTTTTCCGCTATAAAAATTTCTCTTCATGTGACCTTTCGAAGAGAATCGACAAAAACTTTATTAATGATTTCATCTCTTAGGCAACATAACAATTGCCCGACTAAAAGAGAAAAGGGTGGGCCAGTGCCTTTCATCTCTTTTTATCACCCTTATTAAACCTTGCTCCCCAACTTGCCCCCCACGCTATGTCCATCCGCATTGATTGATTTTCTCAAATTCCAAATTTCACGTTTTTGTCATATTTTTTGTTATTTTAATTATGCCTTTCAACTTGAGTTAATTTAATTTTTATATTTTGATACTTTTTTTATATAGCAATTTAAACTTTTCATTATTTCGATTATACATTTATACTTACTTTTTTTAATCAATTTAACTCTTGTACTTTGATGTGTAAATAAAAAAAATCAATTTAATCCATTTTTTATACATTAAAATACAATAGTTAAATTAATTTTAAAACATAAATACATATGTATAATTGAAATAACGAAATATTCAAGTTAGCATAAAAAAAATATCAAAATATAAAAGGTTAAATTAATTCAAAAATATAAGTATATAAATATAATTGAAACAATAAGAATTTTGAATGATCATATAAAATAAAATAAAATTATAAAGACAAAAATATAAATTTAACTTATTTAATTAGCCTAAAACCCTTCCTTTTCCCTTATCAGGATATAAAGTTATCTTCTCGACCTTTCTTTACAGTGATTCCCTTGTCTGATAAATGATTTAAGCATAAATTTATAAATTTAGGGTTTGTGTGTTTTCTCTTATAGTAATTTCGCTATGATAATTATTCATGTTTAAAGATATGTTTATTTGTTTGATTATATGGTTAAAAGAACATGTCACGTTATTATATATTTTTTTTGTATTACAATTTATTACCTTATTGGGTCATCGTTGTCACTAATTATTTAAAAATTTTTTTTCGAGATGCTAAATTACTAATTATATTTTATGATAATTTTTGTTTGAATTCATACTATGTTTATTTTGTAATTCTAATTGGACAATGAGACCTCTAATTCTCAAAGTTCATAAATTATTTTTTAATATTAGGCAATAACGATGAGATGTCATTGAGACAATGAGGCCCTTTAACTCTCTAAGTCTATGAATTATTTTTTAATATTAGATAATAAATAATGAAGAATCATTTAGATAAGCTAGTCCCCCAATTCCCAAAATTCACTAATTATTTTTTAATATTAAGCAATAATAGGGATGTGTAATTCAGTAACACGATGAAAAAAAATTATGTTATTTTATAAGGATAATTTGATAAAATATTTTTTTTAACGACGAAAATTTTATTTGAAAAATTCATATTGATCTAGGCATTAAGGGAAAAAAAAAAGATAAATCGATAAATTTTTAATTTGTAAGACTTGTCTATGAACTTTTTACATTGTTTATTTATTAAACTCTTATATTTTTAGATATTTTCCTATTGTCTATATTGTCAATTAAAAATAAATTAAATACAAAAAATTATAAATGATTTTATATCTAAAAAAAATAAAATAAATTTTAATTTTTATTTATATTAATAAAAAATCACTAAAGTAACTTTTATTTAAATATACAAATATTCTTAAGGTTAATATGATCCTCTCTTCCATCATTGCTTCTCTATGACTTATATTTAGTGAAAATGATAATTTTATAATTTGATCAATTGGATAAAGTATCATTAGTTTTCGATCTTAGTTTTAATATTAAAAAATAAAATAATATTATTATAAATATATTTTTTATGACTAAGTAACTTTTCATCACTATTATTCCAATACACAACCTCAACGACTGTTTGGACAGAAGTTTTTATATCAGTTATGCATCATCAGACTTGAGGTATACTAAAGATTACACACACCACATAAGTGAGATTTGAGTTTTGATGTCTCAAATGATGTATAATTTTTATTAAATTATAATTGTATATATTATGAAATAATTAAAATAACATGTTATTTATTATTTATACATAATTATTTATTTGATTATTTTAATTAACTGTAATTTACATGTTTATTATTAAATATCTGTAAGTAATCAAACTTAAACTCAATATATTTAATAATAAATATTTAAGCCGGTGGGTCAAATTCATATTTTGACCTATACTTTCATAGTTTTTTTTGTGATTATTTTATTTTTTTTTATTTTAATTGCATTCATATATTTGTATTTTTAAGTTAATTTAATTTTTATTTTTTAACACGTAAAAAAAAAAGTTAAATTAATTTATTTTATTTTGTTTTATACCTCAAAAGTATATAAGTTAAATTAATTTAAAAATTTAGATAAATTAATATAATTAAAATATATTTTTTAAAAATTATTATAATAAAAAATATAAAAAATAATTAAAACAAATTAAATGCTCCAATGGCCAATACAGACAAAAATATGGGTTTTGCCCTCTAACTTGGGTGATCAAACCCAAAATGTAAACCCAATTCTAATCACACTAATGTTAGTGGGATTGTCACTTTTAAACTTGGGATGTCTTTTTTTTGAGCTCTTGTCACTTGATTCTATAATTTTTTATAAAAAAAATAAATTTGAGTCTTATCTATTATAATTACGTAAATAATGAATTCGAATACGAGAATTCAGATCGTGGAGACTAGCGGGGGCATTCGTTTAACTTCTAAACTGACATTCCTTTCACTTCTAAACTTAGAAGAGGCAAAGGAGAAGGAAGCGAATAAGCGATAAAGCGAGGCCCAGTCTCTGGATTGGAACAGGCCGACAGCAATGGAAACCTCGGCGGCGAAGAGACCGACGGTCACTCAGCGAGAGCAGTGGATGGTGGAGAGGCAGGTTTTCGAGATCTACAACATCTTCATGGGCCTTCCCCACAACCCTCAGGCCGTCATGTAAGCCACCCTCGCCTTTTTCTATCTCATCCTCGGCAAAACCTAGGGTTTTATGACGATATTTTGATCACTCTGTATTCAACTTTCTCACACCGTGTAAACCATCGCAATTAATTGATTTTTGATGATCTCACATGCGTGAAGGTTGGAAGTTCGTCGCGACGAGCACATTGAGTACCTCTATAAGGGTCTCAGAGAACTAGGCCCCGCATTTGGCGTCTTGGATGCGAAGTATGTCTCCTCACAAAATAACGAATTGCGATTTTTACAATTTCACTTGCCAAGTATCAGCTACTAATTCACAGTTTTTCCACCCAACAGTCGGCCTTGGATTTGCTACTGGATTCTTCATTCAATTGCTATGTTAGGCGAACCTCTTGATGCTAAACTAGAAGAGAACGTTATTGACTTTCTAGGTCGATGTCAGGTCAGGGTTTCAATTAAATCTCAATGCATTTCCTGTTTTCAATTATTTGTAATCTTACTCGGCGTAGTTTTCTATACTTGTCCTTTAGCCTCTTATATTCTCATCTAAATACGACTATCACTGTCAACTAATAAGGTCCAGTGGTTATATGGGATCTGGATGGTTGTATTTAGCTTTCTCTTACTTCTACTTCCTAAGAACCCACGTTCCTATAATTTCAACAAAATGCCTTACTCGAGGGGAATGCTAACCGGCAGCCATGTACTGCCGAAGCACTGGTTCTTATTAATTGCTCAATAGACATCAGTGCATTATACTCATACCCTGTTCTTGCTACTTAGAAAATGACCTTTTCCAGCTTGATACTTCTTGCCTAATCTCTGAATTCAAGTGCTTGTTGGGTGTGTTTTTTTGCTCAAGAAAATAAAATCACCAGCAGTGGTCACATCACTTCCTTCCCTAGAGTACAACACTTTTTTTTTTCTCTTTAATGGTTCTTTTTATATGAATTGGTTTTTGGTGCAATTAAGTGTGTAATTTTTGAGTTGAAAATTGTTGACTGGCCCCTAATCAAATTGTCTGGGATTCCAAAGTGAAAGTGATCATTTTAACTGGTAATAGTAGACGTTTTGGCTTATTACCAAATCATGCTCGCTGCTCCATCCTTTCAATTGTATGGATGCAGAAATAGCTTATGGTCTAATGCCATTTATATGCTTATACGTCCATGAATGGCATATAAACTCATTGTTGAATACATTCACTGCTTGTTTGGCCGTGTTGTGATATAGTTCAAAAGCACTTTTAAATAAGTAAAACATTTTCTCATATTTTAATTGTGCTTGGCCAAAACAAAAAAATATTCTTATACTGCATAATCCATTTGTTCCAGAGGAGAAACAAAAATTAGAATTTTGCCGAGGGCACTTTTTACTAAAACAATTCTCACAGTTACAGAAATTTTACTACGAGGATAAACAGACCCTTGGGCAGATTTGTTTGATGTTTGGTCCTCAAGGCGTCAGTATAACTGACTCCTCCCTTGTGCTACAGCTCCTGGTCAGCCTATATAATCTAACAATATAGGTGTCAGAGAGGATGTAATTAAAATTATAGTTGGATGCATAATTGGTGCTTTTGTGGGTGTAATATTACTGAAAGATGACCCTTCACGTAATGCAAAAAGGAGTGACACAATTTCTCTTGATAATAGAGCAACATCAGTACAATGTTACAGGGAACAAGAGCAAATCAACCTCTTTTTTTTTTTGGGGGGGGGGGGGGGGTAGAGCAAATCAACTCTTGTAGCAAAGTATAATTCTGTTAATGTCTTGTTGGTATTTTGTAGCATTACACAATCTAGTTAGAAAGGGTATCCTTGAATTTAGTAATTGTTGACTGGGGATGTATGGATGTTGCCAAAATACAATATTCATGATAAGAAGATCATTTGAGTTTGAATATTTCCTGATTTGCTATGGATTACTTCTATAACATAATATAGCAGTCACCGGAAGCTCAACTTCCTCTTATTATCTCAACAATACCCATCTCCCATAATGGCCTTATATTTTCATATGTTTCTTATTTACTTGGCGATGGAGGACTGAAATCAATTATTGGTTTATAGTGGACACCTGCTCTGTTTAAAGCAACAAAGTTCTGGTTTTGTTCTACTTGTTGATTTTTCTTTTAATCATTTTTCTGCAAATATATAACTCATATGATGTTGATGAACTTTGGACAGTGTCAAATTCTCGCTTCTATGAGCTTATTGATTTTAATTTTCATATATTGTTATATTTGCAGCATCCTGATGGTGGATTTGGTGGTGGACCTGGGCAGGCAAGTGAAATTTAAACACTTTGCCCTGAAGTCTTCTTGTTACTAGTATCGCGCCAATGTCTATTTGGACACTAGAAGCATGCCTTAGATTGTTTCTGTAATCAAGTTGTTTATCTTCCCAGGAAATCTGTATTTCAATTTTAACATTCGTAGTAATATTGGTTTTGTTTGGTATTGCTAACTGTGTTAAACAGGAAGAAATAATAAAATTTTGCTGATGTCTGCTTGCTAGCTTTGCTTCTCATTCATGAGATGCCATTTAATTGGAAACTTTATTATCATCAAGCACTTTTCAAGTAGTTTGGTTTAGGTGCATGTTCTGTTTGACATGCAAATCTGTTTGAGTTTGTTGGACAAGATTGAAATTCCAAGTGGAAGCCGCTTGGACATAGATTAAAATCTGATTATCCTAAAGTTGTTTAATTACTTTTCAAGCTGTAGATATTATTGTAAATTTGTATTTTATTTCTGTTTTATCTCCTAAAAATTAGGAGATAGTTCATCCTAGTTCTTAGGGGATAGATTACCTAAATCTTCTCTACTTTATAGGAGAAATATTAGGATGTAACTTGTATATATTTTTCAAGCTCTCTTAATATCAATCTAGGCAATCATTCACGGTTTTCTAAGGCTTGTTTCATGGTATCAAAGCCTGCTTTATGATCATAACAAGTTTATGCTTGTTTTTCAATCTTTGTTTGTTTCAATCATGGCCGACCCACAATCTAACACTACCCTAACATAAGCTTATGCTACCAGATCTCCGAGCACTCTTCCTCCTTCTCCTTCTTAGCAAAATTTTCTTGTCATCCCGATTGATAATCACCCTTTGCAAATCACTCCACATAAGCTAAATGGGAGTAATTTCAGGGAGTGGTTTCAATATGTGATGTTGGTGATTAAGGGGAAGGGTAAGGGTAAGGCAGGATATTTGATAGGATCTACTCCTACTCCACCAATAGATGCAACCACCTATGGTGTATGGGAGGCGGAGAACTCGACAATCGTGGCATCGTTGCTAAACTTGATGGAGCCTAGAATTAGCAAGACTTATCTCTTCTAAAAACCACAAAAGATGTAACATCCCCTATCGAGCGATAGGAAGGACCAGAACAATATACCCTGATGGGCTTATGTGAACTTTCTAGGGGGTCACCCATCCATGAGCTTTCCCAGCTCAAGCACGCTTAACCCGGGAGTTCTTTGTTTACATTCAGCCCAAAATGTATCCAGCTGGTGTTGTTTCATTCCTTACTCATTCTCGATATATACTATCTCTCTCTGAGCTCTCGAGATATTACATTCTCCCCCCCTTGAGCACATGACGTCCTCGTTGTGCGATCTTACAACTGGTCCCAGATTTCCCCCCGTTGCATAGCCGATGTGGGATTCGCCTAAAGTGCCTACAGCTCCCCCCCTAGGGACTCAGCGTTGAGGTTTGCCCTACCACCGTGTTCAGAGGCTCGGGGGTCGGCTTTGATACCATTTGTAACATCTCGCATCGAGCGATAGAAATGACCGGAACAACATACCCTGATGGGCCTACGCGAACTTCTCAGGGGGTCACCCATCTGTCACGCGCTACCAGCTCTAACACTACATATTTTACTGCCAATTTAATTTTCTTGCATTAGTTACACTACTGTAATTTTATTTCAATAATTCCTTATTAGTCAAGTGGATAAATGGAATATTCCTATGCATGGGCTAGCTGGCTGTTTGTTGCAACGGCCGGGCTGGGAATCTGCCCTTGGGCAGCCTATATATAGTCAGTTATATGGCTATGGATAGCATGAAATGAGAAACGACTGAATTCTACTCTTTTCTATCGATCTTCTCTCTCTCTCTCCTTCTACTTCTAAAAAATCGTTTCTGTTCGGCTCTATTCTGAGCAGTACCTATTCCGATCCTAATCGGATTGGAAATCAAGCCATTGTTACACTTGGATCGTGACAACTTGGTATCAGAGCTTCGGTTCTCGGCCAAAAACACTAAACCAATGGCGGACGGAACTAGGATGAAGGGATTAGAGACGCAGTGCAGCAAGTCAGCTCGTCACTGGTCGATTTTCACAACCGAGTCGATCAGTTGGAGTTGGGAGCTACGAGGGAGCATGAAGCAATTGTAGCATTGGACTGCAAGGTCGAGAGCTCTATGGAAGGAATGGAACGCAGGCTGGATAACTCCATTGAGAGGGTGCGGGAGGAGTTAGGAGCTCAGATGCAACGATTTATGCTGATGTTCACTCGGCAACATGCGGTAAGACTCTCGCCTGACTTTCCTTTTCGAGGAAGAACTGAACCCATTCTAGGAGAGAATGTAATGAACCAAGGAAATGACCATCGGGAAAATGAGATTGATCCAGAAGAGGAAATGGAAGGATTCGTGAGGAGAAGAGGAGACGGCCAAGTTAATCACCAACCACCTGGGTTTCCTATGCCCCGAATGGAGGTACCAACGTTCGAAGGAGCCAACCCTAGATGGTAGATTAGGAGGTGCGAGAGAATGTTTGAATGGTATAACATACCCGAAAGGCAGATGGTAACTTTGGCTTTGGCCTATTTTAACGAGGTGGTGGACGCATGGTACCAAGGATGTGTGGGAGTGGGAAGGATTCACACTTGGGAAGAATTTGCAGAAAAATTGAATGAACGCTTTGGGGATAGAAGCATGGTGGACATGGTAGAAGAGTTTAATAAGCTGAAGCAAGTTGGAAGTGTAGAATCCTATCAAAAATGGTTTGAGGAGCTTAAGTCACTTATGATCCACCATAATCCTCACCTCTCGGAAGCTTATTTTGTGTCTAGTTATTTAAGCGGGTTGAATGATGAATTAAGACCAATGATAAAAGTTTTGAAGCCCCAAACGGTCGAGCAAGCGTTAGAAAGCGTGCGATTACAAGAGATGGTGGTTGAAGCTCTGGTGAAGAAGCAGAAGCAACAACAGAAGAGCATGGGATTGGGGTCGTTTCCTCGGGAGGTAGAAACCCCAATAGAGAGGCAGCCAAAGAGGGTGTTGGGACAAAAAATGTGACTAGAGGAGGGTTTCCATCTATGGTGGTCGATTGGGAGATCAAAGGAGACTTTCTGGGCTGTGCTATAGGTGTGGGGACAAGTATTTTCCTAGACACCAATGTAAGAGACAAATCTTGTTGTTAGAAGGCGATGAGGAAGGGGTGCACGAAGGTGAAGAAGGAACTGAAGAAGAAGAGTGTGAAGGGGAACACGATGGAGAGATTTCCATACATGCTCTCAAGGGAGTCCCTAACAACAAAATAATTAAGGTTGAAGGGAAGGTAAGGGACTACAGCCTAATGATCTTGATTGATAGTGGAAGCACTCACAGCTTCCTTGATGAAGGAATGGCGGGGAAACTTAAGTGCAAGTTGGCCAGTACACTACCACTGAGTGTAACCGTTGCCAACGGAGCAGGGTAATAAGCAAGTCAACATGCTAAGGATTCTGCTGGGAGATGCAGGGAGAACCATTCGAGGCAGACTTGAGATTGCTGGGCTTAGGGGGTTGTGATGTCGTTTTGGGCGTAGATTGGATGAAAGAAGTTAGTCCTATTAGTTTTGATTTTAATAGGATGGAAGTTTCCTTTGAGAAAGGAGGTAGAAGACTGACTCTGTCTAGAGGAAGGGAAGCGGGAGTATGCAAGATGATAATTGGGAAAAGGCTCCAAAAGGTGTTTAAGAACAAGTGGGGGGCAGTTAACACAATTGTTTTCAATTGTGTCAGTAGAGGAGGCGCTAGGCAATGCAAGGCCAGGAGAGGCCTATTTCAGCATCAAGACACCGAACTCCACTGTTGGGCAGGTACAAAACACTGCTCTACTTGATAAATTGCTGATTGAATTTATTGATATATTCCAAGAACCAAAAGGCTTACCCCCCAACCGAGAGTTTGACCATGTTATTCATCTTAAACCCAACTCGGAGCTTGTCAATGTGAGATCCTACAGATACCCCCCCCCCCCCAATTTAAAAATCTATTATAGAAACCATGGTTAGGGAGATGTTGCAACAGTCCATCATTAAACCCAACCATAGCCCCTTTGCTTCCCCGGTTTTATTGGTAAGAAAAAAGGATGGTACATGGCTCTTTTGTGTGGATTATCGCCAACTTAACGCCATAACTATCAAAGACAAGTTCCCTATACCCTTGGTGGAAGATCTCTTGGATGAACTAAGTCAAGCCAAATTCTTTTCTAAACTTGATCTTCGTTCGGGTTATCATCAAATTAGGATGAAACCCGAAGGCACTCCTAAAACGGCCTTTAGAACCCATCATGGGCATTTTGAGTTCCTAGTAATGCCCTTTGGGCTTACTAATGCCCCTGTCACTTTCCAATCACTAAAGAACCAAATCTTTGAGCCTTACCTAAGAAAGTTTATATTGGTTTTCTTCGATGACATACTTATCTATAGTCCCTCGTTTGAAACTCACCTAAAACACCTTAAAACCACCTTTGAGATCCTTAAATCCAATCAGCTCTATATCAAGAGGTCTAAATGTGCTTTTAATCAAAGCCAAGTGGAGTACCTAGGGCATGTGATCTCGAAAAATGGGGTCAGCACCGACCAAAGTAAGATAGAGGCAATGTTGAATTGGCCAAAACCCAAATCAGTCCGAGCTTTAAGAGGATTCTTGGGCCTAATAGGCTACTACCACAGATTTGTCAAAGGATATGGGGTTATTAGTAAGCCCTTAACGGGACTTTTGAAGAAGGAAGGGTTTAAATGGGGTGAGGAGGCTGATTTGGCCTTTGAAAGGGTAAAGGAGGCAGTGAGTAGAGTACCCACTTTGGGGCTACCTGATTTTGGCAAACCTTTTGTATTGGAGACCGATGCTTGTGCAACCGGTATTGGGGCAGTGTTGATGCAAGAAGGGAGATTGCTGGCCTTTCTTAGCCGTGCACTAGGGCCCAAGCATGTAGGGTTAAGCATATACGAGAAGGAGTTCCCGGCTGTGTTAATGGCTGTTGATAAATGGAGGCATTATTTTGAAGGAGGGAGGTTTATAATCAAAACCGACCATGAAAGCTTGAAGTTTTTATTACAACAAAAATTGCACACCCAGACCCAACTGCAAAAGAAGGGGATGTCCAAGCTTATGGGGTTGGACTATGTGATCCAGTACCGAAAAGGGAAAGAAAATGTGGCTATCGATGCTTTGTCCAGGTGTCATGAGGTTGGGGAAGTGGCCCTTATATCTACGGTAGTCCCTGATTGATGCAAGGAAATTACTGATAGCTATGAAGGGAATGCAAAGATTAAGCAAATATTGGAAAGAGTTGCTACGGGCAGCAAAGAGGAGGATGGATACAGCTTAGGTGGAGGAGTGTTGAGATACCAAGGAAGGATAGTGGTTGGAGATGATGATGGTCTCAAGGAGAGGATACAACGATCCCTTCATGAGTCAGCCTTAGGGGGGCATTCAGGAGTGCAAAACACCTACCTAAGGGTAAAACAATTGTTTTACTGGCAAGGTCTTAAAGCAGAGGTGAAGAAATTTGTTATGGCTTGTGAGGTGTGCAAACGGTGCAAGAGTGAGACGGTAGCCTATTCTACAGCCCTTATCGATTCCAAACCAAGCTTGGGAAAACATCTCTATGGACTTCATTGAAGGGCTGCCGAAATTTGAGGGAAGGGATAGTATTTTGGTAGTTGTTGACAGGCTCACAAAGTTTGCATATTTCATAGGGTTGACACATCCTTTCATAGCCCAAGACGTGGCTCGGGTGTTCTTGGATCAGGTGGTTAAGGTGCACGGGGTTCCAAAGACTATTATTTCCGACCGGGACAAAGTCTTTACCAGTCTTCTATGGCAAGAGCTCATGAAGGCCTTGGGAACGAGGTTGAACATGTCCACAGCCTATCACCCTCAAACAGATAGCTAAACCGAGAGGGTGAATCAAAGCTTGGAATCTTATCTGAGATGCATGAGCTTTCTGCACCCTAAAGAGTGACATAAGTGGCTGCCAATGACACAATGGTGGTACAATTCTAACCACCATTCATCACTCAAAATGTCACCATTTGAGGCTCTTTTTGGTTACCTACCTCCCTTAATACCGGCTGTGGGAAACTACTCAATAGTGGCTAAAGTGGAAGATTATTTGCAGCAAAGGAAACAGGTATTGCAACAATTAAAAAGGGAGTTGGCATCAGCTCAAAACAGGATGAAACAAATCGCTGACCGTAGAAAAAGTGATCGAGAGTTCGATGTGGGCGAGGAAATTTACTTAAGGCTAAGGTATCCCCATCTTAAGTCTATTTCGTCTGGTCCTGTATCCAAGCTTAGCCCAAAGTATTTCGGGCCATTCCCTATAATTGCCAAGGTTGGTTGAGTGGCTTACCAGCTGAAACTCCCTGAGGAGTCTCGCATCCACCTCGTATTCCATGTCTCGCTATTGAAGAAGTCAGCCAGAGCACAGCTGGTGAGTCCTATGCTGCCACAATTGTCTAAAGAGGTCAGGAGAATAGTTGAGCCCGAGGTGATCAGCAAGGGGCACCTATCATACAAGTGTTGGTTAAATGGCAGGGAGCAGTAGAGGAAGAGAGCACATGGGAGTACCTACCACAATTGTTGCAGCAGTTCCCCAGATCAACCAGCCTCCTCAACCTTTCTTGAGGACAAGAAAGAGCTAACGAGGGGGGAATTGTCACACGCCACTAGCTCTAACACTACATATTTTACTGCCAATTTAATTTTTTTGCATTAGTTACACTGCTGTAATTTTATTTCAGTAATTCCTTATTAGTCAAGTGGACAAATAGAATATTCCTACACATGGGCCAGCTGGCTGTTTGTTGCAATGGCTGGGCTGGGAATCTGCCCTTGGGTAGCCTATATATAGTCAGTTATATGGCTATGGATAGCATGAAATGAGAAATGACTGAATTCTACTCTCTCTCTCCTTTTACTTCTCAAAATCGTTTCTGTTTTGGCTCTATTCTGAGCAATACCTATTTCGATCCTAACCGGATTGGAAATCAAGCCATTGTTACGCCTGGGTCGTGACACTATCCTTGAGCTTCTCCAGCTCAAGCACGTTTGATCCGGGAGTTCTTTGTCTACATTCAGCTCAAAAGGTATTCAGCTGGTGTTTTTTCCTTCCTTCCTTATTCTCGATATATATTACCTCTCTTTGGGCTCTCGGGATATTACAAAAGAGATTTGGGATTTAGTCCAGGAGATGTACTCAGATCTGGAAAACTCATCCCAATGATTTGAAATCAGGTTAGCCATAAGGTCTACCAAACAAGATAATCTAAGTATTATTGAATATTTCAATATTTTGGTACAATTGTGGCATGAAATGAACCTATTTCACTCTATTAGTTGGGAATCTCATGTGGATGGCCAAAAGTACAGTAAGATGGTAGAAAAGGATATGATTTTTGATTTTCTATATGGGCTTAACACTGATTTGGATGAGGTCAGGGAAAGGATTTTGGGTTCAAAACCCCTACCAACCCTTAAAGAAGTTTTTGCAGAAGTTAGGAGGGAAGAAAGCAGGCTGTCCCGGTCCTAGGCCATAGTGACAATGAGCTAACCGGGGCTCGGTGGTTTAGAAAGAAAATGACAGTAGGGAGTTGAGTAAGAAGGTAGAAAGAACAGAGGATTAGAGAGAATTGGAGAATGCGAGGGAGAGATAGAGAAACAGAGTGATTTTTGTATTCAATCTTTTCATAGCCATCTCCCGTGGAATGGGAGTAGTACATATAGGCGCACTGGGTGGGAATAGATGCAGCGGATCCTTCGGGTAGTTGGAGTCTGTAAGCCACCTTACCTTTTTTTTTTTACTATAATGAATGGTCCAAAGTACCGAGGGCTCAACTTGGTTACTGCCTCTTGACTGAGGGCCTTCAGGTGAGGGTATCTTAGCTTGAGATACACCCTTTCTCCCACTTTAAATTCTCGGTCGCTTCTCCTTTTGTCAGCATACTATTTCATCCTATTCTGGGCCGATGCCAATTCTTGCTTTAGTTGTTGCAAGACCACCCTCTTTTGTTGTAGGTATTCTTCCACCGATATCTCTGTTGCTTGCCCTCCAGTGGTCGGTAATAGCTGCGGTGGACATCCATATAGTGCCTCATAGGGGGACATTTTTAAGGATGTATGGTGGGTGGTATTATACCACCATTGTGCCAATGCCAACCACCTATGCCAGTGTTTGGGCTGCTGTATACATATGCACCTTAGGTAGGTTTTCAGCCCCTGGTTGACCCTCTCAGTCTGCTCATCTGATTGGGGATGATATGCTGTTGACATATTAAGCTTAATCCCTATAGATCCCATCAATTCTTGCCAGAAGTGGCTTGTGAACACCTTGTCGCACTCTGATATGATGGTGCTTGGCACTCCATGCTGTGATACTACTCTGTCCATAAACATTCTAGCCACTTCCTTGGCTGTGTAAGGGTGGGCCAGCCCTATAAACTGTGTGAACTTAGTGAACCGATCCACTACAACCAAAATACTATCCCTCCCTTCTGATTTAGGTAGCCCCTCGATGAAATCCATGGATACACTAACCCAAGCTCGACCTGGTACTGGTAGAGGTTGTAAGAGGCCCGGGTAGGCCATGTTCTCTAGTTTACACCTCTTGCATATATCGCATGCCAACACAAAGTTCTTTACGTCCGCCTTCATCTTGGGCCAATAAAACAACTGCCTAACTCGGAGGTAGGTATTTTGGATCCCCGAATGCCCCCCCACGGGTGAGTCATGCAATGACTGTAAAATCTTCTGCTTAAGGTCCCCCTTGCTCCCTATGACCAGCCTGCCTTTAAACCTCAACATCTCGTCCTTTAGAGTATAGTTTCCAGTCCCATTAGGTTCCATCGCCAACCTCTCCATTAGCTCCACAATCTGCTCATCGTCGGCATAGCTGTCAACCACCTCCTGAAACTATTCGAGAACTATTGTAGTAATAGTTGCCAAGCTGCCTTCCTCTTGACACCTTGATAGTGCATCTGCAGCTATATTTTCCTTCCCTCGCTTGAACTGTATGGAATAGTCGAGCCCCATCAGCTTGGCCATGCCTCTCTTTTGTAGCTTCTGCTGTAGTAAAAATTTTAGGCTTTCATGATCTGTTTTGATGATGAATCTACCCCCTTCTAAGTAGTGTCTCCACCTCTCAACTGCCATCAAGATTGCTAGGAATTCCTTCTCATATATGCTCAATCCCAAGTGCCTGGCGCTCAAAGCTTGGCTTAAGAATGCTAAAGGCCTACCCTTCTGCATTAGGACTGCCCCTACACCAACTCCACAAGCATCTGTCTCCAGTACAAAGGGTTCATTAAAATATGATAACCCTAAAGCCGGCACTGTGCTCGCCGGCACTGTGCTCACCGCCACCTTAAGCTTCTCGAAGGCTGCTTCAGCCTCCTCACCCCATTTGAAATTCCCCTTCTTTAGCAGCTCAGTTAGGGGGCAGGCTGATGATGCCATACCTTTAACAAACCGTCGATAATATCCCATGAGGCCGAGGAACCCTCTTAGAGCCTTCAAGTTTGCGGGTTTGGGCCAGTTGATCATGGCCTCCACTTTCTTTAGGTCTGTTCTCACTCCCTCCCCCGATATTATATGGCCCAAGTATTCCACCCGATCTTGGCCGAAGCAACACTTAGTCCTTTTTATGAAAAGTTGGTTGGATTTGAGGACTTCTAGGGTAGTTTTGAGATGGGATAGGTGTTGTTCGAGGTTTGGGCTGTAAACAAGGATGTCATCAAAGAAAACTAATACAAATTTTCTCAAATAAGGTTCAAATATTCGGTTCATGAGAGATTGAAAGGTAGCTGGTGCATTGGTGAGCCCAAAAGGCATCACCCGAAATTCAAAATGTCCATGGTGAGTTCTGAAGGCATTTTTGTGGATATCTTCAGCTTTCATTCTGATTTGGTGATAGCCCGATCTAAGGTCGAGCTTGGAGAAAATGGATGGCATTATGCAGTTCATCCATTAGGTCTTCTATCAAGGGTATGGGGAACTTGTCTTTTATGGTGAGGGCATTCAATTGTCGATAGTCTACACAAAAACGCCAAGTGCCGTCCTTCTTCTTGACTAGAAGGACCGGTGAGGCAAAGGGGTTGTGGCTAGGCCTTATAAAGGATTGGTTTAACATTTCTTTTACCATCCTTTCGATCTCTGTTTCTGGATGGGTGAATACCGGTAAGCCCTGATATTTACTGGTTCGGAGTTTGATTTGAGGTGGATGGAGTGGTCTAGGTCTCTGTTGGGTGGTAAGGTATTAGGCTCAACAAATAAATCTCCAAATTCTACCAACAGTTCATTAATAAGGTGGCTAGAGTGTACCTGGCCAACTTCTCCATGCTGGCTGCTGATGGATAAGGTGAGCTCCCCGGTCCTCATTGTCTCCTGCCCTTCCTCCACCGCTACAATCGAAAACAACTGAGTCAGTTTTCCCTAGTTGTGCCGAAGGACTTGCTGTAGGCTCCTTCCTGTCATCATCTTGCAGGCTCCAATTTCGCGCCCTCCTTTGAGTGTAATCTTTTGTCCTCCTTTTTCAAAAGATACTTCCATATGATTAAAGTCGAAACTGATGGGGCTGACTTCCTTCATCCAGTCAACCCCTAAAACCACATCACAACCCCCCAGTTGCAGAAGCCTAAGGTTAGCTTCGAACTCTTCCCCTTGCATCTCCTAAATAAACCTTGGGCAAGCCGAGTTGCTAATCACTCTACCCCCATTAGCCACTGTCACACTAAGGGGTGGAGTATCCGAGAGCGGGCTTCTCAATCTCCTCGCAGTACCCTCATCAAGGAAGCTATGGGTGCTTCCACTATCAATCAAGTTCATCAGGTTCTTGTCCTTCACCTTTCCCTTGACTTTAATTATCTTGTTGTTGGTCACTTCTTTTAACGCATGGATTGATATTTCTCTATTGTCTTCCTCCCCCAACTCTTCCCTCTCAGCAACATCTTCTACCTCTTCCATTGTCTCTCCTGGATCTCCTTCCAGCAGGAGAATTTGTCTCCTACATTGGTGCCCTAGGGAAGTACTTATCCCCGCACTTGAAACACAACCCGGGTTGCCTCCTTTGTTCGTTAAACCTCCCCATGGCCTGGGGTACACCCGGCGGTTTAGCTCCGAGATTACTAACTGCCCACTCTCGGTTATATCCTCTGCCTCCCTGATGAGAGGTCCTTGCCGTCATAGCCTTACTCTGCTGCCTCTGCTTCTTCATCAAGGCCTCCACCACCATCTCCTGCAGCCTCGCGCACTCCACTATTTGCTCCACTGTTCGAGGTCTGATCATTTTGACCATATGCCTGAGGTCCTCACTTAGTCCACTCAAGAAGCTGGACACGAAGTAGGCCTCCGAGAGATGTGGGTCATGGCTACTCATAATAGATCTAAGCTCCTCAAACCTTTTCAAGTAAGCGTTCAACTCCCCAACCTGTCTGAGTTTGTTAAATTCTTCAACAATATCAGACAAATTTCTTTCCACGAATCTCTCACATAATTTCTCAGTGACTTCACCCCATGTAGGATGGTGCCTTACACTAATCCACCCTTGATACCATGCATCTACTACATCATTAAAGTAAGCGGCAGCTAAGGTCACCCTTCTACCCTCCGGAATGTCATACCATTCAAACATTCTCACATTTTCTCACCCACCAACGCAGGTTATCCCCTTCAAATATGGGTATCTCCATTCAGGGCATAGGAAATCCGGCTGTTGTTGAGGTGCCTGCTCCACGTGACCCCTTGTGCAGCATCGTCGCCCCCTCTTCATCTTGTTCCCCTCCTATATCGGGAGTCTCTGGTCAGTGCACTATTTTATCGTTCCTTAAGAGGGGTTCGGTTCTATCTCTAGGAGGAAATTTCAGGGGCCATGCTCACCGAATTTTGGCGAGTGAACCTCAGCATGAATTGCTGTAGTTGTGTTCTGAGTTCCTCTCGCATCTGTGCCATTTTTTCTCGCATCTGGACTAGCGTTCCATCCAGCCTTCTTTCCAGGCCGTCCATCACTCCTTCCAGCTTGCGGTCCATTGCTATGATCGCCTCATGGTTGCAACCATTTCCCAGCTCCAGCTGGTCGACGCGTCTCTGGACCTCGGTCACGGACGAGTTGGCTTGTTGTAACTGTGATTCCATATTCTTCATGCGGGTATCGTCCGCCATAAGCTTCTACAAGTTTTGTCCAGAATCGAGTCTCTGATACCAAATTGTCACGGTCCTAGGCCACAGTGACAATGAGCTAACCGGGGCTCGGTGGTTTAGAAAGAAAATGAAAGTAGGGAGTCGAATAAGAGGGTAGAAAGAACAGAGGATTAGAGAGAATTGGAGAATGCGAGGGAGAGATAGAGAGAAACATAGTGATTTTTGTATTCAATCTTTTCATAGCCATCTCTCGTGGAATGGGAGTAGTACATATAGGCGCACCGGGTGGGAATAGATGAAGCGGATCCTTCCCTCCCTAGCGGTTGCAACAGAATATTTTGTCTTTTCCTAGGGCCTTTACACGTAGCCTCCTATAGCTAACATAATCTGTTAGCTAGAATATGACTATTAACTAGAATATAAATGCAATAATGGAAATACAGCAAAACAAATAGAAATGAAAATGCAAAATAGACCATAGTCGTGACACAGGCGTAAAGTCATGCTTTAGCACACTAATCCTATCCTAAACCATCAAAACTCAACACTTGCCATTGCTAGGCAGGGCGAGATCTTTCCAAAATATTAGGGAAAGAACAAATTGTGGTGTGATTTTTGTAAGAAACCATACCACACGAAGGAGACATGCTGGAAGATCCATGGAAAACTGGCCAATTGGAAGCCAAAAAACAAGAAGGAAATACCAAGATCAACATATGTTGCTGAAACTCCTACAGAACCTAAAACTGGTACTAACCTGAATCTTTCTGAGGAACAAATTCAGGCCTTGTACAAGCTACTCAATCAGGGTATTGCTACTCAGCCCATAGCATCTGTAGCATTGCAGGGTAACCTACTCAAATTCAAATATGTGTGGGTGGTAGACATGGGTGCATCTGACCATTTGACAAGTTCTGAAACCCTAATGACTGATTTCACTTTGTGCACTTTACCTATTAACATCTCCATGACCGATGGCACAACATCCCCTATTATGGGTTTTGGAACAATGTGTGTATCAGCATTAAGGCTGAAATCGGTCCTACACGTGCCAGGGTTAAAATGCAACCTTTTATCCATAAGTAGGATCACTCAAGATATGAATTGCAATGCAATTTTCCCACCCTCCTATTGTTTGTTTCAGGATCAAGTATCGGTGATGATGATTGACAGTGCTAAGGCTGTGGGTGGTCTTTACTATCTGGAAGGAGATCGTCTCAACTTTCCTACCAATAAATTAGTCCTAAATGTAACTTCTAATGCCAAAGTCTTGTTATGCCATAAATGTTTAGGGCATCCTAGCTTTCCTTATGTTAAATCTTTGTATCCTGAATTTCTTATCAATAAAGGGCACAATTTTTCGTGTGAATCATGCACTCTTGCTAAACAACCTAGATCTCATCAATCATCATCCTATTCAGTTCTATAAACTCTCAAGACATTTTCATTTGATACATAGTGATATTTGGAGTCTTTTTAAACACCCTAATATCACTAGTTCTAGATGGTTCATCATATTTATCGATGATCACTCTAGAGCGTGTTGAGTTTATCTAATGAAGGAAAAATCAATAGCTGGTAACATTTTCAAAAAAATTAGTAGCTAGCAACATTTTCAAAAAAATCCATCGATTCATTTTGAATATGTTTCAAACTTCTATCCAAATCTTTCGGACTAATAATGGCCGAGAGTATTTTTCTAATGATCTCACTCATTACTTGGTTGAACATGAATATTTCATCAAAGCTCATGCCCTTACACACCCCAACAAAATGGGGTGGCCGAAAGGAAAAATAGGCATATTCTAGAAGTGGCACGAGCTATGCTATTTACCTCTCGTGTTCCTCATTCCTATTTGGGGGGAAGCTGTTCTCACATCTGCCTATTTGATTAATCGGCTTCCCTCTAAAACCTTGAACTTCCACACTCCTCTCAGCATCCTATGTGATATATATCCTCATGCTCCCTATCTCTCTAAACTTGACCCTAAAGTCTTTGGGTGTACTGCATATGTGCATAACAATAGCCTCACACAGACAAAGTTAGATCCCAATGCCCAAAAATGCATCTTTATTGGGTACTCACCAGAAAATTCTTTGTCTCTACTGATGTTATTTTCTATGAGGATTTACCATTCTATCAATCCGGTTGTTCTCAAGAGGTGCCTATACCTCATAGCCTAGATCCTATCTTTCCCTTACCTCATCATGACCTTTCACTACCAATATGTTCTCAAGGAGCATCTCATCTTCTACACCTGAGAATACACTGGCAGATCCTAGTCCAAACCCTCCTCCTATTACTTCTAAACCTGAAACAATAGCTGTGCCTCACTATTCTTCCCATTCAGACCAAAACAACAGCCCTTTGCTTGACCCAAACAACCCCTTGCTTGTTTATTCTGAATGTCCTAAAGGCCATCCGAAACCTCAGCAAAGTCAGCCATTTATTCCAGAGGCTGGTCCATCAAATGGAAAAGGGGAATACAATAGTGACAGCAGTACAACCACAGAAGATGATATGGATTGGGCCATACCTATTGCTCTAAGGAAAGGGGTAAGATCATGTGTTAAATACCCTATTGCTAACCATTTAAATTATGCATAGCTCTCTCCTCAATTCAGAGGATTTATTGCAAATGTTGACAACATTGAAATTTCAAGGGATATTCTGGTAGGATTCCTGATAGAAATTCAAACAACAATCAAGAATCAATAGCTATCAAATTTTCCAGCCAAGAACAAGAACACCCAGGGCATTCGAGAGGCCCTCTCTCTCCCAAATTTGCTTACAGAAAATAGCGTATCCCCCCTCTACCCCACCCCATACATATTCCTCCTCTATACCTTAACCGAATTCTATTATGCCATAGCTGGGTTGTTACACCAATGATTCCCCATTCTACCCCTTACGCACATGGCTAGCTGTTATGCTGGTCAACTTATTTACACATCTGCCCTTGATCGTTGCCCCTTAGACCTTCTTTGATAAGTCAAGTGAACCGGGGGCCTAACATATTCAAAGTGCCATGAATAATCCCAAGTGAAAGGCTGCAGTTATGGAGGAAATGAATGCCCTAGTGGGGAACAATACATGAGATGTTGTGAAACTGCCCCCTTGAACAAGGAGGTGGTAGGATGTAAGTGGGTATTTACTGTGAAATATAATGCTAATGGTAGTATTGAAAGGTACAAGGCTAGATTGGTTGTCCAAGGGTTTACACAAACCTATGAGATTGATTATGAGGAGACATTCGCTCCGGTTGCTAAGTTGAATTCCATTCGAGTGTTACTATCTATTGTTGTGAATTTAGATTGGCCACTCTTCCAGTTTGACATTAAGAATGCCTTCCTTAATGGTGATTTGGATGAAGAGATCTATATGAGGTTTCCCCCCGGTTTTGAGCATGAGGTTAATAGTGGGAGTGTGTGCAAACTAAAGAAATCTCTATATGGATTCAAGCAATCCCCAAGGGCATGGTTCAAGAAATTTAGCATGACCCTCAACTGATTAGGGTATGAACAAGGACAATCAGATCATACCTTGTTTATAAAATCCACTGGAAATGAGAAAAGAGTTATATTAATTGTATATGTTGATGATATTATCGTGACAAGTGATGATTTACAGGAAATTGACAACTTGAAGAGGTAACTAAAGGTTGAATTTGAAGTAAAAGACCTAGGAACCGTGAGATACTTCATAGGCATGGAGGTAGCTCAAAGCAAAGAAGGGTTGTTCATATCACAACGGAAATATACCATTGATCTACTAAAAAGATACAGGGATGCCAGCTTGTAAACTAGCTGGAACTCCCTTAGAAAAGGATTGGAAAATGGAAGAAAAATATGATGATATTCTGGTAGAAAAAGAAAGATACCAAATGTTAGTAGGGAGATTGATTTATTTATCACTTACTAGGCTAGACATAGCCTGTGCAGTAAGTGTAATAAGCAATATATGCATTCTCCTACTCAAAGGCACATGAAGGTTGTGTTTCATGTTCTAAGATACCTAAAAGGTACTCCTGGGAAGGGTTTAATGTTCCAAAAAATTGAGAATAGGGGAATTGAGGGCTATGTCAATGCAGATTGGGTAGGCTCTAGAGAGGACATGTCAACTTCAGGATATTGTATTAAGGTATGGGGGAATGTGGTTACATGGAGGAGCAAGAAGCAATCGATGGTGGCTCGTAGCAGTGCTGAAGCTGAATTCCGAGCAATAGCTCAAGGGATGTGTGAGGTGAATTGGCTAGAAAGGCTAATGTAAGAGTTGGGGATACCTTTATCTCAACCAACAAAGGTATTTAGTGATAGCAAATCAGCTATCAGTATTGTGAAAAATCCGGTGCAGCATAATCGGATGAAGCATGTGAGAATAGATAGAAGTTTTATAAAGAGGGAGATTGAAGGAGGAGGGATAAGTCTATCCTATATACCTTCTATTGATCAAGTGGCTGATGTTTTAACAAAAATAGTTGTAAGACCATGTTTTGAGTCTTTAATTAGCAAGCTGGGAATGACTTGCATCTATTCACCAGGTTGAGGGGGAGTGTTGGACAAAATTAAAATTCCAAGTGGAAGCCTATCAACTCTCGAGCATAGATTAAAATCAGATTATTCTAAAGTTGTTTAATTACTTTTCAAGTTGTAGATATTGTTGTAAATTTGTATTTTATTTCTGTTTTATCTCCTAAAAATTAGGAGATAGTTCATCCTAGTTCTTAGGGGATAGATTACCTAAATCTTCTCCTACTTTATAGGAGAGATTTGGATGTAACCTGTATATATTTTTCAAGCTCTCTTAATATCAATCTAGGCAAGCATTCACAGTTTTCTAAGGCTTGTTTCAGAGTTACATTTCTTTTTATCCCTTTTCAATTAATGCCACCACTAATCGTTTAATATGAAATGTAGTTCTGATTTTTTCATTCTTAATTCTATCTGATCTGTCAATTTCTTTGCAACTTTTGTCAGTTACCTCATCTTGCAACAACTTATGCTGCAGTCAATTCACTTATAACTTTGGGTGGTCAGAGATCATTGTTATCAATTAATAGGTGGCCAGTTTATCTTACATGAACAAAGTTACTTTTTTTTTTATTGGTTTATGCTTGCGCCTTTAGTTGATTTTCCATGTCCCTTTTTAATAACTTTTGCAGAGGTAAACTGTACACTTTTCTGCTGCGAATGAAACATGCAAGTGGGGGCTTCAGGTGTGACATCTTATTTAGTAATGTTCCTTTTAGGGTTTATTATGAAGGCTTCAGGTGTGACATCTTATTTAGTAATGTTCCTTTTAGGGTTTATTATGAAGGTGCCCCCTTTTTGCTAAAAGTTTATGGAAAATGCCAAAATGGGTTGCATAATTCTTGCACATGAAATATACTAGAGCAGCTGGAATGTAAAATTTTTGGGTTGCATAATTCTTAAAATTTAAAATTTTTTGTTGTTTTATTTTCTACACTATATGCTGTTTTATAATTGAGTTTCTTGCTTAATTGAGTGTTAAGCATGTTCCATAAATATCAATATCAAACATGATGCGCCACTTTCTTAGAAGTTTCTATGATAAAGAGGAAGACCATAGCAAAACTTGGTGGGAAACCCTCAGACAGGATAGAGATGATTGGATATCTAAAACTCATGTAACCAATCACCTAGTGGGATTACAGCTTGTGATGTTGTTGTACTAAACATAGCAGAGCACAGGATGCCATTTACTGAAAGCTTGCATGATGGTCATCAAAACACCTGATGCTGGGATCTTGCACAGGAATGCACACGAACACACAACTAGTTGTTCATCCCACTGCTGTCTGGCCTTTTAACATGGTGCATAAAAAGGCAATGGGTGGAGATTGGTTGCAGTGGAAGAGATAGAGATTGACGGCATTGAATGGTGGGGTTTGCCTCCGTTGTTTTCTCAACTGCTTCAAAGTTTCAGGCTTAAAGTTGATTTGTTATCACTTATCAAGTTTGATAAAATGAATTCATTCTTATGATCGTGTGAATTCTTTCTACATGTGACAGATATAGGCATGAACAAGATTTTTGCTGTGTGATCAAAGTTTGAGGTTTCTAGCACATATTATTAGCCTGCCCAATGTCATTGTCCAAACATGGCTTTTCACTAGTTGAATTACTTAGATTATGCATGCTGTCCCCTACTCAAAGTGCAAAAAGGAAAAAGAAATATGAAAATCGGAAAATGGCTATTTCATTTGGTCTTAACAAAGTGATTCATTTAACCTTGAGAATTTACCAGTTTTACCTTATAAACTAGACCATGTAAATATAAACAAGGATTTGTTTGCTCCTGATAGAATTTATTGAACTCTTGTCTTGAATTTCCTAACATATCCAATTAGTATTTAGATGGTAAGTATAACTTCCTTCTGATATTAAATTTTATTTTCCATTAGGATGCATGATGGTGGAGAAATAGATGTCCGTGCTTGCTATACTGCTATTTCTGTAAGTTGCTTTCCCTTTTCTGCTCTGTTCTTTCACCTGCATCTTGCTGCTTGCTTGATGAATTCAGTGAAGAAATTGCTGCAAATTGAACATTTCCTGTAGTCTAATCTTGTTCCTTCCATCCTACCTGCATTTGAAAAAAAGTTCTGTAGTAAACCAGATGTCATTTGATCAGTATCATCTGGTTTTTGTAAGTTGCTACACACAGATTTATATGATTAAATGGTTGCCTTTGTTAGGATTAGGAGTGCTAGAATCACTCAATTCTCAGCCAATTCACATTCACACCCTCACCCGAAATCAATCACAACAACAGAAATATAAAAACAGAATTGAAAACGGTAAAGAAATTAGGGAAAGAGACAACCAAACCACACAGTGAAGACAGCAAGATTTATCCTGGTTCAGACCGCATAAACGGTCCTACATCCTGCCTTCAGATCCTCTATGAAATCCACTACGAATGAATGAAACCAGTACACAAGAGTCCCTCTCACACATGCACACGAGTACAATCAATCTTGGAGATTACAAAGTCTATCTTTCTTCTAGCTTTCCTCTCACACACTGCACTCGCACATCAGAATGAGTGATCATGTGTCAAACGGCTTCCCTATATATTCTATTTATAGAGAGTTGGGCGGATGTTACAAGGGAAATAAAAGACTACACATTTCCTATTATACCCCTCATACATAAGTACATAACTATACTTGGAATAATCTGCTGCTTGATACTATGGACTTCACTGGTTTCTTCTAGGGCTTACACTCGATGCAAACTACAACACCTTTCTCTATAACTGTTCTATAATTTTCTGTTTGTCAAATATTTCAGTAATGCCTCCAATCTTCCTTCTCCCAACCAGGTTGCAAGTATTTTGAACATTTTGGATTCTGAACTGGTTCAGAATGTTGGAAGTTACATCTTGAGGTTGGTTACAGGCTATTTTTGTTTAGTTTGGCCATTTTGTTCCATGCTCATATTTCTGGCATTTAATCACTTGTCTATGCTTCTTAGCATTGCACAGAGCTGTCCTTGATCAATTTTTTTCTATCTTTTCTGAATTGCATGATGTTAGAAAATGTGAGAAATATACAGTCATGCATGAATTGCAGATGTAAGGACAAGTGGCTGGGCTATTAGATCTTCTCGTGTTTGCTTACAAGGTTTACTAGAATAAAGATTATGTTGGTTCAATTCCAATTATCACTAATTTCCGCATGCATTTTGCTAATGTTGGTCACCTTCTTTAAATATATAACTCCAGTAGTGATCTTTTCTGAGAGGACCATTTTCCTTGTTGTACCTTATTTTTTGGGAGTCTTATTTTTATTTTTTCACTTCACACTAATGTTACTTAACCTTTTTCATGTTTGAATCTGCTAAAGTAAATGATGTGAAGCTTTTTTTGGGCTTGATGAATGGAAAATGCAATGAGTTGGTGGTACACATTTTGGATCATTGACCAATGATAGCGTGCTCGACCAAATATTAAGTTATTAAGGAATATATTCATCAAAAGTGGATGGCAGAAATGATAGATGTTGAGATGGATGTGCAGTGCGGCAAACAAGAAAACACTTGCTAGTGCAACAATTGGAAATAAAAATGAGAGAACTACCTAGAACTGTTTCCCATGTGAAAAACAAATTAATAGCTGCCTGGTGAGGAAGAGTGACATGTTTTGCTGGGAGAGTGACAAGATTGATGTTGGATAAGGCAGTTGAGAACAAATGATATTTAGTGGGGCTAATTTATGTTTTGTGGAATAGCAAAATGGGACTAGGTGAGATGTTGATACAGGAGGTGTAGAGTAAGATTTGTCAAATTAAATTTGGTAAAGAGATAGACATTGGAGCTAAAAATTTTGTTCTTTGTGAAAGCAAATGCTCAGAGCTGCTACAGAGGATAAATGCTATATGTTTGTATAATTATTTTTGTTATCAGTATCATTATTGTCAAATTGAAAATGCTAGTGATTGGTGTTGGCCGTTACAAAAGTTTAGCAAGGTGTTGATATCTGGTGAATCCTCCGTACTGCCTAAAGTGAAATTATCATTATGAATTAATTATTTGAAATAGTCCTTTTTTCAACATTGTATTTCATTATCAAAATTTGAATGACTAAAGGTTGGAGTCATTCGCCTTTCTTATGCAGCTGTCAGACATATGAAGGTGGCATTGCTGGTGAACCAGGGTCTGAAGCTCATGGTGGGTATGTGACACTCTGGATTTCTTCCTTCACCACTCCTTTCCCACTGATTAAATTGTAGTTATATTTGGATTATATCCATAAATTTTCATGAAAGCAAGTTGGTTGATGTGTTTTCACTTAATTTTCTTCTTTTCTTACATGCATGCTTATACTTTATAGAAATCTCCTCATGTACTCTGATTGTAATTCATATAGATACACCTTTTGCGGGCTGGCCGCCATGATTTTGATTAATGAGGTTACTCGTTTGGACTTGCCTAGTTTAATAGTAAGTTCCATCTACTCTTTTTGGGGTGATGTTTGTGCATCTTTGTTGTATGACCATTTTTTCCAAGTTTCAATATGCTTGCTTATCTCCTACATTATTTGCCAAGTTCATTGTACTACTTTGTAGTTGAGTGTGGCATCACCTCGGGCTTGTTGGAAGACTTGGGGACTCTGGCACCCAGCTGTGGGCTAGGTTGGGATACTGACAAGGACGGTGGGCCTGCCCAAAATAAGCAAGAAAAAGACATAATTGCCAGTTTGCTCTATTTGAAACTAGCTTCACCAGTCAGGGTGAGAAAAGGTTATTAGGTTGAGATAGGACTAGAAAACTATATATGTGGGTCCCTATCCATGGTTAGAAAAGGATAAAATGTTGAAGATAATAAGTGGATTTGGGCCATACTTCTGAGGATTTCTGTAGGAAATAGCATTTCTTAACTTTTATGACCCATAAGAGTCCTCTGCAGTTTATGAATGGATGTTACTGAAAGAGTCAACAGAATTTACATTAATTTCTTTTTCTATTCTTTTACTCTTTAATACAGGAATAGGGACTTTGGCAACAATATTTTTTGCTGTTATTATCCATCAATTCAAATGGGTAACCATTTATGTAAGAAAAGGAGAATTAATTAATACATATAAGTGTCTTGTTGTTTTAGCCATCCACGCGTCACCTCAACTGGCAGTGTCCAAAATGGTTCATTTAGATGCTGTGGATCTCCTTAGTGACTCTCCACTAGGCATTTCCCTCTTTCTTTTTTGGGAAAAAAAAAACAGATAAATTGGCTGGTCAAGGTTGTTTCCAGGACCCTATATTTGGAGGGTTGCCAACAGATGGCCACGTGTTACACCTAACTTTTCAGGGAGTTGGCAAAAGAAGGGTTAATTCTTCTTTCTAAGCCGATTATGTGTTACGATTTCTTGTGATTATATTATGGGGACTGCTGAGTAGTTGACAATTTTTATTATTTTCTCAAAATTCTTTGGGTCCCGCACCAGAATTGGGTGGTATTCAGACAAGGTATTGAGGGTGGATTTCAGGGGAGAACTAATAAATTGGTTGACGGCTGCTATTCTTTTTGGCAGGTGAGTGCAGTTTATTTGCCCTCCCTAATCACTGATATTATTGGTGCCTGGAATACTGGATTAATAGTTGGAAAATGACCAGGGAGGAGTGTGTGCATTGATACAAAGGTTACATTCAATTATTCAACAATTAGAGCCTTCAAATTCTGAGGAAGAATACTATAGTACAGACTCAGAAAGTTCTGCAGATCTGAAAGGGAACTTGTTCCATGTTAATGACACTTGTCCTTTAAGGCCTAAAGTGCACGAAGGTATGCTGATTACTGAAAGTGAAAATGCTTTCTGTTATCTATTCCATCAGGCTGGGCCAAATTTTGTGTTTATAAACGCCCTTCCCCGTCCCGATTCTCTTTCATTAAAAGTCCTGACCAGTCTTCATTTTATGTTCCTGCTCATTCCCTGCAGGGCAAAATAATGTCTGCTGTCCTGTAAATTTCTTCGATATTGGCTTGAACTTTATCAGAGAACATGCTGAATTAGAACCATTTTTTAACAGCACAGCCTTGCAGCAGTATATTCTGTTGTGCTCTCAGGTACCCGGGATTTTACATTTATATCTTACTGGCTATCCTTGTATATAAGCTGCTTGTGTTCCTTTTTCTTTATCACTGTCGTTTAACTCTGAAATTGAATTTCATGGTTTGAGAACATTTGGTAATTCTTATTGCTGGAAATATTTATATTCCATCTGCTTCCCCCAAAAATGGGGAGAAGTTAGTTTCTAAAGAATCATATTAGTTGGCTAAATAATTCAAAACATGATGCATTTATCATCAATTAATAGAATTATTTGGAGGTTGAAAATAAAATGTAATAAATGTGTGTTATATGAAAATAAGATACATTTATTGTCAGTTAACCATTACCCTTAAAGAAAATAACAAATAGAAGATGTTTCATTGCCAGCCAAATGCCATAGCTCGGCTTAGTGCTAGTTACAGTGACAGGGCTGCTCTTTGAATAGCCATTTGGCTGGAAACTGCATTTGGTTAGATGCTTTGCTAATTCACCTGTGGTTCCTCCTATAATGCACAACCACAATCCAACAATGAATTCTGAATGATGCGCAATTGGTTCAGGTGGACAGCGGATTCAGGGACAAACCCGGGAAACACAAAGACTACTATCACACATGCTATTGCCTGAGCGGCCTATCCGTGTGTCAATATAGCAGCTCAAAGAAGGCCGGTTCTCAACCATTGCCCAGGACGCTATTGGGTCCTTTCAACAATCTCTTGCAGCCAGTCCACCCCATCTTCAATGTCGTCTTAGAGCGATTCAATGAGGCCCATGAATTCTTCTCAAGGACTTGATTTTCTTCTGTGTATATTTCATCAGAATCGTTTGTACTTTTTATTATACACTCGTTTTGTTTGTGCTCTCTAACTCTTCTCTCTCTTCTAATCCTTCTTCAAACTAGGATTTCTAAATACAGCATCCTGCTTCCATAACGCAAATAATGTATGGTTTTGGGAGATCACTTATTTGTCATAATGTTTGCTTCTTCAGGATGACCAACTAAATTAAATTCAATATTAATAATTGTATCAAATCATTTTCGTTTTTCTTTTTATTTTGTAGCCAATAACTGCCAGAACCATCCTTGTCACGGCCCGCCCCGCATCTTCCATCCCCTGGATTCTACTTTCGGGTCCCCCTATCTCCCTCCCCTCCATATTTCTACCATTTCAAGAGTCCGAAGCACATACAAGGTACATGACGAGAGAATGGATAACCATGAAAAAGAGGCAGCCTCATCCAAAGCCCCTATAGCGCAAGCCCTCGCCGAATCTTCGCCCGGTGGATTGCATGGTCCCGCGCCGGATTCCAATCCTTCCTCGCCGTCGGCTACATCGCCGGTCCCGTCTTCTCCCAGTGAATTGCATAGTCCTGACCCGGACACCAAACCATCCTCGCCGGCCCGATCTTCTGTTTCGTCCGATCTAAGTCATGTCTCCTCTCTCAGCCACGGATCCTCCCCCGCGAGGGAGAAACCACCGTCCTCGCCTCCGCCAGGTTTCCCGGACCCGCAGCCGCTGCCGGTGGTGAACGGGTCCGTTCGGAACGAGCCGGTGACAATGACAAAGGTGGATCCGGGAGTCGGAAGCGGTTTCGTTGGCGGGGGAGTGGCGGAGGGAGTCGGCCGGCGGCGCGTTAGGCTGTCGCTGTCGATTCTTAGGAGAGAGAAGAGAGACTCCATGGTGAAGAAGGCGGCGCTAGGGTTCAGACTGTTTGCGTTGATTTTCTGTTTGATTTCTTTATCATTGTTCGCCGCAGATACGAACAAAGGCTGGGCTCTAGACTCCTTCTATCGATACAAAGAGTTCAGGTGAGAAATACAGGTAGTCGGACTCTGTTGTATCAGCTTTGCATGTATCACATAGATTTAGTCATTAAATTTGCGAGTAACTGTTTGCACAGATACTGCATGTCAGTGAACGTGATAGGCTTTGTGTATTCAGCTGCCCAAGTGTGCGATCTTGTTTATCATCTTTCCACCGGGAAGTATATTGTCCGGAACCAACTTCGTTTTTACTTGGATTTCTCCGTGGATCAGGCAAGTGTTTACTTTTAAAACTGGTTCATTACTTTGGGGCCCAAATACTGGTTTTCACTTTTAAGTTCTAACAAACACTACCGTGGCCTTTTCGAGTCTAAAATCTTTTAACCGGCCTTACATTTGCGTCGAATGGAAGCATCATGACTTTTGAGAAAGGTGTCCACTTAGGAGTGGGAAATAATGTTATTCCCTCACCTGTCACTGCACCCAATAATGGTGGTCCATGGCTCCGTGTGGTGGGTGTAAGTGTGATGTTAACGAAAGACCCGACTCCGGGGGAACCTGTGAATTTACCTTTTGAACAGCTGGTGGGTCTAGACCTCAGGGATTGTCCCACATGGAATTCCCCAAAGCTTTGAGTGTGGGGACAGGGGCCAAGTTGTGTCCTGTTGATTTACGCCAAATCTGCATCTGATCAGCTGATTGGAGTGTACCCAATCTCTTGACATATTATTTTGCGTCTTTTCCTTCACTAATTCTATTGCCTTAGTGCAAAAAAGAAAACATAGTAATATTATAGATCCAAACAATCTACTGTTTAGCCTTTTGAAGTTGTACCCTGTTTAGTATTGGCAGTTCCTAAAAGGAAAAGGGTACTGCGGCCAGTTTCCAAAGCAAAGAGTTAGATTCACTAGTGCTATTTAGGCCATATCAGAAGTGCATCTGTTAATTTGTGCTCCGGCAATGTTTTCTATGGGAGCACTGTTCTTATCTATTGTTATATCTATGCTGAAGGGGATTATTTAAGCATCCAAACAACTTCAATATTAGCTTCATGAGCTTCTTGGTGCAGTAATTTCATGATGTACCATTTGTGTTGCATGTTGCATTATATGGCAACCGCAAGATGTTATGCCAGAGACAGGCTAGCTATCTCAATTTTTCTAGTAAATCTTATTGGCAGCGATTGTGCATCGATGCGAATTGGATGGTGCTGAACCACCATCTAGTCGCCTACCCGGAGATAATGTGAGCACAAGCTGCTGCAGATTTTGATGTAATTTTCATCATGTTAGAGGAGTTTTAGATGTGATGCACGTGGGCCTTAGTTATTCTATTATATAAAGTGAATACGGGAGTTTGTGTGACCTTCAATTTACCGAGAAAGCTGCTGCTTGACAATGCTGTACAAAAGCTGGGGTATAGAGATTAAAAATTGGCAATCTTAAAGTAGGAGGGAACAAATGAAGTGCAAAGTAGTTGGGGGGGGGCGCTTAAATTCTCTCTCTGGCATTTTTCCCAGTATTATTTCTTTTATACATATCAAAGATTTTTATTTCTTCAAATCCTTCTTCTTGTTCGTCTTATACACGTGAACTCTAGTTTGGCTTTATATGATATGGCTATGACTGATATAATATAGGGCCGTGACAACTTCATTTTTAAGTTGCCTTTTGCTGAGAAATTTGGAGTTCAACTGTGTTAAGCAATTTGACAAGAGCTTGTTTGGTCCGTGTTATTGCCAAGTATGATATGGCAATTCTAATGTTTTCATTCTCATTCATAGAACTACTATATTGTCTATATGATCTTTTTCTCCTTTTAAAATTGCAGGATGCTTATAAATAATGGTCAGATTCTTTTGTTTTCTACCTGAAGTCTTCATATTTGAACAGATATTTTCTGCTGAGTTTTCCTTTTTCCTTTTCTTTCTAACCAGTTTAACATGCAGCATAAATCATTTCTAAAATAGGCCGTCCAAGCTATTAAGAGTACTGGAATATTTTTTCATATATTTTTGTTAGATGCATTTCCCCTTTTTATAGATGGGTTTAAGGTTTAGGGTTTAATATTTAGGGACATATGCTTACCTCTAATTAAACATTTAGCTGGACATAATAATATCCATTAGCAATGAGCACAAAAATGAATTAATGAAGATTGAAAATGGTGAAATAGAGCTTTAAGACCAAGTAGTTAACTTCCACTAAGCCATGAATGGACATCTTTGAGACAGTTATTTCAAATGAATCACCTTTGACATCCCTAGCCCATAAGTGACCTTGCCTCTTATATTCCCATATTCTCATTGAAAAACCACCAACCCTTCTAGCAGATAATGGTACCCTTCACCTAAGCAAACCTTGTGATTCACCATGGCCATGCTGCCGGTTTAGCCACTGATACGTCCACGTTTACAGTAGGAAGTCCAGTTTTTTCGCGTACTACTACCACATGATTTTGAACACCTTGTCTTGGGTTTGCTCAAGTACAATGATGGGGGCTTTGTTGTTTTGATATGGCAGGTGCTGACTTATCTTCTCATGTCGGCGTCGTCGTCGGCTGCCACCCGGGTGGAGGACTGGCAATCCAACTGGGGCAAAGACAAGTTCCCGGATATGGCAAGCATATCTGTGGGGATGTCGTTTCGTGGCATTTGTGGCCTTGGCTTCCAGCACTCTGGTCTCTGGTTATACCCTCTGCACTCGTAGATCTTTGTGATCAATTAAAACCATTGCTTGGGGCATAGCTGCCACCATCTGTGTGTTCATTTTCTTCACATTTTCGTGGTGAAATTTTGTAAAAGTGGATGGGGCTTGCCCTTTTAACTTTTACCATATATATGGTAATGTGTATGTTCATGTGTACATTGCCAATTCCATTGCAGTCAGTATGCTTTTAATCAATCTTGAAAAGAAATTACTATCATTTTAGCTAGAAAATGAAAAGAAAATTCTCTGGATCTATATGGTATATACTTATTATAACAATTTTGATTCAAGGATTATTTTGATGGGACTAAGTTAAAATTAAAGATAAGATAAATCAGGGATGAGATTAAATAATGTTAAATTGTGTTTGATATTAAGTGATGGTTTTGCATTTTGTCACAACGAAATTGTATATTAATAATTTATTGAAAATGAATTTTATATATTACTTGGTATTGTGAATTCTTAAATATAACTTTAATTCACGACTCTAGTTTGTAGTGTCACACTTTGTGAATATAAGGGTTGTTTTTTTTTTATATTTTAATTTTTAATTTTGAATTCGTTTATTTTGAATTTTTATTTTAAAATTGTTAAAACGCATTCTTTTTGTTTGTAATGTTTTTTACGTTTTGAAAATTTTGAGTATGTTTGTGATGAAAACAATCAAAATAATTTTTTATGGTTTTGAGTTTTATTTATAAAATCTTTCTTTGTTTTTAAAAATGTATTTTTAAAAATATATAAATATATATTTTTAATATTTTAAAAAATTAAAAATTAAAAAAAGGTTTGAAGATAACAAAGAGATTGGCTTAAATTTTTCACATTCCCAAAATGAATAGAATATTTAATATAATAATTAGCGACACAGTTTGTATTACGTATGTATAAAAAAATAAAAATTTTAAATCAAAGTTCACTGAGTGACATTTAGCCGTTATAATTTATTTTTTAAAATTTTAAAGAAAATTTAAATAATATGAATATTGATGTAGTAATAAAATTATTTAGTAAATTAATTATTATTTAAAGATAATGAGTTTAAATCTTATTAACATAAATAATTTTTTAATTAAGAAATCTAAAAACTATTTTTAAAAAATACTTTAATGATGTGACTTTATAATATTCTCGACTGGTTTTGTTAATTTTTAATAAAAAAAGTGAAAGAGTTTATATACTCAGTGAACAAGATTTGATTACGTTATTTAAATCAAGACTTATTAATTTAATTAAATAAATTTTATTTTATAATCAAATAAAAAAGTTTTGAATGACATAAAAAATTAGTTTAACACATATGGCGTCCCTTAAATAATTAAAAATTATTATTTTAAATTTGTATTGTTACTAAACATTAGCACATATATAAACATGTATGTTTTCATAAATGTCAAGTTATATGGATGACTAAATTATAGTATTTAAATAAGTTGACTAATTTGTTATGATTTCTCAATAATTAAAAAAAATAAAAAATTCTAAAAAGCCTAACGGGCTTATAAATCGAGTTACCGAAAGGGAACAAAAAGATGATTTTGCCCTCATGCCCTGCTCTCTCCTTTCCCCTCCCATGGATTGCCCTGCCCCTGTTCTGTGTTCTCCCCTACCATGGCCATCGCCCCGCCATCTCGTTGTCGTCATCTCGCCGACAGTCGTTGCATTGACTTGTCGGCGAGCCAAGGCAAGACGGCGGTGACCATGGCAGGGGAGACAACAGAGCAAAGCAAGGGCAATGCCCCGTTTTACAAATTTGCAAAAATAGGCGGGGCAAAATCGTCCTTTTACCCCCTTTATGTAAGATGGGGTTGTAGAGCGACTAAAAAAAAATATGAGTTGATATATAAAATATTAAAATTTTATATTTTCACTATTAAAAATTATGTATCTCAACTATTATATAACAATTATGTTTTTTAATAGTTAAAATATAGAATCTTAATATTTTATATATTTGAGACTAAATACTATATTTTTTAATTATTAAGTAAATGTAACAAATTAATCAATTTATCTAAATATCATCAATTATTTATCTACGTGGCATGTCACTTGTACACGTGATAATGTTTCAGAATGGTAAGTATTTAAATTAATATTTTTTAATAATTAAAATATAAATATTATATATATTAAACATTAAACATAATATTTTTTAATTGTCAAGTATATTAATGGAATAAAATTTTAGCTATTCAACATACAAGCTCGCCCATACATCCGGTACAAGCGTATTCCAATTTCCAAAACTACACTCATCCTACGTGTTCTCGTACGCGGGCGCGTTATCCAAGAGCATCATCATCGCGCGGCGAGGTCGCGCCAATCGAGTCTTCGTTTCTTCGTCTACTCTTCGGAAACGGATTCAAGAACCCTATCAACCGATTTCCTCGAATTGGAATGGAACCTTTTCTCTTCTTCCAATCGGGGACTGGCCATCGGTTCTTCTCTATTCGTAACCATCTCTACCCCTACATCGTTTTTCTTTTCGTTTTCCTTTTATGTTTCTGTTATCTCCAATATTCTTGAATGGATCGCCCGAAGCTTTCTGGTTTGGCTTCCGTCGACAATGGTTCGCTTGTATGTACATGTAGATATAACAACCAGTAACCATTATGCCAGTTATATGGTTTATGGATTGTTCATTTCAGTTTCGTTTTTCCTGATCTTCAATAATATTTGTAAATTGTGACGAGCAAAGTTCATTTAATATTGAATCAACTGATATTTTATTCTCTTCTACAAGGAACTCTATTTTTCTCCCGGTGTCCGTGGGTGAGCCACTCTTTGAAAAGGGGTATTCATCAGTAGGGCTTTTGTTTTTTGGCTCAGTGTCAGCTAGGGCTTTAAGTTACACAGTTTTTTCGTTCTATGGAACCCTCACTTCCCATGAGTGCCTGTCTGCTTCACTAATATTCATCTTGCTTTCCTTGATAATGATAATCTTCAGGGCAAAAGAATCCTACTAACAGGTTCACGGACCCCCAAAATAAATTAGGGGTGATTTTTATTGAGAACTGAAATAATAAATCGAATTAGGCAATCCAACTCGATAATTATATCATTTGCACATCTTCGTCCCACTTAAAAAGAACAAGAAACATCCAAATTAACCCAGAAACTGCAGCCAGGCCTACAAATGTGTTCTCCCGTGGCCCTTGCCACACTTTTTCTTTCTTCAGTTTTTCATCTAATTTTCTTCTTTGCCTGAGCATTGTTTGCCTCGGAAAGTGTTTGCTACATTGCTTTAGGACTTAAAACGTCCTATCTATTCTTTTATCTTTTGTCCAGGGCTCCAGCGCAGCTTGAAGAGCATAGTTTTGGTGTTTCTACAGTGGCAACTACTTCCAGCCTGGTAACTGGCGTAGTTGAAGAGTTTGGGTGCTAAGCGCAACATATCAAAGACCGATTAAGGAAGTTTGATGCAGTTTACACACAGTAAGATTCTGAATCTGATTGTTTCTTCAGAAAAGTCAAATTTTGTATTGTTATTCATCACCCACACCAAATATCAGAAGTGTCACTTTATTTGTTGCTTTTGGTTTATTATGTATTTCTGTACGCCTCCATGTATTCTGGATATGAGTTCTGATACTGTTTACCTATAATGTCCCAAGAAAATCAGCAAGCATAACTACAGATAATCTCAACAATGTTTAATGATAAAAGGGGAGCAGGGTAGGCAGTAAATGCTATTGGAATGTTATGGTAGTAATTGGTGCAGCCACTCCTCCTGCTTTCATACTGTTCCCAACTTGAAATTTGAGAAACCGAATATGTTCTCTTTGCACTGGCTATTGAAGCATCGTTCATATATACATCTAATCCCATAACACGAAGCTTATATCCAGTGTATGACTAGAACTTCTGATTAATCATGCATGGTGATTTGCTTACATACCAAGATGGCTTGTTAATATGAATCAGTCGAGTTGTGCAATTCCCATGTTTGAATGTAATTCCACATCTTATTGTATAACTAATACTATATATCTTATTGATAATGCATGGTGAGTTGTGTATGGCCTGAGATAGTACATAAATATATTGCATTTGTACGCTAGGCGCTCATGTTTTTTGTCTGGGTGGAAGCTGGCAGCAGGGCTTGCTTAACCGGATAGACGGAATTGGGATCCCAGTTGTATGTTTGAATTGCATGGATTCTTTATCTGATTTCCTCCATTCTATTTCTTCTAGTTCGCTTGTATATAAAAGTGAGAAAATGTAATGAGGAAGACTACAAAGTATAAAGAGAAGAAAAGTCATAATATGTCTATGCATATTCTGGCCAACCGAGGATCATTCTTCTTTCTTATTGTGTTGTTCAAAGCTACCAGAACTGTATATATCTTTGGGGGAAAAACATGCTGCATAAAATGAGAAAAAGATCTTTCTAGGTTTGAGGAAAGGACCATAGCATACATATTGTCATGTGACAAAACATCACGTGTTGAGTGAAATTAGCAAGACAATTGTGAAGAAAATAGGGGTCATGGACATTGATTCATGTGTTGGTGATAAATACATATATATTGAAAGAGCACAAACTTCACTTTGTAAAAAAAAATAAATAAATAAAAGAGCGAGCAGAAACTTGACCCCCCAATGGCTTTGAGCATATTGAAAGATTCTTGGCTTAACAATTTGGTTAAAACATAGTGAATTTTAAACATGAATTTTTCTAATAAATTCATGAGACAGGTCAGTTGAATTCCCCTTCTAATATAATGCATCATACATATACATTTTCCTTTGGATATTGAGCACGGGCAGGTTTCATGTCTTTAAACTTCAAGTTGGTGCAAGGGTTTTGTTGACTCAAAGCGGCTCAACCTAATTTCTGCTGAACTTAGTCAACACAAGGTGAACAACTTGATTTTCCGAATTTGGTATTCCACAGCCAATCCCTGAAACGGTGTTAATGAGTTGCTAGTATACATTTTCATTATGCATGCGTTTTGCCTTCCCCTATGGTCTTTAAAGGCAGTTGCTGGACTACTATTGTGCTGATTTCCATGTTTTTCAGTAGTCTTGTTAGGGTGTTGGTTTGGTCCTAGATAAACAACAACAACATATCCAGCCTTTATCCCACTATGTGGGGTCGGCTACATGAATTCTAGACTTTCATGTATTTCTATCTTTTATCATATCTTCATTGAGATCCATACACTTCATATCAAACTTTAATGTCTCCCTCAAAGTCTTCTTAGGTCTGCCTCTACCTCTTTTTTTGATTAATTGTTCCATTTCATCAACTCTCCTCACAGGAGCGTCTTTTGGTCTCCTTCTCACATGACCAAACCATCTTAGTCTAATCTCTCTCATCTACTCCTCTATTGGCACTACTCCTATCTTATTACGAATAACTTCATTTCTAATTTTATCTTTTCTTGTATGGCCGCACATCTATCTTAACATCCTCATCTCCGCTGCACTCGTCTTTTGCTCATGTTGGTATTTGACTGCCCAACATTCTAAGCCGTACAACAAAACTGGTCTTATAGCTGTCCTATAGAATTTTCCTTTCAATTTTAATGGGATTTTATCATCACATAACACCCCCGATGCATTTCTCCATTTTAGCCAACCTGCCTTAATTCTATATGTGACATCCTCGTGAATTTCTCCATCTTTTTGAATCACTGATCCCAAATATCGAAAATGGTCTTTTCTTTGTAAGATTTGGTCTTCCAATTTTATTATAACATCCTCCACTCTTGTATTCTTACTAAATTTACATTCCATATATTCTGTTTTCTTTCTGCTTAATTTAAATCCCTTAAATTCTAAATTGTTTCTCCATAACTCAAGCTTAGTGTTCACTCCTTCCTTTGTTTCATCCACCAACACGATGTCGTCTGCAAATAGCATACATCATAGCACATCTGTCTGAATATCTTTAGTGAGTTCATCCATTACTAAAACAAATAAGTATGGACTTAGTGCAGAACCTTGATGCAATCCTATTGTAATTTTAAACGGTTCAGTATCCCCTCCGCATGTTCTGACCCTTGTCTCTGCACTATGATACATGTCCTTAAGGGCTTGTATATAGGCTATTCGGACTCTTAGGGGAGGTGGGCCTTACCCCAACCCACACCTCTAGGTAAATCATAGTATAATCTTCATATAGTGCCTCCAGGAGGTTTCGAACCTTAGGTTCAGGCATGTCCACCCTCTGTCTTACTATTGGAGCCACCCATGGGGTGTTGTTTATCTTTCATATTGGTTTTGGTTGTGGTCAGTTATGCTTTTGGTAATTATACCCCACACTTTGTTAGATCCTATGGTTGGCAGCCCCATGGATTGGTTTTTTGTAATGCCGCTGGCTAAGTTGCCTGTTTCAATATCTTTTACCTAGCAAAAAAAAAGAGGAAAGAAAGGAATACTTCAACGAAATCAGTCTTTAATGGTAATCAAGTAATTACTCAAACCTGTACCTATGAAAACTGTAAGGGTGGCAGAAATCCAAGTTAAACACACTAGGGATATGGCGTAATAAGTGAAGAATGAGCTGTAAATTGAAACAAAAGAAGCAAGATGCATAAGATTTGCTCGGTTATGCATTCATAATTGTAACAGAAAGTTATCAGATATCTTAAATAAGTAAACATACATTATTGCTTATAAAGTCACATATCATGGCAGTACATGATTTTATTTCACATAAATGATATCATATAATAGAAATGACAACCGTTAATGTTTTAATTTATTGTTTCTCAAACCATAACTTAGCTATGAGCCTATGACTGTTGCGGCTATCATCCTCATCAGCATCTCCTTGCTCCTCAAAGAAATGAATGTCTTCATCTGTAGTTAGGCATTTTCTTTGGTATCCAGGCAAAAACAATAGTAGTCAGACCTCGATAGGTCAAATAGTTCTTCTGGGGTCATCCTCTCAAGTTCACTTTGCCTCCATTGTGCAAAATTGTTTCTATTTTGAGGGTCAGTAGCAAGAGGGTACTCCTCCATTTTATGAACTTGGGATCTCATTCTCTTGTAAAGCCTCATAGTAGCAACACAGTCATCATAAGGATCTTGTATACCAGTTTGAATGTCATACCTGTGAGATAGATTCTTCATTACTCTCACTTTAATTTACAACTTTACTTTTCATCTTAGCAAAAGTGCATGAAGGGAAATTACCCAAGGTAGGCTTTTGTTAGGTACTTCAGAGAGTTGCTGAGTTTGCTTGTTTTCATCAACGGAGGATATTTTGCCGTGTTTCTGTCAATAGCTCAACAAATCTGAACTTAGATCTTGAACATGGGTATGCAGCAATATATCTTCACAGTCCAACTAATTCTAGTGGTGCCAAAAGCTACTTAAAAGCTAAACCATTGATGACTCAAAATTATGAATGAGAAGATATCTTGGTACCTGATCATTATTGCTGGGTATTCTAGGTCTAAACATTTAAGCTCATGATCCAGGCCATGACCCACAAGAATCCTTGCCCTTCCTCCCCTTGATCGGATTTTCCAAATTGGTTCACCATTGCATAAAAAGTCTTGGATAATCCTTGACACCTGTCTCAGTGGCATTGCGTCTCTTAAGAATTCTGGTCTTATTCCGGTTGTGTCAAATCTGGAAAGGAAATAGTCGATTGTAGTTTTGCATTTAGGAGGTTGAAATTTCTGCTGAAATTTAAGATATCAACTCATTACTACCTATAGTTGGTGACAGGGATGTGAGGCTTGACAAAGGTGTGAAAGATGACATTCTCATGGTCGTCAATGAGGCAAACCCTTGCACAAAGATCCAAAGATCCATCGCTGCCACCTCCAACCATTTTGCAAGCAAGTGCCACCACCTTTGTTCCACTGATGTCAGTCTTCAACTGGTCCTGAATGCTCAAGTTAGCCATGTGATGAAGTAGGCCCTGGAGAAAGATGATGTTTATTGACTTAGGATCATTTGAAGAACAGAAGAGAGGATGGAAGCATCATTTGGTTCTTCAATTAATTGTAATCAATTTAGGATTTTATACAGCATTTCTGCGGGAGAGCTGGCAAGTCTCTCGATGAGCACTAAGAGTGCCACGGCTGCTAAAGATGCTTAAGCACAGGTCACATCCTCTTTCCTTGAATATCCTTTCACATTCTACCTTTGGCAATGGCCCTGATCAAGAAACAAATTAATGAGATAAAAAAAAAAATTAATGAATAACTAGGCCAAGAATACAGCTTTGAGGCTTTGAAAGCGGTCGGAAGCGAGCAACAACCTATGAGGTGCTCCCTGAGGGAATCGAAAGAGCGGCAATGTTTCCTGCAAATTCCACAGGTTGGTTCATGAACCGAGTGATATGATGTTCTCATATGTTCAACTAGATGCTCCTTTCTGTTGAACTGTCTGTAACATGCAGCGCACTTGTTTCTGGTAAATTACACAAATTAAGCTTGTTAGTTTGAGACTTGCATTTAGTGCGTAGTATCTAAACGATGAGAGAAATACACGGGGTGTACCTCAGAGTCTCTGAAGACTCCATTAGTACTCAAGTGCACTGATGAATTAAGGTTTTTACTTGGGAAAAGAGAGGTGGGGAAGAACTGGTAGGTCCTTGAGGATGAAAGCTTAGGAAGGATATGGAGGTATTTATATTGGTGGGAAGAGATAGACAAAACTAAAATATTCTTGCAACTTGGACCGCCAAAAAAATTGATCCCTCATCGAGACCATTCAATTTGGCTGACACTTGTGCCCTTGACCAATCATCCCAAACCTGAAACATTCGTGATAATGCAACTGATTGAAGCCCCACATTTCGAATATTTGTCTTCCCAGTTGCCGTGCTCTCTCTCTCTCTCTCTCTCTCTTCATGGCTACTGCTTATGAAGCATCGATCTATCAATAATCGAACAAAGAACTTGATCACAAGTACTACTCAATGCATGTTTGACATCTTTTCTGCATCACGTACGACACAATCTCGTTTGATCGATCCTCTGATCTATGATGGTTTCTGAACAGCGTTGGGGTCTTTCATGGCTGATGATGATCATGCACAGATAGAGTACTCCTAGAAAGGCAGCTTTGGTTATACATGGACATGCAATACATATTTAGGGTAATACCCAGTTCTCGTACGTACGTAGTTAGAGGAATGATTATGATAATTACATGAATCATAATGATATTTTCGACATGTGACAATGATATATAGAGAGAGAGTGTTTGACTTGGAGAAAGAAATGAGGAACATGAGGATGAAGTGGAAAGGACTTCATCTCTTCTTGACTCGGGTGTTTTGGGTGGGGGTCCAAGAGATTCGTGCCTTTGGGGTGGTAGGGAAGGAAGATACCATGTGGAAAGAAGAGATGGATGGATGGCAATAAGTATTATTATTATTTTATTTTTATTTTTTGATGATTCAGATGTTCGAGTTTCATTCGTCTAATTCCGGAGAAAATTGACATTTTTCTTAGTTCGGTCTCCGAGTAAATTAAATACGATCGCAAACTTATATACTTTCAAATGGACATACAATCAATCCATTATTACTATTAAAAGAAATTTAAGAATTTTATCACTTGTGCATCGCAGGAGCTATTATTATGTATTATTGAGAGAGAGAGGGGGTATTTCAGAGTGATTCATTAAATTAATGTCTGGTCTGGAATTCCATTTCCATCACTCTCCCTATAGTCTCCATCTCCTCCGGAATTAACGCCAACCCCCACACCTTTTGGCTTTTGCTCCTACCGAATCTTCTACACAGTTTGCCTTTTTGGGTACTAAATAATCTTTTCATAATCTTTTTACAAAGCTTCCCTTTCTGGCGACTGTACAATCTCAAAAGGTTTGAACCCTTATGGGCTTAGAGTTTAGAGATTGTCTGTAGAAAAATTTGAATAATTTCCTCATCACGTAGACTAACAATGAGCTCTAGTGCTATACAATCTTTTTTGTAGACTCTTTATGTGGAACCTTGACTCTTTTACATAAAGTTTCACGCCAAAATTTAATGCTTATACTTTTAGTGCATCAACAATCATGTGGTAAGAAATGACCAATAAAGACTTGAGTATTTAGCAGAAGAGATATTGGAAGGTTAGGAAAATTTTGAGTAGAGACATGCTTGATATTAATTTTATGGGTCTTACAAAATTATAATTTATGTTATTCGATCTCACATAATAAGACAAAAAAAAACATGATACTTAGTTGTATTCTCAGTGCATCAACAAGTATAGCAAATATCACAACAGTGTGCCGACCCTGTGGAACCAAGTGTTAAGTGGCAAACATCTCATTATTAGGACTTTAAATGACACTTGTATTTAATTATTGGATTGGTAATGTAGGGGTTCTAATATTTACCAAACTAGTTTCTTATGGATCCATCAATGCACACTGATTTACACGCATGGACTGAATAAGACGTGGTGATTATATATAGTTTTAAGAAATAACTTTTACATAGTACTACTACTATGACTTAGATCAAGTTGAAATGGCACTTGTTCCCTCCAAACGAGGAAAAAAAGAACCCACTTGTGATCTACTTGTACCTTTTAATTAAGATTAGACATACATTTGTGGCTCATCATCAGGGTCTTGTTCGAGCAGCTTGACAAGGATAGGAAGCTACTTAATTTATGAATAAAAGTGAATTTCATCTTTGATTTTATTTTTATTTGGTAGGACGAATCCTTGGCGCGCGTGGACAGAGCATTAAGAAGAATATCCAAAGGATTCAATGTTTACGTACGTAGAAGAGAGTCAAAAGGAAGACGAAGAGGAGAGAATCTTCCAAAGCCACTGATTGAGCAAAGCTTTTGCCAGCGGGAGGGAGGTACCCACAACAATAATACCCTTAATGGCGGCAAAAAAGGCTGGATTCTTTCTTTCAAACTCAAACATGGTCAAAAAGAAAACCCTCTTTGCATTCTTAAAATATTTTCATTCACCTCTGATATGAACGGCTAGGATTGGACCATATTCCCTTTTTAGAACCGCTGGGATATTGGACCACTTTTTTTTTCCTTTCTTGCCCCTGCATCCATCATCCATCGCCCTCTGCTAATATACTTAATTACTCATTATTATTCTCCCTATCAGACAACAGATAATAGATATAAGAAGGGTAGGTAATGATCCCACATCCCAGGGAATTTAGACTGAATGGGGATGAATTCCCCATTCTGCCCTTATTTTCACTCACATTTGACAGACAATATATTGAATGGAAACATAAAATAATAGGCCAAATTCAAAATTTTACTCCTCTATACTTTCATGTTTTTATTGTATAATCTCTCTAACTTTTTATTATTTCGATTATATTTTTATCTTTATATTTTTAAATTAATTTAATTCTTATATTTTGATTTTTTTTGTATATAACAATTCAAACATTTTATTGTTTCAATTACATCTTTGTATTTGTATTTTCGAGTCAATTCAAATTTTATACTTTAATTTGTAAAAAAAAATAAATTAACTCATTTCATTTGACTTTTTTTTATATATTAAAATAGAGATTAAATTGACGAAAAAATAGAGATATAGGGGTGTAATTGAAATAATGAAAAAATTGAGTTATCATATAAAAAAAATGTTAAAAGTACAAAGGTTATAGATTTAACCTAAAACAATAACATAGTTTATACACATTGTTATCCTTGTATGCAATTATGATACTACCATCTGTGTACCCGTATTGTATGTATCTTTATCTTATTGTTAAGATACATGGTAAAGCCATAATTCAATTAAAAAGTTGAAATATTAATCTTCTATCATTGGAAGTCAAGGAAAGTATAATGGAATATGTTGCATTCTGTAAGTGGGGTTCTTTTAATTCCTCGTGACCATGGTTTTGGGTTCAAAATTTTTAAACCCTTTGAATCAAATAGTATATACTAAAGACTTCTTTAATAGAGCATTGATGATACAACATTTAGTGGCAACCCATTATATGTGTTCTAAACGTTAGTTGGCATATGAAAATATTTGAATGTGTTTATGAGCTTCTCTTTTTATTATACACTTTAATTAATTCAATTATGTATTTACTTAATTTAGTCACAAAACTTGGTGTGCTCTTCAAAAACTCAATTGCTGCCATCTCTTTCTATCATATTTTTAATAAAATAGATTGCTTTTAAAAAAAATGTGGTGGAAGGGTCGTTGACCTTTTTGATTTGTTCCCTTTGAAAGTTACTGTGATGATGGCAATGACCCAAATGGTGGTCCTTCTCCTTGACTCTTGAGCCTTTAGAAAGTTGAAACTATAATTTTCATCTGACCTGGCAACATATATATATATATATAGAGAGAGAGAGAGAGAGAGAGAGAGAGAGAGAGAGTAATTGTGTGTTTGAGTGAGTTGTGGCTTATGCTGCATGGTTACATGTGTCATGGGGAGAATGTTGAGCATTCATACCTTGGACTATACCATATGTTAATGTACTTTAGTTATCCTTTGGCTATTGCATGCAGGGGGCTCTTGTACGATGAGGCAGTGATAACACCTCCATCCATGCATCATCCTTTGACCATTGATGATCGAATTCAATTCCTTCATCATAATAATAATATTGTAATCTATTTCACTTTGAAGTAAAGGCAGTAACATCTTTTCAAATGATGCAATCATTTGCAAGCTTAATAATAAAAAATTAAAATAATTATGCTATATATATATATATATATGTTAAGAATGAGTGTCACTATTGTTGCTGTTGAAGATGAGACAGATCTTCTAATTAATAGAGGGGAATTACAGAGATTTGAAAAGAGAATTGTTGGTTGGTATCTATGTATCATTCACAATTTCTTTTTCATTGAGTTGGCTTTGCCACCCACTTAATCAATGGTTGGGATTTTAATTTTGGTATTTTTTGATATTGTGGATAATATGTTGTTGTATCGGATTTGTTGTGAAAAACAATGTAAAAAGTAGAGTAAAGAAATAAAAATCGAATATAGAATATATGAAGTTCGATTATAATGTGATTTATATCTACAAAGAATGTCGAAACATGCAGTTTCATTATAAAAAAACCCGAAGTAATAAAATCTTTTAGATATCTTACCTCTAGAAATTCTCAATACCCCTTGATTAATAACTTTTTATCACCTGAGATGTTAGGAAACTAAGATTATTATACATTGACCTAAGAAATTACTATTTAGAGTTTCTCCATATTGACCTAAGCCCAAGCCCAGAGAGCACAGTTACTCTCCAGAAAAAAAATCACATTTAGGGTATTTTCCTAAATTATTTGGGTCATGTCAATTTCTAATATCGGATTCATATTTGAAAATCAAGACACATTTCAATAAGATTTGTCATTAATATGATATAGTATTAATATGAAATCATACTGGGTCTTGTTTCAAATATATAGCTATAATAAGCTAATAATATATATTTATTAAAATATATGTACAATATATAATAATATATATTGTATTTCAGATTGTCCGATATTGAGTAAAAAGACCATTTAACCCTTAATTGACATTTTCTTTCCCCATTTTCTCTTTCTTTTATCTCTCTCCCTGCTCTCTTTCTTTCTCATTGGCTAAATCCAGCACAACATTTGAGCATGGCATAAAGATGGAAACTAAATTTAATGATGAAAAAAGAATAAAATCATTACAGAGATGTAATAAGAGGTATCTTAAGATGCCTTGGGACCAATGGCTAAGTAAAGGCAACAGGCAAGTTAGGATAATATATTAATATCAATAATTGATGATTAGACCTCACTTTTTCATAATAGTGCAGCTTCCGGCTAATTGCTAACCATCCCAATCATTTGTTCTTATTTAATACATTGCCCCACTTTTTTAATATAAATACAGATTGTACCAGATTATTCCCCCTGGAACTAGCCTCCCCTCCGGTGAGAAAGCTGGCTATATATATATATATATATATATTGTTCTTAATTTAAGATTTTACAAGAATTGCATTCATTTCTCAATTTAGATAATCATTAATGATATTACTCATAAATAACTATTCGATTCATAATTAAAAAGGGTAATGCTGAAAATAATAAAAATGGCTGGTGAGAAAAGATAATTGCCCAAATGTGGGGCCCCGCCTGGCCAATTAATCATAATCAGATCAGATTGAAATTCCGAATGTCGGTTGGCCTTCGATCAATGAACGCCCCGCACCTTAACAAGACCCGGAAACACCGAACCAGGACTCGCCACGTAGGAGAGGCACATAAACCTCGTGCAACGATTGGCCCGAGCTTTGACCCCCGCCTTTAGGTGACAGCGCCGTCACGGGAGCCCTCGCAGTCATTTCATTTCGCGTCGAAAAGCCGTTAATCGCGTTCCGCGCGGAAACACATAAATTTTCCGGGAGACGTAGACGGCGGATCCGTCGGACGCAGGCGGCGGCGTTTGGTGGTGGGAGAGAGGTCGCCCTCATTTTGGCTTCAACGTTCCACCTTTCTCCAACCCAACTCCATTATAGATACATACGTATATGCCATATATACATATATATTAATAAATGTATCGATTTTGAATACCCAGCTTGTCGCCTTCATCTTCCTAATCTATTCTTCTCCTCCTCCTCATCAAGTTATATATATTGATATGTTGTGAGAAAGCTGGAGATTCATTTCAGACCCATCTCTTGTACGCGTCTGTGAATAAAACCCAGTTCCTTCCTTCTTCTTGGGTGGATTCTCAATCAGGTACGGATGATTCGCTTTTTATTGATTAGCATAAATTCGTTTTCATTGTCCTTTTGGGGCTTTGGCATTCATTCCTGTTCTTGATTTTTCTATATGTATTCTTTCCGTGTCGTCTAATTTCATGAAATTTCGTTTCCCAGCATTAAATAGATATTGTTGTTCTGGTCCTGAGATTGGTTAGTTGATGCTATTCTAGTCCCATAAAATATATATATGAAACGTGTTGTTTAATAGGAAGAAAAACGTGGGTTGTTTTGTTTACAGAGGAATTGTGAATTCAATTGGTGACCCGAGATGCCTGAATTGGTAATGGAGGGATTAGATATGGATAATCTGTCGAGAGAGCCGAGCGGAAGCTACATTCCTCACAAGGAAATCTTCACCGAAAAGTCTCCCAGAAGTCCATTGAGTACTCACAGTCCTGATTCTGATTCTATCGATCTTGCTCTGGATGGAGGCGCCGATACCTCGATCGAGCAGCTCTATCACAATGTCTGCGAGATGCAGAGCTCCGATCAGTCCCCGTCAAGGCGGAGCTTTCTGTCGTATGGCGAGGAGTCGAGGATCGATTCTGAGTTGCGGTTTTACGCCGGGGGGAGCTTTGGGGAGGCTGAGATAACAAAGGAGGTGGTGGTTGAGAACAACAAAGAAGCTGGAATTGTTGGCTCTGAGAAGCAAAATGGGCGTTGTTTTGAATCCCGTGTTTCTTCTAACAGCATGAACGACAAGCGTGGGAAGAAGAAGGGGGCCCACTTGGAAGGCGCTAGGTCGTTTCCTTCCAAGAAGGGCTCTCGCCTGCCATTAATGGACTCTGAAGCAACGCAACCACTAAGTAGGAGGACCAAATCCTTATACGAGAGGCCGCCTATTGGGAAGCAGAACGGTAAGGCTCCAAGAAAGCCTGGCCCAAATGACAGAAATCCACCTTTAGGCGGGGAGAAGTTGCAGGATGGAGCAGAGGAGTCTCTTGAAGCAGGGTATCTTGGACCTTATTTGCTTAAGCAAACGACAGAGTTGGTTTCTTCGGGGGAGAATCCACAGAAGGCTCTTGAAATGGCTCTTAGAGCGATGAAATCATTCGACAGTTGCGCAAATGAGAAGCCCAATTTGGAGCTAGTCATGTGTCTGCATGTTGTGGCAGCACTGTATTGTCGTCTTGGCCAGTACAGCAAGGCGATTCCTGTTCTTGAGCGTTCGATTGAAATTCCAGTGATCGATGAAGGCCAAAACCATGCACTTGCCAAATTTGCAGGGTGCATGCAGCTGGGAGACACATATGCGATGCTCGGCCAGATTGAGAACTCTATACTGTGCTATACCGCAGGCTTGGAGATCCAGAGGCAAGTTCTTGGAGAAAAGGATGCCCGGTTTGGTGAGACTTGCAGGTATGTTGCTGAAGCCCATGTTCAAGCATTCCAATTCGATGAGGCTGAGAAGCTTTGTCAGTTGGCTCTTAACATCCACAAGGAGAATGCCTCCCCAGCTTCTCCTCAAGAAGCAGCCGATAGGAGACTTATGGGGCTTATCTGCGAGTCAAAGGGCCATCACGAAACTGCTCTTGAGCATTATGTTCTAGCAAGCATGGCAATGGCAGGAAATGGGCAGGACACCGATGTGGCTTCCATTGACTGCAGCATTGGAGATGCATATTTATCTTTGGCACGATATGATGAGGCTATTTTCGCTTACCAGAAGGCGCTCACTGCGTTTAAGTCAACTAAAGGAGAGAACCATCCATCTGTTGCTTCAGTCTTTGTCCGTTTGGCTAACTTGTACAACAAGATAGGCAAATTTAGAGAGTCCAAGTCATACTGTGAAAATGCACTTCGAATTTACGCTAGGCCGATTCCTGGGAGCCCCGCAGAAGAGATTGCTAGCGGTCTCACTGATGTTTCTGCTATCTATGAATCTATGGATGAACTCGAGCAGGCACTTAGGTTACTGCAGAAGGCTCTGAAGATATACGGCAATGCACCAGGTCAGCAAAGCACAATTGCAGGGATTGAGGCCCAGATGGGAGTACTATACTATTTGACAGGGCACTACTCTGATTCCTACAACTCCTTCAAAGATGCCATTTCGAAGTTCCGGGAGATTGGGGAGAAGAAATCTGCTCTGTTTGGCATTGCCCTGAACCAAATGGGCCTTGCCTGTGTGCAACTTTACGCTATAAACGAGGCTACTGATTTGTTTGAAGAAGCAAGGAGTATTTTGGAGAATGAGTACGGCCCTTATCACCCTGATACACTAGGGGTCTACAGCAATCTTGCAGGAACTTATGATGCAATGGGCAGGTACCCATTCTGTTTTGCTGCTACATATTTTCTTTCTTTTTTGCCATTACATGATACTCTTTCAACCTTATAGCTTATAACGGCTTTAGATGCATCAAAATGTTGCATATCTTTGCCTTCCTGCTCCACGATTTTGAGAGGAAGAAGCTTGGATGTGAAATGATGGGGCTAAATCCAGCATCAAATGCACCATGCTCTAGTGGTTACAATGCGGTTTGGATCAAACTGAAACAGGATTCAATTGGAAGAATTACATGAAACTTGTACATTCTCCACTCCTCTAGTTATACTTCTTTACTCTATGCAGGTCAGGCGATGCAATTGAAATCTTGGAATATGTCATCGGGATGAGAGAGGAGAAGCTTGGTACTGCAAACCCAGATGTGGATGACGAGAAGCGCAGGCTGGCTGAGCTATTAAAGGAAGCGGGAAGGGTAAGAAACAGGCAAACTAGGTCACTGGAAACCCTCCTTGACACCAACTCAAAGACTACTACCAAGGAAACCACCAGGTTATAACGAACCTGTTGCTGTTGGCGTATGCCTGCATGCCCTGCACTGCATGTATGTAAAACATATGTTCGCATAGAAATACTAGGTTGTTGTTGGCTTTCTTCGATTCATTGCTAGCTTTTGCAACAAAGTCAAATAATGATGATTGGGAGGTGATTCTGTTTTGAATTGTCGGTTACTTACTTCAGCTTGGGCACAAGGCTTATGGAGATGATGAGATTTCTATTTGTCACTTTCATCTTTGTCTATCTTCTACTGCAATAAAGAATGGGTGGAGTTTCAGTTTCCATTGTTGTTAACTTCAACTTAACCTCCTTCTAGTGTAAGATGCTGACCTCTGATCTTCTCTGTCTCTTCGTACATTTTCACACCAATGGGGACACTTTCTGCTAAGTTAGGTAACTAGAATGTTGTGATTGCAAGAAACCCTTCAACAATCTGTCTTGTTCCATTGGTTATTCATCCATCTCAGATGGTGCAAACATGTTAGTAAATCATTTCATGAATTTAATAAAGAAGGGACAAAGCTGAGGGAAGAGGCAGCATATTAGGGTTTCATTATGCTATCCAAGCTAACGCGTTTCCATGGATCTTCACCAAATTAAACTTTATTTATCACTGCTCGTAATCAATCACAGTCAATCGAAATCTTCAATGAGAGAGGCAGAAATTAAACTCACCGACGATAACCGCCGATCGCGAAATTAGCACCGGGGCCGGAGATTTGTCCCGATTGAGTCCAGGTACCCACTCAAAGTACGGCAACCCCAAACTTTCAGCTGCGTTGAGTTGAAGAATCGAAAACTATTTCTATCACGAGCAATAGCACTACAAGTATTCTTACCGGTAAAATCTACGATGAGACGGCGATCGCAGGCCCTTCCGGAAGGCTCGCCGAAGAAAGTTTCGCCGAAAAGCGGCAGCGCTTTGAGCCGCCACACCACCACTAAAATCGCTCATCTCTCCGGCGACGGCCGCCAAGGCAACAGGCGATCCATGGCGGCTTGCCAAAGCTTCTTGCTAGAAAGCAGTACGCTGCAAGCGACGATCGCTTGGTTTCTAGGAGATGAATGCGGTGAGTAGATCAGCTCAGCTCAGCTGGCCAGCTGGGCCTTGGCTTTTCGGCTCTGCTGGCGTTGTGCAGGTCGAGGCACGTGGACTAACAGCATGCATGAGTGGCCCCACCGGATTTTGGACTCCTTGTGCTTTGGTGGTGCCGGTGACCCAATGCAATAGTTACACGTAGTGGTTCGAATAGAATGGGATCGGCTTTAGGTCGAATCGGATTCAAATTAAAATTAATAAAAAAAATTAAATTAAATAAGGATAAAATTAGGTAGGATCAAAATCAATTTAATTAATAAATAGCCGTGTATGTATTTATTATATATTTATGCCTAAATCAAACCGCTTTAAAAAAAATTAGGAATAAATTTGAAAAAAGAAAGTACAGAGCCAAATTGATCAAACTCAAAAAGGTCGGGGCAAATTAACTTTTCTATTTCTAAAAATAAACCACAAGGCAAACCACAAAGGATCAAAGAGAAATGTACCCCTTAATTATTTGTCATCGTAAGAAGCAAGTTCCCTATAATCATTTATTAAGGAACAGAAGGCCCTTCAACTGGAACCCCCTGCATGGACCCATAAATTATCTCGTTTATTGGCTCCATCTTTTGGGAGCCTGTTCACAAGACAATACACATTGAGCTTTGACTGTCCTTCCTTGTACAAGGGCGGTATTGTACCCCTTGGTACCTAGTCCAATGATAAATGAAAGGAGCAAAACAAAGTGCATCTGCATAAATAAGCTCCCACAGCAAAAGTAACGGTCCCCTGCACTGTGAGTCATATGTGTTGCTGGTGAAGTTGTCGCGAACTCCAAGTGCTTCCCCCAGGCGAACAGGGGAAGATAATCGTTGGAAGCCTCTCGCTTTCCTCCAGGTCGGGGAAATCAGTAGTGTAGTGAAGGCCACGGCTTTCGTGCCTCGCAAGGGCACTACTTACCACAAGCTTTGCACAGCAAAAGAGGTTCCTCATTTCACATGCCTCAAGTCCCACCATAGTCGGCTCCCACCCTTGCTGAAACAAGCAAGCCTCCCAACTCAGCTCCAACTCCCCGATCCTCCGCTCTGCAGTCTCTAGCCTTGTCGTTGACCGAACAATTCCAACGTACTTCCACATGATTGATTGCAGTTCCTTCCTCACTTCCCTCGTTCTCTTCACGATTTTGCTCAGCACATCTCTTCCAAGTGAGATGGGCACGACTGGCCGAGCCCACTCATCTGAAGCATCATGGTCCATCTTAGAGCTCTTCATGTGATCTATGGAAGGCTGGACAGCTCGTCGAGCAAACACCAGCGCTTCAAGTAATGAATTGCTGGCAAGCCGGTTAGCTCCATGCAAACCGGTACAAGCAACTTCACCGGCCACATATAAACCACGCACATTTATCTCCCCCTGGAGGCCTGCACGAACTCCACCGCACATGTAATGAGCAGCAGGAACCACTGGAATTGGTTCACGGGATATATCCAGGCCATACTGGAGGCACTCGGCAGCTATGTTGGGGAAGTGAGAGAGAATTTTTTCTCTAGGCTTATGGCTGATATCGAGTAGGACATACTTTTCGTTGCGCTTCTTGAGTTGGTCATCGATACTTCTAGCCACCACATCCCTAGGAGCAAGCTCTGCCCTCTTATCATACAGGGGCATGAATCTTTCCATGCCTAAATTGTAGAGGATACCTCCATCGCCTCGGACAGCTTCAGTGATCAAAAAAGCATTCTCCCGGGTCTTGGATGGTTTGATTGGAAGGCCTTCATCTGCTAAAGCAGTGGGGTGAAACTGAACAAATCTGGCACATAATAATGAAGCGAACATGGGTCAGTGATGTAACATAATACCAATAAACTGGGTTGTAGTTTAGATGACCAAAGAAAGCCATTCAGTGATTATGTCACTAGGTAAGGCTACCTTCAGTTCTGGAAATCCTTACTAGTCACCATGAATTGGAAGCCCTATTCTTGCCATGGGTGATAAATTATTCTTTTAAGATAATTTTGGTTATTTAATACATGAAACAGAATATTTGTTTCATCTACTTCATGGTCATAAGACAATTTTGACAAATTTATGCTATGATCCAATCTCTGTTCTTAGCAAACAAAACATTGGAATTACACCATGCAGATATTTAGTTTCATTTACATGGAACCTCCAAAGTTGAACCCCTAACACCTAAGTTTAGCAAAGTAGCACATTTTGCTGAACATATTTATCTTCCCATATACAATGAGGTCGGCATAAGATGATTAAGAAATTCGTTAAATGTTTCTTAGCAGTGTATAAAAAATTACGCACTCCATATTGGAAATTACAGCTTGAGCTCGATGGGCCATCGCCATTCCATCACCAGTGGCTACCTATAAGAATACATCAAGAAAGAATAAGAACGTGGAAAGAAAAATATGCAGATTAATGACAGAAAAATGAACAACAAAACAGTACCGGAGGATTTGTTGTTGTTGGATAGATATGTCCAGCCCCGCCTGATGCAAGCAAGGTCACTTTTGAAATGAACCGTACCACCTACAGATACGAAAAAGCAAACTATCAGTTTCCTCGGTAAAATAAAATAAAAAAAGAAAAAACATTTAATATTTGACATTTTCAGAATAAATGAGGGAAAAAGCAAGTAATCAAGAATCATCGTCACCTCTTGAGTTTCAGTATTTAAAGTGTCAACACCATGACAAACCGTCTCTGCACCATCCTGCAAGCCCAGCAATGTCTATTCATGTCAGCCGAAAACAATGCAGTAATTCCAAAGTGCCTGCTAAATTGTTAAAAAGATACTGATAGAACTTTCTAAATCAAGCCGGCGGTGATGCACCATCTTAAATCTAATGCTATGATCCGACCATTCACTAGGAGATACTTAGGATTCAAGATGGGAGCACTTATCATCCAAGGCATATTTAATATTTGAGTAAAACAAGAGTAAGCATGTGACAGAACAAACCTGAGAAGTCAGCAAATCTATTGCAAAGTGGTGCTCAAACATGAATATATTAGGATCATTGTCAACTGCTTCCAGAAGTGCCCTCTCGATTTCCCTCCCTGTCATATCGGCAGCGTGAACAATCCTGCAATGTGAGTGGCCCCCTTCCCTAGCTAGATGCAAGTTTCCATCCTCGCCATGATCAAATGATGCACCCATGGTAATCAATTCTCGAATTCTGTCAGGCCCTTCAGTACACACAACCTGGAGAATATAACTTAATCTGAGATCAAGCTCAACATTAGGGAAGGGATGCCTAAAATAATGTTCCAAGAAAAGATGCAGCTGCCTCCAGAAGAACCAGTTACACAAAATATGCATTGCTACATTTAAGTTCGTGAAAAAAGTGTTCAGAAATTTGTCAAGGAACTGATGTCATTAGGGTACAAAACAACGGAAGTGGATAAACATAGATCTCAACATTGTTGAGATCCGGAAACAACCGAGATTGCACATACTGATCTTCACACGACATAATGACGAAGTATATGAATCAATAAGCAGAGTGAAGAGAAAACTCTAGGTGCAGTCATTCCATCACTCTTAAGCCATAAGGAATCAATTATAAAACCATACACTAGCATAAACTACAACTCGATGTCATTAAGGTTTCAACAATTCTGTACCCTATCTCGAGTCAACACATTCAGCAAGCAATTTCCGACAGGGTTATAAGAGCAAACTTATGACTATGATTTTTCAGATTATCAAGTTGTCAGATTCTGTATAACTGCATTTCACACAAGATAAGATGTGATGATGGTAAATTAAGCCAATGCAAGAGTTTGAAGCTTACTCGAACTGTCTCCTCATCACATAGGTAAGCACCTGCTACAATTGTGTCTCGCATGTGATTCTCCACTGAATCGGAAGGGCACAACACAGCACTGACACCACCCTGGGCATAGTTTGTGTTGCTTTCATGGGGCTCAGCCTTGGTAATCACTGCAACAGTTCCACACTTTGCAACTTCAAGAGCATAGCGAAGGCCAGCAACCCCACTACCTATGACAGCAAAATCAAAATACTTGGTGGAACCATCTCCCAGGCAAGATGAGGCGACTGTTCTAAGAGGCTTAGAATTCCCATGAATATAAGAAGCGAGCCTGTTATGCCTCTGGATGTGCAAGAGCTTGGACAACCCATAAGACCTAAATGCACAAAAGTAAGAAACCTGTGAACTTAGAAGTACATGTCACAGTGAAGATTAAAGTTCTCAGATTTTTTATGGAAAAATTAGTCTAGGAACGGGACTACAATGCAGCTGATGAGGTACATACACTGTTAAATGAAATTTAAATATGCTATAAAATTAAATTTTAGTGTCCGCAGAGGATGTTTGTTAAACAAGGGCCAAGTCACATTATGTGGATAAACTATAATAATGATAATATGCCAAATGGAAGCTTGATAATTTATGTGAGCTTCTGAAATTTTTTTGTCAATTAACTCTACAAGTCAAAACACACATTGGACGTATTTTTCCTCTTAAATGAATTTTATATTCTCTGCTTTTTCAATGCAAAAACGCATACAGGAAAACGATTTCAACACACGATATAGAGGTACATAAAAATATAAAGTAAATTTTTGGTACGCTATACAACTAATTTTAGTCTCTGCAGGGGTTTCCTTGTTAGAACAAAAAGCACATCATACTATGTGCAACTAGATGTTGTATTAAAGATAATAATAATGATCTAAATGAAGCTGCTGGCAATAATATCAATTTGCACTTAAACACACATTTTTCACCAAGGACGTGTTTCTTTTACTTGAATTTGAAGATTAAGGCGCCCGGGGGGGGGGGAGAGTGTGTATATCATTAGCGTAGATAAATATAATAAACATGCCCATACCACGAGAGCTCCTTCTGTACAAATCTCTGAAAGGCTAAAGAAGAGACCCGAGAAGTGTTTCTGCACCCTTGTACCCTGCAGACAATCTCCTTAAAGTGCAGGTTTCCGCTTCCAGCAGCTACACTAGTAGCCATTGGAATTCACCTGCAAGATGAGAAGCGTTGATGAGTAAATAGAAGACCGGGACTTCCAAGCAAAGAGGCTTCCCCTTTCTTCTAACCAGACAAGATTAGAAGTTTCCTCTCTGTAAGCTATCAAACTGTTAAGCCAGGAAAAATTCGTTATTAAGATTTATCCGTCCGCCTGTAAGTGGAAGCTAATAAACACAAAAGAGAAAAAAGGATGAATAGAAAATAATCAAACACTCGTATATTCGAACATTTTCAGTATTCTTACTTCTTGAAAATGTTAAAACTCAACGGAGCCGAGTTGCTAGTTGTATTAAGCTTGTAATAGTAAACTTTGTTTTCTCAAAGATGGAGAAACTTACTATAATTTAAATAAAGATTTTTCTTCACAACCTTTCCCCAAGCAAACAGACGGTATTTCACAAAAAATTAGATCCATAAAAGAGAAGACGGAAACTCCATTCACGAACCACTCAGAAAAGGTCTAGCTACTACCCATTCGCAGAATTGAACATCCAGAGTTCAACATCCACAAAGTTCCGTTGAGGCATTAAATCAAACAGCAATCACGTATCCAATTATACATCAAAACTTACACTAGAACGGATCTCTTTGCCTCCGCTCCGGTTTGATACACCGCTCGCACTGATTAATCGAAGCAGAGCCGTTACTTGTACGAACAGAAGAGGAGATGCTTCTCTTTACAGGATCTGAAGCATCAACACGGCAAAAAAGTATTAGACAAACTCTCAAAGAACATGAATCGCATTTTACGCAAACATGCGCAGACACATCTAGAGAAGAAGGCAGAGATAAAGAGAGAGAGAGAGAGAGAGAGTCGTACATTGCCGAGGCGCAACGGATGACTTCCACTCGAGAAACGTCGTTGAAGTTGGCGCCATGGCCCCTTATTAACCCTGTTGCGTCCAGCGCCTTTCGTTCCGTTGTTTATTCACAATTTTCTTCTTTTCTTTTCTTTCCTTTATTCTCAATTTTGTTGTATGGCCGCATCATAAATGTTCCTCTTCCACGGCTCCGTCCTTCTTCCCCCTCCATCCACTCGTTCCTTCCTGCTTCGTCCCACGTGGTCTGTCAGGGCCCCGGCCTTTTTCAAGCCTTTCGGTGCGGTGCGTACGGTTGTTATTTGGGGTACACTCGCTCAAAATATTTTGCCTATTACAAGTAAATATTTTTAAAATTTTAAATTACACCTCTATTATTAACAACATTAAATAAATTGATCATATGCTCTTTAAAAATTTAAAGTCTTAATACCAAACACTCTATAAACTTTAAATCTTTAGTTTTAAGTATTTTTTTGAACTTTTATCTTTTGTTAATTCAATTTTGACTTTCCTAAAAAGGTTCTTTGACCAAAAACCCAAATTTTAAAATATGTAAAATTAATTTATTTAATATTATTATTAATAACAAAAGGAGTGTCGTAATTAATTTTTTAAAAAAACTAGAGACTACTTTAGTCAATTTCGAAGTTTAATTAAGAGAGTTTGTGCAACAACATAGTATTGGTTGTATCATGCCATGGATGTGAGTCGTGTACAAGTTGAAAAGAACAACAACCATTCTCCATTAATTTAATTTAATTTAATTTAAACCCACCCATTCTCCCATCTTTCCAATGCAACTGCTGCAAAAGCGCGAAATCTTTGGAAGTTTTCCAAACATGGTCAAAAAGGACGAACCGCATGGGAAGCCAGGAGGGACAGCCAACCTTGACCCATTCTTCTTCTTGGTCCAATGAATGAACCTTACCTGGTTATCATTAGAAAGTGTTCAACAATCCCATAATAAGCCTTTACAAAAGACAAATTTCTTTTTCTCTATTTCCAAAAGACCAAGACCCATCACATCGCTCCCAAGTTCAGCTTTGAGTTTTATTTTTTTAAAAATGAAAATGCTCATTTAAGCATTATCATATTTTATTAACCAACATATAATATACCCGTGCCTGAGGTACGGTATAAATAATATTAAAATTAAAATATAATTATAATTTATACATATTATGTTAAAATTTATGAAGAATTTATAATAATTTTATTTATATTAAACGTTCTACAAAATTTAAATAATAAACAAACATATCAAATTTATAATGTTCATTAATATATTGTAAGTCAAAATATAAGAACAAATAAAACAAAATTGTAACTAAACCAAAAATAGAAATTAAAGTTATTTCTTTTATAATTGAATCATTCATGTTAAATTCTAAATATCAAATTTTATACATTAAATTTACACTGCTGTGAAACTTACATGATATTTCAAAACTTACACTATTGATATTTAGAATACTTAAAAATTAAGTATTAAATGCTTTTAAAATTAGAATATTTAGAATGATACTTTTTAAGAAAAAAAATTAAAAAAAATTATAGTCTATGATACTCTTTATTTTACGGTGATCGAGTAGACACAAATTATAATTATAATTTTATCTTATTAACAGGCATACGTAAATAGACACAAATTATAAGTGTAATATTTTTAATTTTAAATATCAATTAAAGTAATTTTATCTAAAAATATTTTTACTTTCTATTAATCTTTCTAACTTTAAATATTTTATCTAAAAATATTATATGTGCAATGTTTTTAATTTTACTTTAAACTTTAAATATCGATTAATGTTTCTAACTTTAAATATTTTATCTAAAAATATTTTCACAAAAAATAAAAAAATAAAAAACAAGAAAGGGGTCTCACCTGCAAAACTCACCCATCAACAATTTCCAAATAACATCAACCAAGGGTTTAATCAAACCAAACCAATACTTATTCTACATTATCCCACATAATGCAAATAATTCAAATATAATTATTTTTACATCAACTAATGTGGAGGAGAAACTCAGCAAACGCTCACACCCACCTCTTTGGCTGCCTTCCTTGTGCCAAAACTCACCCATCAACAATGCCATTTCCTCTTATTTTCTCCTTTTTTTTTCATATTTTATATTTTCTTTTATTTTTCTATTTTTTTATTTTATTTTTTCCTTGCCATCTTCTTCTTCCTCCTCATGTTTCTCCTTCATGCACGGCTGAACCACCCATGCCAATTGCCTTTAGTCCCAGGCCTGAGCCCTCATCGACCATCATTGCAGCCTTTCCCGCCACCGTTTAGCACTTCCTAGCCACTATCATGCACCATCGCGGCCAACACAACCACCTACCGTCTCTAGTCGATGCTCGCCTTCGACTGCCATCGTCGTTCAACCCTATTACTTATGGTCGCCAAGCGTCGCCGCATTCGATCGCCATCGACTGCACCTCCAACCGATGCATTAGCTCTCTACTGCTAGCCCAGCTCGTCGTTCGCCACTTCTAGCCGCTCACTATTTCAGGCTCCATCACCGGTCGCCACTACAATCGGCCCCACTAGCCACCGTTCAGCCTTCAACTCTCTCTGGGTCTCGATCTTCTCTTAATCTTTCTCCTCAATTCTCTCACCCACTGTGGGTGGGTCTATATATATATATATAAAGAGAAATAGAGGGGCAGCCATTGTAGGTGGGTGGGTGAGTTTGTGAGAGGGAGAAAGAGATAGAGAGGCATTGAGTGAGGGTGATGGGTTGGTTGCTGGTGATAACGCGCCAAGAGAATGTGCAATGAAGGGGCGACGATGGTTGATGGGGTAACAAGGGGGCCAGCGATAGCATGGGTGGGTGGATCTGTGAGAGAGATAAAGAGAGAGGGAGAAAGATGTACAGAGTGAACGAATAGGTGGGTGGATCTGTGAGAGATAGAAATAGAGAATAGACAAAAGATAGTGAAAATGGACGAAAATACTTAAAATTTGAAATCATCTCAGGCATTCATATATACTAAAAATTCATCTTAACCATTGAAACCAAGATACATTGGAGACATTTTAAAAAATCTTATTGTTTTATTATATTTATTTATATGACATATAATATAAAATATCAATATAAATATATATTTAAATATTTAAATAAAATTTTCTTTTCAAAAAATAAATGATGATGTCAAAAAATGCACCACTAATTCCCGAGTTAAGTGAAAAATATTGTGGTGGTCAGAACGAACAATACAAAGTCAGATTTACAAAATAAAGATAATGATTGCTTGAGAGCATTCTTAGAATGGTTGTCTGATACTAAATTCAGTACAACATACGTGAAATGAAAATATAAAAAAAAAACAGAAAAATGACAAATAGGAGGGAATAGAAGTTAGAAAAATATTACCTCCTAATTCGAATGCCATTCCTCGTATTTATAAGTTTAATTTGGATTCAATTAATTATTAACTTTGGTGTGGGTCATCTGAATCGAACTTTATTTAGAGCCTTACCTCTCAAATCTCTATCACCACATGAATGGATAAAGAAGCATTTTTGCTTTTTTTCTTGTCAAAACCACCAATACCCAGAAGTTGAAATGGAAAAGACAAGTAATTCCGTTAAGGAGGGGCCACGGAGATTCAATGGGAGCCTCCAATCCGAAGCAATGCGAATAAGCCTTTGTTTTATTTATTGGAGGATATTCAGCCAGTTGGCAGCGCAGGTCGGTCCACCTACGTGCACCCACTAAGGGATGGCAATTAGAATTGAAATCGTGAGGAACCAAATCAATTAACGCGGTTAAAAATTATTTGATTGGGTAATGGTTTGGTTTGGAGAAAAATCAAACACTGTTTCAATAGGTATGGTTTGATTATGATTTTCACTAAAACCAAACTAAAACCCGAACCAAAACCGAACCAAATGGTGGATAACCAAATCAAACTGAATATATATAATATGTATATATAATATATATTATATACAACCTCGCCCACCTGAGGTTAGCCCACCCCAACCCAATTGCCTTGCTTGCAAACCTTTCTTCCCTTCTCTTCTCCTTCCTCTCTCAACCTCACTCTCACTCTCTCTCACCCTCGATACCTCTCGCTCGTCCGCTCACCCTCGCCCTTGCTCTCTGCATGTCTCTTGCTCTCGCTCGCCCTCGCTGGATCTCTCTTGCTCTTGCTAGGGCTCGGCCCCTGCTCTCGCTTGCCCTCAATCTCTCTCACATTTTCTGCCTCATTTCTCTTGCTCCTCCGCACAAGCTCGCCAATCGCCCTCGCTCTCTGCATCTCTCTTGCTCTCACTCGCCCTCGCTAGATCTCTCTTGCTCTCGCTAGGGCTCGGCCCCTCTCGATCTCGCTCACCCTCGATCTCTCTCACCCTCGCTGCCTCTCACTCTCTGCCTCATCTCTCTTCATATTAATTTATTTTTTATATTTATAATTTTGTTAGATGGAGTTGGCTCATTCATTTCAGATGGATATGCATCAATTTACGATGAATATATTAATGTTGTTGATGAAGGCATTAACTTTCGTAGCTAATTTTTTTTAGCTTAAATTACAATTTAATTATGCACATATTAATTTATTCATTTTAACAATTGTAGGTTTGGAAACGTGATTTTATATTTAATAAGTTTTGTAACTTTATGCAAGAATAAGATAACTTTATTAGAATTTATCTTTGTTTGTTATGAAATTATCAAAAAAAATTATGAATGCTATTTGTCTTTATTTGTTGATATGGATTAAACTAAAAAAACCATGGTTAAACCGAAACCAAACCGAAACCGAATGGTTTGATTATGGTTTTAAATTTTTAAAACCAAATGGGTAATGGTTTGGTTTTGGTTTTAGTAATTTAAGTTTGGTTTGGTTATGGTTTTGGCTTTGGCAAAAATCGAAACCAAACTGAACCATTGCCAACCCTAATACCTACCCGTCTTCCCTCCATTTCTATTTTAATTTTTTAGGTAGAAAGTAAGCGTGAGCCTAGAGCCGGCCAGTAGATAATAGGAGTCCTAAACTAAATTTTTTATGAGGTACTCTACGATTATATTTAAAAAAAATTAATATAAATAAAAAAATTATTATATAAAATTCATAATATTTTATTTTAAATTTATTTTTTTAATATTTTTAGATGAAAAATTAATAATTAAATTATTATAATTAATTTGTTCAAACATATATTTTTTAATAGACATAATCGTCAATCCATTAGTGTAAATTCACTAATAAGAGATAGATCACAAATATTGAAATATAAACACAAAATTAATTGGTAATTTAAGGGTTAATAAAAAAAATCAAAAGACATAACTGATAAATCACACAACGAGATGATGAGGACGAAAATAGAATCACTAAAAATAATACATAATTATGAAATCAATTGGATTGAGGAACTATACTTGTGCAAATTGATGACAGATGCAATGATAATGGATGGATAAAAAATTGAGAAGGAGTGGAACTGAGGAACACGATGGAGTCGCGACCATTGCCAGATGCATGAAAATAGTCGTGATACAGTCATATAAGAGAGAGATTGAGATTAATTAAAAATATATGGAATAGTTGTGAGGGGATAAGTGCTATTACCAGACGCATAGAAATGGAATTGATTATTAATAAAAGAATATAAGAAATTGAGATTAATTAAAAATTATATTGATACTCATGGAGTTAATTATTGATAAAAAAAAAAAGGTGAGAGAGTGAGATTAATTAAAATTTGACAATGGTTTAAAATAGGCATGGCCCTAACGTCTCTTATATTTTTAAATTTATTATTTTTAATTAATTTTATTTTATTAATTAATTTAAAATCTAAAAATTAAAATGAACATGCCCCTCTGCTTGCTGAAAATGGGCATGGGCCCAGGCGGCTGCGTAGGCAGCCTATGCCTAGGGTTGGCCCTGCGTGAGCTCTTAATTTTTAGACATTAATAGAGACAATTAATGTGACATCTTTATATAATTATATTAATTAGGCATATAATATAATATATTTGATGTGTCATAAAAAATATTAAAAAATTTAATATAATAAAAAATGGGCCAACCCAAAAAGCCGTGCTGGTCCGGAGATTAAACGACCCCCGACCGGCAGCCATGGGCCTTGGCTTGTTCCTCCCATCCAGTTCCCACTAACATACATATAAAATTTTAAAATATAAATTAAGAAGGTGGAGGGCATGTGCAGCGGACGGGTGACGACTAACCACGGTCGCGACAAATGGCAACGATGAAGAACGGCCGCGGCGGACGTCGACGACCAAGCACGAGATTGTTGAGCCCTAGACCGCCGCCACGAGACCGCCAACACGAAACTATCACGCTGGAAACCCCGACACGAGACTGTTGCGCCCAAAACTATCACGCCTAAGACCGTCGACACTAGATTATCACGCCCGAGACTGTCAAAGCATTTGTAATGGCCAAACTGCATATCGATATTCTTTTTTTTTTTTTTTGAAAATTTTATGAAAATAATAGATACCATTCATAAAAAAAAAATTAATCCTAAACACAACCTTAAGATAACGGATAAACATTATTTATAAAGATCTCAATCGTATTAGATTTAAGAATGTTAAGACAGATATTTTTGGTAATAAATAAACACCATATAAAAAAATTTTAATTTTAGAGAATTTAGAATTATTCTATACTTCTTTATAGATAAACAAATCCTTATTTCAGAAAATTGATGTCTTAAATACTGATTTAAATACGATATCAAAGTATTCAGCATTTTTAGTATCTGATTTAAGTATTATAATGTTTGTATAGCATCTTTGTTATGTCTTTTAATTGTTCTCTCTTGCCGGCCTAGATGATTTATCGATGATCTTTTTAATTAATAAATTTATTATTATATTCAAACGATAATAATATTAATGTAATAATTATACAAATATTACTCTTGCATGCCTTAGTAATAACGTTTTCATTTTCATAAATGATAATGCAAGCTTGGTGTGGTTGGGAAGGACCCCAAGAACAATCTGTCAACTGCGACAGTCGTCGATGCGTGGAGTTAGCATGCATCCAATTCATAGACAACTTGACTGGAAGCAGTAAAGAACGAATCGGATTCCATTATTGTCCTTTCTGGGAAACTTTTATGTGTGTTGTATAAAAATAAAAATGTGAAATGAATATGATATAAAATATAAATTAAAAAATATTATTTAAAAAAAATAAAAATACGAGAGAAATATGTAAATAAAAAATATAAGAACTTTTTATAAATATATTTTAAATATAAAACATAGTTATTTAATTTAAAAATAAACACAAATTTAGTAATATATGCAAACAAATTCTTGAATACAATTTTAGAAAAAATTAAGAATTTTGAGTTAGAGATAAAAAAAAATTCATTTATATTCGTGAATAGAAATGAATTTTCAAATTGAAAATATGTTTTCGATATTTTTTTAATGTTACGAAATAATCATAAATTTTTTTTAATATTATAAAAGTAGTTTAAGAATATTTTTTAGTGTTTAAAAAAAATAAAAAATATTAAAACTACAACTCAAAAAAAATTGCCTGTGTATCGTTAACTTTTACATGGAGGATGTAAGATCCGGGGCACGTCCCACTTGGGGTGGCTTTTCTACTTTTGTTTATAAATTTGAAGTTAAAATGAAATTATTTGTTTATTTAGGTGTAAAATGTTTTATTCAAAATTTAGAATAAATATATTTTATTAACTTATCAATTTGAAAACTATAATTCATTCTCTTATTTATATCAAAAGTGATAAATAATTTTTTTTGTCAAAATCATGTATATATTTATAAATAAATACAATATACATAATATATATATACACATACATATATATATGCATATACATGCACAAAAAATATATGGCTAAATCTATAATTTAAATGTTATATTTTTTACTTTTTTCTACATCAACAGAAATTTTTGTTATTTTTATTACATTTTTGGATCATATATTTTCAAATCAATTATACACCTCATCAAAATTAAGTTAGAGTGTAGAATGTATGTGTGTTAAAATATCCAAATTATCCTTCGATCATTTACAATCCGTCTCCAAAAAATCTTAGGTTGCGTTTTATTTACTTTTCAATTTTCAGTTTTTAGTTTTGAATTCATTTTCAGTTTTCTGTTTTGATAATCTATTTTAAAAAATTAAAAACACGTTCTCTTTGTCATTTTGAAAAACTATTTCTTAAAATAGAAAATTAAAACACGCGTTCTCTTTGAAATTTGAAAATAATTTTTAATAATATTTTATTCAATAAATTTGATTATTCAGTAAATTAGAAATATTTAATGTTAATATATTATTAAAAAAATATATAGTTAATGAATTTTGTAATATTTTTTCTATTATAATAATAAAATATAAATAAATAAATATATTTTGAGTTTAGAGTTTGTTTTGGATGAAAGCACTTAAAATATTTTTTTGTTGTTTTGAGTTTTCTTTATAATTTTTTTTTATTTTCAAAAATATATTTTTAAAAACAGTAAAAATAATGCGTTTTTATTATTTTAGAAAATCAAAAATTAAAAATGATTTAAAAACAATAAACAGAACGTAGTCTTAGTTGTTAATTACCATATTTATCGTAACTTATTTCTTGAGTGTCTGGCGATGATTGAGAAGTAAAGGATAAAAATGAAAGTGGCTTAAGACCAAAGAGATTGTTAGGGGATGAGGAATTAGCAAATATGACAATTAACAATAACGCTAGAATGAGCGGTGTGATAGGACAAGAAATAGCTGCAATTGGTGACGAGATAAAGAAAGTGTCCAACTTTGTTGTTTGAGCACCTTTAGCTTTGGCCTTTTTCTCCTTCATATTTATTTTCAAATAATTCTCCCATGCTATTAGCTCTTTTAATTGCCTAAGTAAAAGCTTTGTAATTTTGTTGAAAATAGAGAGTGAGTTGAGTAGATGTCGGAAATATTTTTTTTTTTTAAATTTGATCTGGCACTCTTTTATTGTCCCAACAAACAAGTTTTTATATTTGTTACTTTCTTAATAAGTGTGTGTTACTTATGTGTTGGTTACTATCTTGTTGAGGCTTACAATTGATTAGAAAATATATGATCTAAGAATGTAATCAATATAATGAAAAGTTTAAATTATTATAAAAAAAATTAAAATATAAAAATTAAATTATGAGTTTAAGTAAAGATATGTATATAGTTATATACACATATATATATACAAAATATACACACATATATATATATACAGAACTTATATGTTGCTCGGGCTAATAGGAGGTGGTGTGTGGGCCTCACCACCCCACATGGGGCCCACGTCTCTTCTTTCAAATTATCCATGTCAGATAATTGTTATGTTGCTTGTGTCTTTTGTATATATATATATTTATGTACACATATTTATTTATATATGTTCATATATGTATACTTGTATACATAAAACTAATTTTTAAAAAATGTTTTATAAAATAAACAAAACTAAAAAAAAAATAATAATTTAATGGATAAAACATTTTCTAATACTAGCGTTTGGCCCTGCCTGCTCTATTTAACTGCCACGTCACTCGGTCACTGGATTGTTGGCCTTTAGAAAGTTGAAAGAGTCTCGAATTGCAGCGAAAACCCGGACGGAGAGATGTGCGGTCGGGTCTCCGAACATTTTGGTTCCCAAATTGCTTCCTCCTTACGCCCCCGGGTCCCACTTCGATTTGATTCGTGATAGTTTTCCAAAGAGCATTTCACGGCAATCTTCAGAGAGAGACTTGCGTTGCGAGAGAGAGAGAGAGAGAGAGAGAGAGAGAGAGGATGTGGAAATGGTTCAGTTGGATAAACAAAGAACCTCCACCGCCGATGGTGTTGGTTCCGCCGCTCTTCGATTTCCCTCCCCTCGCTGCCCGCACCAGGTTTCGCTCTAACCCCCTGCCTCCAATTGCACGCAGATAGACACATAATATCTAAATTTGGTGCTTACAAGTAAGATTCGTCTGAATCATCTGATTGTATGTCTATGCATCCTGAATAGCTTGAATTTTATTCCGTTGTGTATTTCGGTACTAGTTATTCGATTTTTATGATCATTTATGGATTCTATCAGTTCTAATTCCTCTATATCTAACAATAATATGGGAATATGCTTGAATTTATTCTCATTTTGTTTGTAGAATGTAGAATATTCTGTACACGATTCCTTTTTATTCATCTTTTGATTTTTGCTCATCTTTTTTTTTTTTTTTTTGTGTTAGAGCATCAGTAAAGTTCGTATGATTATCCTTTTTTGATACTATCTTTTCAATTTTATCAATTGTTTGTCAGTTGTAATGGTGCTATCTTCTCCTAGTTGCAATCGCAGGGTTCACTTGATATTTGCCAGTGCCTGCTTACTAGGGTAGTTACTGATTGGGACACTACTTTAAATGTATGCATATGCACGCACACTATGTTAAGTGAACAAGTTTGCAACTGTACCGTTGAAAATGAATTCAGTCCTAATTCCTCATCCATCATGTTCTTTAATCAATTCTGTATTTACTATATAATGAATTTACCCATAAAAATAGCAATAAGAATTATAAAGATAAGTTATGGGTTTATTGTTCAGCATTTTACATTTTTCGCTTCCCTGTTGTTGCTTCAAACAGGCTTCATGCTGGTACCCAACTTTGATAATTTTTTTAAAGCTTGTGACTTATTTCAGTTTGAAGAGATGTTTAGAGTTGATTTTTATTTACTCATCATGGGATGATGCAGGATGTTGGAGTCATCATATAACTTATTATTCGGGAAACTTGCTTTGAGATGCCTGTTTGAAGATTACTTTGAAGAAGCTAGGCATTTTAGGACAAGAATCATGCTAAAGCCTATTGATGATCCACATGTTGATTTAATTGCAACTGTATCCAAGTTGTAACTTTTTCATTAGAGCAATTTCATTAATGTTTTCTTGCCTTCTTATGTTAGTGTAATTTTTTCATCCATGCAGTGCTTGTGTTCTCATTTCTTAGGTATTTAGGTCTTACAGATAAATATTGTTTGAAGGTACGCAGTGGAGAGTATTCTTTATAGTCTTATATCATGAATAGCGTTCCATGCATATTGATTTCTCTGTTGTATCCTGTGAACAAAAAGGGTTAATCTTTTTTCAATGTTGTTCTTTTGTCTATCAATGAAGCAGTTATGAAGGTCCTATAATTGCATGTTATTTACACATTTCATGTATAAATAGCATGTTTTATCAAAAGATTCATTGTCTTTGTTAAGTTCCTTTCTGCGTGAGCCATCATAAATGGATGCAATGTTTCTTTCTTGTTCTTTTTGGCTTCAAACCCCCCCCCCCCCCCCCCCCCCCTCCTTTCTATATAAACAATATTCTGACTTTACTGAGCAAAAAAAGGAGAAAAAAAAAACAATATTCTGGCTTTAGCTCTGAAGCTGTTTCACAAGATCTGATACATTGCTTTAAGAAGTGTCTTAATTCAAGTAAAGTTTGTTTCTCTATTTGCAACGTATCCTGGATTTTGTTAAATTAATAATTGAACATCAGTTGGAAGGATATATTGTTCCACTTAGCATGTTCAGGTCTCAGGTCCACTCGATCACAAGCCTGAGGAGAAAATCATAGGAAATGCTCAATTCCGCTGGCAAAGGTAATGTGGTGTTTGTTTGTAATACGTATCATGTGTGTCTTGGGCAACTATGATATTGATTCCATCAAATGCTTATTGAGTGACAATGTAACATTCCGCGCAGTGATGTTGATGATCCTCACACATTCATGGACCTTTTTGTATCAAATGCTGATCCGTAAGGAGCACTTTTTTTTGTAAGAATTTTTGTACTCAGTAGCCAATTGTCTTCATTTTCTAATGTTTGTCTGTTTGCTTTCATCATAGGATTTTACTAATAAGGTCATGTGCTTACTACCCTAAATATGGTATTGGAGCATTTGGTTTTTTCCCAGTACTACTAAAAAATAGGTATGTTCCTACCTGTAAGTTATCTTGTAGATTCTCTAGTCTATTGTTGCCTTCATGTGAATGGTGTCAGATTGAAAAGGCTGATGTATCATGCAGGGTGTCTTCCGAAGATTATGGTGTTATGGGCTTGAGATATGGGTCACCAAATCTCTCAGTTGGAGCCACACTAATGCCATTGTCTTGTATGTGATCTGCATTGCAAGTAATTGAGTTTTCTCTTATTTTCAGATGAGTTATGGCTCTTTGTGCTTCAGTTCTTCTGCTGTCAACATTCTATGTTGCTTGTGAACTTGAATCAATTGTTTCTTTGCATCTCTATTGTAATGTTGCTTCACCTGTTTCCTCTTTTCATTTGTTTAAATGTCATATCATGCAGTCATGGACGTGCCACTTTAGTAGCAATAAGTCAGCTGTTATTGGCCACTATTTGTCTATTAAAATTCTGAGAATAACGGTTCCTTGACTATCTTTGTTTTTCTGAATTGGAATTTTGGATGTATCATTTGGTAACTATAATCAACAAATTTTCTTATGCTCTTTTTGATGAAGCGGGAGATGAGTTCCCAAAAAGTGCATGGCTGGTGAGCAAGATAGGAAGGTTAACAACTGGGGTGCAATATGAGCCACAATGTAAGTATTGACCATTATTTATTAACACTAAGATTGAAGTTTCAGTTTCTTTGGACTTTGGTGAGCATTCTCTATGGTTGGTAGAGAGCACTTCTTTGATAAGTTTTCCATCACAACCAATAAGGAGAGGGTTAAGGTTTTGGAGAACTTCTTTTTTTCATGCTTTGGGGTTTGCTAGAATTCTTACAGTTCTTGGTTTTCATCCTTGATTTTCTCATTATTTAACATTCCTTTGGTGAGTGATCTTTTTAGTTTAAATTACTAAACTGTCACGGGTTTGGTTCTCAGCTCTTGATATTTAACAGTCTTCTGGATATTGATGCTTGTAGAATTAAGTACTTGTAGGATGCATTCTGTTATAATTTTATGCTGCATCTCTAACTTAATTAGCTGTAATAACAATGAACATGATATCAGACATTGAACACATGAAGTATTACGTACTTCATAATTAAATTATCAGAATTGTGTTCTGTTAGATGACATATGCCAGTCCTTATGTTCCAAGTGGACTCAGTGGCTTATGAATCTGGGCTAAGCATAATTAACTGTTGACTACTAACTCATTTGCATCCACAAAAATGGCTTAATATTGACATGGCTTATTTTTAACAAAATTTTCTTAGTAATTTTGCATTTGTATCAAAATTTTCTCAGTGGCTTATGAATCTGGGCTAAGCATAATCAACTGTTGACTATTAACTTGTTTGCATCCACAAAAATGGCTTAATACTGACATGGCTTACTTGTAACAAAATTTTCTTAGTAATTTGTGCTTAGTGTGTACCATCTTGAACTTCATATGCTTGATTCAGTCTGCTTACAGCATTCCTGGGATTCTTATACGATTCACAGAGAACTGATATTACACTCTCTTTTTTGTTCTTGTTCTGCATAGCTGGGAGCAAAGATGGAGCAAGGTATACAAATTTAGCAAATTGGAGTTGTGCTATAGGCTATGGAGTAGGATCAGGCAGTCCATTGAGTCCATCTTTCAATTTTGGTCTTGAACTTGCTCGAAATTCTCAGGTTTGTAGATTGGATAGCTCTTTTTTAGATCTTGTTAATTATTTTTTTCTTGAATTTTCCTCTCTTTATGTGGGAAAATTTATCCTGACACAAAATTGATGCCATTTCCTGAAAGTTGAGGAAACAGTACTGCATTTAAAGAAAAACAGATGGATGAACAGTTGCTGAATCTAGGTCATGCATATTGATGCTTGCATGTTATGACGGTTAATTGTTGTATGTTTTTTACTAATGTGAATGATGCCATTTGCCATGCTAATGACAAGCATCTATATTGTTTCAACACGACAGATGCCTTGCAGAAAATACTGTATTTATTGATGATCATACCACAGGATATTTTGTTAGCTCCTGCACTCTGGCTTTAACTCATTAATGATTGAACATGTGCAGCAATTTTTTACTTGGTTTAGTCATGATTATTATTTCATTTATACTTTTTACTGATATCTCTTTCTCGAACCTCTGCCGCAGTTCATTGCCTCTTTTTATCAGCATGTGGTGGTCCAAAGAAGGGTATGCTTCCCCTCCTTCCTCCCTCCTCCCCCCTCCTTAAGTACTCAAAAAGTAAAATAACCAAAAGCGCTGAAGAGGCTAATAATACAATGACTTTTAGAAAGATTAGAACTAAATTTGAAAGTGTGTTTAGAAGGGTTTAATTCTTCTGTTATATTCTTTGTAGACATAGTGCATACATATGTTATATATCATAATTACAGTTAAGAGGGAGATATATGTAATTCAATGGCATATATGATATTTTTTAACTGTTTCACCAACTTTTTCCTTTGAAGACTGGTTATATGTTTGATTAAGGTGAATTCCATCACATGGTTCTATGATATGCTTGAACTGAATTTGTACTTGTTGAGAGAGTTAAGAAATGTGCTTGGGGTTTGGGAGGGGGTTAGTAATGGAATGGAAAAGAGTGGAATAACATGAAATTTTTTTTCTCCCTATATAGGAGAGTTGAGGATGGAAAATAATGTGAATGCTTTCACTTTGAGAGAGTGATGGAATAGAAAAATATTAGATGACAAATGATAACTATACCCTCTTTATAGGTATTCAATTAAATGAGATTACCCAGCTTTCATTTTATCCAATCTCTGCTAGTCTTTATTTCAATTAGTAAGCATATGATTCTAATACAAGTTTACTCTCTTTTTTTTGTGGATAAAATAATACAAGTTTACTAATAAATGAAAAATTCCATAAAATTTTCTCTTAATGCATAGATAGGGTTTTAGATTTTCATAATTTGGATTTTCATAAAATTGTCAAGATTGTCATGGATAGAGATGATTGGAGATCTGAAATTTATGTAGTCAATCCCACTATTGGGATTAAGGTTTGTGATTTGTAGTTCTTATTTTTGTATTTCCTTTTCATTCATCATCCACCAATTCAAAGGAGACCAAAAAGAAAAAATTGGGGGCAATGAAGGAGAATGGATGGAATTGTTACATCCATTTTCATTTTGTTATTAGTATGTCTTTCAAATGGGGAGAAACTTCTTCCATCGATTTCCATATCTAGTCCATCCCCCTCTGACAAACACACCGTTAAAAAGAGTTAATATGCCTTGGTACTCTGCAGTAACAATTGTATGTATCTTGCTCATGCATTAATGCCTTCAGATGCTGCCTCTTAAAATTTTTTAGAAGCATCTCTCCTTTGTTAGTGGAGGTGAATGATAGGAGCTGGTCTTGTATGCGAATTTCTGGTAACCATGTTTCTGAGTTTGGATGATAGTTAATCAAGTTCTGCGGTGATTCTAGTTAAGAAACTGATTTCGTTATCAGGAATAGCTTATATTAAAATGTTGGATGTGGGAACAAATCCTTTATTGACAAAGGACAACTGTCTTGTCTCCTTTGGAGTGCATTTTATTCTTTTTCGAGATTTTTATTTGGAAGCTTATCATGGCTTATTTGTCTTGATGTTTTCTCATACTTTTTAATTGCCACAAGTGTATTTAAACCTACACAAATCATTTGTTGCAATTATGTAGGTGAAGAATCCGCTTGAAGAAAATGAAGTGGTTGGAATTACGAACTATATTGACTTCGGTTTTGAATTACAAACAAGGTATTTCAGTACAAGTGATTACAGTAAGATTCAGTCAATGCTGCATGCAGTTGGAGCTAAAATTATCTAGTTATGTGTTAAAGGATTGATGACAAAACATCAAATGTGACGTCAGATTCCACCTTCCAAGTTGGTGCATCTTGGCAAGCCAATAAAAATTTCTTGTTGAAGGTAGGGTTTGATGCTATCATTGATCGAGTGTATAGAGGATATGAAGTTCAATAACCATATATTTACCATCCATCTTATCAGGGGAAGGTGGGACCACTCAGTTCATCTGCTGCTTTAGCATTCAAATCATGGTGGAAACCTTCTTTCACTTTCAGCATCTCAGGTATTTCTGTTTTCTAGAATTTTTGATCCCGTGAATCACTAGTTTTAACTAAAATCTTAACAGATAAAATATGTTGGCTTGAAGCACATGATATGGTAAGTGTTCTCTTGGAAATCAAGACCGTTCAATTACCATGTAAAGAGGTTGAATGATATTATGTTCATGGAATGTCGGCATTTCCTTTTCCTTGACAACTACCCTGTATATGATTTATAGAATTGTTGGGCTGCCATATTGACGTGATTTAATCTTTCCTTCCCCTATTCAGATGAACTTTTCAATTGACCTTGTTAACTTCAGTTAAACCAGCGCTTTTAAAGTAAACAATTTGATGTTCATTTTAAGCACACTGTTACTTCTTTTATGTCGAGTATATGGTTCGACTTTTGTTAAGACAGATATGTAAATGCAAATTGTTGGTAGACAAACGATAAGTAATGACCTAATCATATATTTCTATTGGTCCTCAGCTACTAGAGACCGTGGGGTCGGAAAGACGGCTTTTGGATTTGGCATCCATGTTGATAATGTTAGGGAGGCGAGGTTAGTTTAATTTTCACCTTGTTCAAACAAACTCAGTGTCCCACCATCTCTCCATTGTATGATGCATGTAAAAGTTTTCAACCAGTTCATGACTGCATGTTAACTTTTGTTTGGGAGCCTGATGGCCGCTGCTTTTGATGTCAATCGGCTTCGGCTGCTCTGGTTTTAATGGCTATTTACTAACACGTGTTTCACCTTCATTTTTCTATTACCAAAATGCAATGCAGTTATGAAAGAGCTGATCCAAACTTTGTAATGCTGACCCCCAACAAGGAGCATTTAGCAGAAGGCATCCAGTGGAAGATTGGGAAGAGACCCATGCTTCAATCAGACGTAAATTCTGGGAATTTCGATGGCCTCCCCAGGGAGTTGAGGCCCTTGGGAAAAATTTTGTAGTTCTGTCAATTATATTTCTTCTTCTTCTTATGGGCATGGTGGGATTAAAAAGTAAAATGTTAGATCATGTTTGGGCAATCTGGACTTATTCCCAAATAAACAGAGTTATCTAGGCAGGCCCGGCCCGCTTTGTGTTACAAAATCTGGGTCTTCTTTTTATTTTTGGATAATGATACCAATTTGTTATATAATGAATAATAATTTTACGGAAAGTAAAATATAATCTTGAATAACTAAGCTTAATCAAATTTGACTTATTATGAATTAATTATGATGATGCTTGCGAGACCCATCGCCTTTCTATGTTGCACGGAAACAGAAACGGAAAATATTTTCGATAGGAAACGAAAATATGGAAACGGATATTTTTTTTAAAAAATAAGCATAAATAGGGTCTGAAACGGGAATAAAAAACGTTTCCAAAATGCTTTAAAAACAGAAAAATAGCATCTATGAGATATTTTCGTGCAACATAACCGCGTTCCTTGTGCCTAACAATTGGTATTTGCTTTTAGTAGTTTATTATTAGCTTTGGATTAAATTGGCCGAATGAGTAGTGGCCACTTGTCGCGCTATGATTCGCCACACTGGCCATTCCACATATGTGGGTGGAATTAAAAGTACCGCTAAATTACTAGCAGAGTGGATGGGTTTACGCAGCAGCGGCTAGCTTTCCAAACATGGGAATGGCTGCACATTCACTCATATCCCCATGCTTCTCTGCATCGCCGCCTCCTTTCACTGTTTCTCGCTTTAGACACTCCAATTTCCCTCTCTCTAAACCTCTCTCTCTTCACCGAAACCCTAGCTGCATCAATCGGATTTTCTCCGGTCTTTGCGGAAGGCTTGGCTCCGGATTCGATTGCTCTCCAGTCCGCAAATTTCTCGCCGGGAAGAACCCGCTGTCCTCGGCGCTGGACTCATTTTTCGTCCTCTGCACCTCCGTCGCTCTGTCCTTCGCTCTCTTTATTGCCGACGTCGATTCCGCTTCGGCTTTTGTAGTCACTACGCCGAGGAAGCTGCAGTCGGATGAGCTCGCTACGGTTCGACTTTTTCAAGAGAACACGCCTTCCGTTGTCTACATCACCAATCTTGCGGTCAAGTATGCTTTTATAAACTTGTCTTGAATTTTGCCCCAAATTTCAGGATTTTGATGCTTTTAGAAGCATAAATTGTGCGGAGTATTTTGACAGCTACGTTGTGAGATATTAGTCACCGTGATTGATATGCAATGCTATTTTTTGTGAGACTAAACGTATTTTCACACAATTCGTTTAGCAGTGCTATATTTGTAAGGGCTACGACAGTTCTGTAGCATGGCAGTTTAATTCAGTGTGATTTAGGCAGGATGCTTTTACATTGGATGTGCTGGAGGTGCCGCAAGGATCTGGATCAGGTTTTGTTTGGGACAAACAGGGCCACGTTGTCACAAATTATCATGTGATTCGGGGTGCATCTGATCTCAAGTAGGTTACTTCTTGTTTTCATTCTTGGTTGCATTCGCATGAATTTCCATGCTTTTGAAACATGTTTTTGTTGCCAAAAATAAAGTTCATTTTTGGGAATTTCAGTACAACTCTGCTTGTTATGTCACTGTGTGATAATTTTGAATTGTTAAATGTTCTACTTAGAGTGCTAAAAAAATGCTTAGTTATGAAAAAGAAAAAAACAAAAGCATGCTAAGTGGTGTACTGTAGTCAATTCATGTAAAAGAAGACCAATAGGTGGAATGGAAGGAATTTTTAATAAAAGAGGTTTAAAAAGACCAAAAATAAATAAATAAAACACAATTGACGGGAAACTCTTAAGCATGATGTGTGTTGTAATAATCTTACAATAGATAGATTTGATTAGGGAGTTAAAATCTATGAAGCTAGCCCCACCTAATGAGATTAAAAGTTGGCATGTTGTTGTAATGACTAATACTTTGGATGTAAATGGGAAATATATAGGATAACTTAGGGCTTGTTTAGTTGTAGAAAATAAACCCAATTTTTTGGAAAAAAATCTATAGAAAATTGGAAAAGATTTCAAATGAATTTTTTTTTCCAACTAGAAAATAAAAAACTCTATATAAATATTAAAAATCTGAATTTAAAATTTAATAGTAAGTATCATTATAAAAAATAATTAAAATTTAATATATAATAAGTATGACAAATAATCATGTTTTCATATTGTACATGCTGGTTTCGCAATATAAGCTATATGATGGAACACAACCATATCAATTATATTTATTAACAACCCTCTAATGAAATTTTTCCTTAAATTTGACCATACAAATTATTTTGATTTCTTCTTTTCATTTCTTTTTCTTTTTTGTTTTTGTAGGGGATGAGGAAAAATCACAAACTAGAATCACAACCATGGAAATGGAGAAATAAGAAATTTGACCAATTATTATAAACCTGACACAAACCATAAACAGCTTTTTCCAGTTTGCTATTGTGAACACACAGCTTGCAACCCATGTTCGACTATGTTAATAATAATTGAAATCTCCATCAGTTTTCTTTCCTAATAAAATGTGACTAAAAATCATGTTGGGAATCCACTAGCCTTTGAAACATGAAATCTCAAATTAACTCTAAACATGTTTATACAATTATATACTTTATACAAGTAAGTATATCATGGTTATACAATATTGAAGGCATGCTCCATGTGAAAAATTTTGTGTTGCTCTTTTCTCCTTTGCTTATTGTCATTACATGTTCAAAAATGATTTTAATTGACTTAATAATGCTCGGAAGGATGAATAATGGTTTCAACAGGGGGATTTTTTGTGAAGCAAAAGATGCCACCTAGAGAAATCTAAGAGGAAATTTTTTTAAACATGGTAGTTGTATCCTTGAGTTTGATGTTGCCATGGAAACAGGATAATATAAGATAATGTAAAAAGGAATCAGAAGAATGCTAATGCCTATGGTTCTATACTGCTCTTTTATCTGAGAAGCTCCTTAATAATTTGTGGTTCATGGAGATGCTTTATATTGTGTGAAATTGAATTACTGTAGTTCTGTTCAGGGTCACTCTTGCTGACCAGTCAACTTACGATGCAAAAGTTGTTGGATTTGACCAAGATAAAGATGTTGCTGTATTGCGTGTTGATGCACCCAAAGATAAACTGAGACCTATACCTATTGGTATCTCTGCTGACTTACTTGTTGGCCAAAAGGTTTTTGCCATTGGAAATCCTGTAAGTACAGAAACACCATTTCCTTAGAAAGCTGTTCCCGGTCTTTCTTTTCCTATTCTTCCCTATCTAATTGTCATGGAAACGAGATTGAGCATTGAACTTGGTGGGAAAGTTAGTTAGGCAGTTGCAGCCTGTTTTCAAATTTATGTACTGTTTGAATTTTGGCAGCCAATTGGCGCTTTTTTTCAAGCTTGGATCAATATAAATAGTAACTGATCTCTCTCCAATTGATCATTCTGGAATATATTGATCTTGATTCTCCCGCCTCTCTCTCTCTCCTTTCCCCCTCACTTCTTTGTTACACTCCCTCTATCTTCCTCATTTCTCCCTACTACGAAGGAGAATTTCCCATTGTTAGATCCAACTCTGACAATTTTGGTATCAAAGTACGATCTTGGGTGAGGGAATTCAACACTCAATACGATGGCCGGTGACACTCACATGAAACAAATGGAAGTGCAGTTGCAGCAGGTGACTGCGGCGGTTGTGGATATGCAAGTAAGGATGGGAGAACTGGAATCAACGGTGGAATTGGTGGTAGAAAGGAGGATGGATGGGGCGATGGAGAGGTGGCGTGAAGAGAGTCGTGAACAACACAATCAATTGAGGGATCAGATGCAACAATTCATGCGAATGTTCACGAGCCATAGCCAGGTAAGACTCTCCCTTGAATTTCCTCCCAGGGAGAGATTAGACTATCTTACCAAGGCATGGTACGAGCCACCGGATGGAAGGATCCTTGGAATTCAAAGCTGAACCGGTAGTTGTAGGGGAGAATGTAATGGAGAGGAGGCAAGGAACTCAGGCTATTAATAATCAACCTAGCTTTCCAATGTCAAAGTTGGAAATTCCATTATTCGATGGATTGAATCCACCATGGTGGGTGCACCGCTGCAAGTGGATGTTTAGCGTATACCACATACCTGAACAACAAAGGGTTACCCTTGTTGCCACTTATCTCAATGATGTCGGAGATGTGTGGTTCCAATGATGGATTGGAGATAAGAGGAATTATCATTGGTTTGAATTTGTGGAGGATCTATGCGAACGGTTTGGGGATCGGAATATAATGGATGTTGTGGAAAAGTTCAATAAGCTCAGACAGGAGGGGACAATCCAATCCTATCAATTGAGGTTTGAGAAACTTAAGTCACTCATGTTGATCTTGAATCCACACTTAACGAAGGGGTACTTCATCTCTAGCTTCGTGAGAGACTTGAGCGAAGTATTGAGACCCACTGTGAAGATGATGCTACAACCTAATACTATAAAACAAGCGGTCGAATGTGTAAGATTATAGGAGTTGCTTGTGGAGGCCTTGATGAGAAAACAAAGATGGCAAATGAAGGGAATGAATTCTAGGGCCACTCAATTAGGCAATAAAGGATTCAACAGAGAGGGTGGAAAGAATACCTTAGGCATAAAGGGAATAAACAACTCAACTGCTATCATCCCTGCACCAATCAATAATGGGAGAATCATGGAGAAGAGGAGACAAGCAGGCCTATGCTTTAGCAACTTCTGTTAGTGGAAGGAAAAGAAGAAGTAGAAGTAGTGGATGAAGGGGCTATTGTTCCATTAGAATTGGAAGGGGATGAGAATGTGGAGATTTCACTCCATGCTTTGAGGGGACTACCAATAGCAAGATCAAGATTATGAAAGTAGAGGGAAAGGCACAGGACTGTAGACTGTAGACTGTTGGTATTAATTGACAGTGGGAGTACTCATAGCTTCCTAGATGAAGGCAGTGTTAAGAAGCTGAATTGTGAGTTAACTGGAACTCAACCACTATCAGTTATAGTAGCAAATGGCCACAAGGTGATATGTAAATTTGTGATAAGTTTGCCTCGAGTCAATTCCTAAAAGATTAGTGAAGGCAATTATAATAATCGACTAATGTTTATTATATAAGTGGTTTTAATTTTGTTCCAACTGTAATTTAGTTAAGTTTGGGGCTTAAACCGGTAATATCTAATTCCGGTAATTATATTGGGATGTCCACCCTCTTAGTCTATAAATAAGGGGGCAGGGGGTTAGCAGAGAGACAATTCATTTTTCTATGTGAGTACTGCTTTTGTTTCGTTATGAGGAAAGGCTAGAGAGAAGAGATAGTCTTTTGTAATCTTGGTGAGCGATTGAGGGTGTACTCGGGTATTACTGTAATGATCTGTTTTCAATAAAGTAAGACTGCTTTCGGGAGGATTCTAAGGCTAAATGTAGGGTTGTCCTAAGGGGCAATTTGAACCAGGATAAACTGGTGTTTAATTGTGTGGTTTGATTTCTTGTTCCTATTTTTTATTCAATTTATTATTCTGTTGTTCAGTTTTTGTTCTTTTTTCATGAAGAATCCATGAGGGTGTATGCGGTTGAGAGAGGCAATAATTCATCTAAAGATTCAATTCTAAAGAACCCTAGGTTAACAAAATCGACAAGTGTGGAATTTTGTTGGGAAATGCATGGGGAAGCCTTTGAAGCTGACTTAAGGTTACTCAAACTTGGAGGATGTGATATTGTGTTAGGGGTGGACTGGATGAAGGAGGTGAGTCCCATCAATTTTGACTTTAACAAATGGAAGTAACTTTCAAAAAAGAAGGAAGGAGGATTACACTTACCAGTAGCATAGAAACTGGTGTGTAAGATGATTTCAAGAAAGAGGCTACAAAAGATATTCAAGAGCATGTGGGGATAGGTGGTCCAACTATTCTCAATCCACGCAATGGAACAGAGGGAAGAGGATAAGGAGTAGGAAGGGGAATTGAGGCTAACTGTTGGCAGCCAACCTCAAATTCAATGGAAGGACTTGATTCCTTAAATAAACTATTGGTTGAATATGACGACTTATTTGTGGAACCTAATTCCCCTTCCAACAGACCCCTTGATCACCCAATCACCCTTAAACCCAACGCTGAACCAATCAACATAAGGGCTTACCGTTATCCCCCTAAACAAAATGCATAAATTGAAAAGATGATTAAAGACATGATTCAAAAGTCCATCATTAGACCTAGCCAAAGTCTCTATGCCTCTCCAATCCTACTTGTTAAGAAAAAAGATGGTAGTTGGCATTTTTGTGTTGATTATTGACAACTCAATACTCTTACGGTTAAAAACAAATTTCCTATCCCAATCATAGAAGACCTCCTAGATGAACTGAAACATGCCGTTTTCTTCACCAAATTGGACCTACGATCAAGCTATCATCAAATTTGCATGAACCCTAATGACATGCTCAAGATTGCTGTCATCACTCACCATGGGCATTATTAATTCTTGGTGATGGCTTTCGGGCTCACCAATGCCCTATCTACATTTCAAGCTCTCATGAACCACATTTTCGAGTCCTACCTAAGGAAATTTATCTTGGTCTTCTTTGATGATATTTTAGTATATAGTCCTCCATTCCAACAACACCTAGAGCACTTGAGGACCACATTAAGAGTCCTTAGATTCAACCAACTATTTATTAAGAAATCAAAGCGTGCCTTTGCACAACAATAGGTGGAGTACTTGGGGGATGTGATATCAAGTGCTGGAGTGAGCACTGATTCGAAGAAGGTGGTTGTCATGACGGCATGGCCAAGGCCAATGAATGTGAAAGCATTAAGGGGGTTCCTGGGATTAACAAGGTACTACCGAAGATTTGTGTGAGATTATGGAGTGATTAGTAAGCCCCTTGTTGATCTATTGAAGAATGATGGATTTCGTTGGAGTGATTAGGCAAATGAGGCCTTTGGAAGGCTTAAAAAAGCGATGAGTGAAGTGCCTACCCTTGGCTTGCCCGATTTTACTAAACCCTCTGTGTTGGAGACTAATGCTAGGAGCTCAGGAGTAGGGGCAGTGCTCGCACAGGAAGGGAGACCCATAGCATTTATCAGCCAAGCGTTGGCAGACATCAAGGCTTAAGTGTTTATGACAAGGAATTAACAATGGTTCTAATTGCAGTGGACAATTGGAGATATTATTTGGAAAGGGGTCAGTTCATCATTAAAATTGACCATGAAAGCTTAAAATTTTCTATTACAACAAAGGTTGCATGCCCAATGACAAAAGAAAGGAATGATTTTGCTTATGCTACTGGATTATGTGATACAGTATAGGAAGGGGAAGGAAAACAAGGTTGCTAATGAGCTATCCAGGTGTGTAGAAGAAGGGACAATGGCCTTAATTACTTCAGTTGTTCCTGAATGGTATCGGGACATTACAGCCAGCTATGGGGAAGATGGTTAGTCGAAAGAACTATTGGAAATTGGAATAGCTCATTCTGGACCCTAAGAGTAGGGCAGGATATACTCTCAATAATTGGATAATCAGGTACCAAGGAAGATTGGTGATTGGAGACGATGAACAACTCAAGGATAAAATCCTCCAAGCTCTGCATGGATCCCCCTTGGGTGGCCGCTCAAGTATAAAAAATACCTACCACCGAGTTAAGAAACTCTTTTATTGGCCAAGGCTAAAGAAATAAGTAATGGAGTATGTTATGAAATGTGATACATGCAAGAAATGTAAGCACGAGACCGTGGCCACTCCTGGGTTATTACAAGCCCTGACCACCCCAGAGTAAGCATGGAGCAGTGTGTCCATGGATTTCGTAGAAGGATTGCCTAGGTCAGAAGGAAGGGATTCTGTATTTGTAATAGTGGATAGGCTTACTAAGTTTGCCCACTTCATCAGGCTATCTCATCCGTTTACAGCACATGAGGTGTCTCGAATCTTTCTAGATCAAGTAGTTAAGCTCCATGGGGTCCCTAAATCCATCGTATTTGATCGGGACAATGTGTTTACCAGTCTATTTTGGAAGGAGTTGTTGAGATATCTAGGGACCAAATTGCATATGTCGTTGGCCTACGATTCGGAGATAGATGGTCAAACCGAGAGAGTTAATCAATGCCTTTGGGTTTCTTACAACCCAAAGGATGGCACATAACCGTCTTTGGCTCAGTGGTGGTACAACTCTTGCCACCATAGTTCCATCAAGATGACGCCATTTGAAGCTCTTTAAGGGTATAAACCACCCTTACTACCATCCATTCCAGAGCCTACTACAGTGGCGGTGGTGGATTCCTACCTACAACAGAGGCAAAATATACTGAAGTTGCTACAAAGGGAGTTGGTTAGTGCTAAGAATAGGGTTAAGCAATTTGTCGATCAAAAGAGGAGTGATAGAGAATTTGCAATGGGAGATGTCGTCTATTTGAAGTTAAGACATTGCCCATTTGAAGGCCCTAGCACAGGGCAAAATCACCAAGCTCAATCCAAAATACTATGGTCCCACCGTGCTCACTGAAGCCCGTGAGGAGTCAGAACCATTGGCCATCCTAGATAAGTGGGTTATCTACAGACAGGGAGCACCGTTAACACAAGTGCTGGTGCGTTTGTCCAACCTACATCCCAAAAATAACACATGAGAGTATCTTCCAGACCTCCTCTCCCAATTTCCCATGGTTGCGGGGCTGCTCTGAATTTCTTGAGGACTATAAATGACTTAAGGGGGAGGGAATTGTCATGGAAACGGGATTGAGCATTGAACTTGGCGGGAAAGTTAGTTAGGCAGGTGCAGCCTGTTTTCAAATGTACTGTTTGAATTTTGGCAGCCAATTGGTGTTTTTTTTCAAGCTCGGATCAGTATAAATAGTAACTCATCTCGCTCCAATTGATCATTCTGGAATATATTGGTCTCGATTCTTCTGCCTACTTCTCTCTCTCTCTCTCTCTCTCTCTCTTTTCCCCCTCATTTCTCTGTTACTCTCCCTCTATCTTCCTCAATTCTCCCTGCTACGAAGGAGAATTTCCCATTCTCAGATCCAACTCTGACTCAGGATCCGTTGGCAATCAGATTTAGGAAAAAATTTCAAGTTATAGGTCCAAGAAAAGATTTATCTAGGCCTGCATGCTAGTTAGAAATTTTGGGATACTTTAGATGACATGAGTCATAAATTTTTTGATTAAGGCTTGATATATTGTTGTTGTTTAACATTTTTGTCTTTTAACGTGAAACTCAATGCTTCTTGCAGTTTGGACTTGACCATACACTTACTACTGGTGTCATCAGGTATGGTTTTCATGTAATACATGCATTTTATGCATACAGTAAGTTTATCAAGACATTGAATACTAATGCTTCTTTTGTCAAAATTGCATTACATAGAAAATATCTTTAACTATAGGCTTTCTTGTGAAACAAAAGAAGAGATAGTGACACTAGGAAGATTCACTGCGGGGCAAGGCCTGATCATTGTTCTGATAATTATATACTTTGATGCCATCTTAAAGTAGAACTAGAAACAATTGTTAACAAGATAGATTCACCAGGCCCTAATGAGTGGGGTAGTAAAGTTGTTATTGAACTGAACCATGAATAGTACTTGGAGACATCTGTTATCATGATCAGCATGGAAAAATAGAGCCAAATTGCTTCATTGTAGTTGAATATGTACTGATATGTATACCTATTGGGTGGTATTACATTTATTCACATTTTTATGATGCATTGTATATTCTGTAGTGGGCTTAGAAGAGAGATCAGTTCTGCAGCTACTGGTCGTCCAATCCAGGATGTTATCCAGACAGATGCTGCCATCAACCCTGGCAACAGTGGAGGGCCACTTCTGGATAGCTCAGGAAGCCTTATTGGGATAAATACAGCTATATACTCTCCTTCTGGTGCATCCTCTGGTGTTGGTTTTTCGATTCCAGTTGACACAGTGGGTTATTCCTCTCTCTCTCTCTCTCTCTCTCTCTCTCTCTCTCTCTCTGTGGGATGAAATGATAGACACATTTATGACATTTCTAGGTAGGTGGCATTGTTGATCAGTTGGTGAAGTTTGGGAAAGTTACAAGACCAATTTTAGGAATCAAGTTTGCACCTGATCAGTCTGTGGAACAACTAGGAGTTAGTGGGGTGCTTGTGTTAGATGCTCCTCCAAGTGGTCCAGCAGGCAAAGCAGTATGCTCATTTTGCTCTTTATGACTGTTTTCTCCTATGTTAGAACTTAGTCACATTTTCTGTCTATTCTGGAGATATTTAGCCTATAAAGTTTCTTTCCCTCTGCATATTGTACATGCTTGTAAACCAGATTTATTCTACATTGCAGGGCCTGCAACCAACTAAACGTGATACCTATGGCAGACTTATATTGGGGGATATTATAACATCTGTAAATGGAAAAAAGGTCACTAATGGGAGTGACTTGTACAGAATTCTTGACCAATGTAAAGTGGGTGATACGGTATGGTGGTTTGACTTTGTAGCTACCAGTCCTTATTTCCTATACACTTGTTTTTTGAGATATTTCTTGAATTTTCTGCAGTGCTATTCCATTACAGTTGTGTGCTGTAGAAACTAGTTCTTTTCTGGAAGCAGAAATTAATTTTATTGGTTTATGAAAGAAATTAGGACAATTTCATCACCAAGAATTAAAACTTGTAAAAGGTCAAATTTCATTATAGGAGATAGTGTATTTAAACTCTAGCATTCTTTTTGCTGCTACCTTAACTTAGGGAAAAACTTTGGTGGAGCTGCGTGAATACTTTGGACATTACTTGAAATCTTAGGCAACTTTTCAATGCTTCTTTTTTTTTTTTTTCTCTCTCTTTTTGTTAGATAAACTTTTCAATGCTTTCATTGTACCAGTATTTCTTGCTCCTTGCAGAGCTATATCTTTGGAGAAACCTCTTACATTCTTGAATTCCCTGCCATGTCATAAGAATGCATAAAATATGTTATTTTTTCCATTGAAGTTCCTGATGGCATTTTTGCATTTGTGGACTCCAATGTACATGCTCATCCTGCGATGATCTTGACATGGCTGAGAAGATTGTCCCTTGAAATGACAAATCGAAATTTAGAATCTCTTGCATATGAATTTTGTTTAAAAATGGATTCCTATATGGTGAAATACTCAACGGGGTTCTATGCTCAGGTGACTGTTGAGGTACTAAGAGGTGATCACAAAGAGAAGATCCCTGTATTGCTCGAGCCAAAGCCTGATGAATCATAATCAGTGAAATGTGACCACCATGTAGAATCAATCTATCAGGGAGATGAAGAAATTCATATTTTGTGTATCAATTGTTGAACGGTATTTGTGTTGTATATATTCCAGGCTTCCAGCTATTATGTACAGCATTGATATAAAAATCAAAATGCTGATGAATGGACACTGTATGGGTGTCCCACTTTTTCACTGTAGGAGCTGGAGCTGCATTTGCATTTTGGTCATGAATCATTTTGCACTGCTTTGCATATTTGCCCGGGTGCCATGCTCATGAAGTTCATGTGGAAGACCGGTGCTTTTGCCTGTTTGATGCGTGAGCAGCAGGGGGGACAGTCTTGAGGCCTGAGATGGGTGGAGAAAATGGAAGAAAGGGCTTGTTTGATGCATGTACGTGCGTTTTCGGCTTTGTATGTGCATGAAGTTCTAAGACCACTAACCTTGGTTGTCTGGAGTCTTAACTGGTTTTGACCATTTGCCAAGAGAAAGTAGTATTTATGTTGACAGTTATAACATAACGAAATGATGCCCTCCACTGATAAAGGGTTTGGCATTGCTGGCGCCGGAGAAGGTGGTCTTGGAGGAAAGCCACAGTAAGGGGGTGTGAGTGAGAGTGATTTCTTCTTGGGATTTCTCGCCTTATACTTGCTCTGTTGCCCTGAGAATGGACCTCTTTAGAGGTCCACAGGACAAATGCATATATGCTTCGGGCAGGGTATTATGGTTCCTTGATTGTGTCCGGTCGGGATTATTACCTGATGGTTCATCGGTAGCCCAGTGGTGGATGATTATCTTGATTTCTTTCGGATCTAGTATTTAGTCTCGTGAGATTTAGATGTGCTTTCTTATTGTGTGGTGCTTTTCCATTATAAATTGAGTTTTTTTTTTTTTTGTTTTTTTTTTTTTTTGAGGGGGGGGGGGGGGGGGTTGTAAAAGGGGTAATAACAATATTATCAAAACTTAGTAAGTAGTCTTGGGTGTAAAAGGTGAAATTTTTCACTTTAAGGGCTTCTCACACACTACCTTACGCACGTGGGAGAGATTAATCATAGAATACGGCGATTCTTAAAGTAAGAGGCACAGTGCATAATGTTCATAAGGAATCATCCTTACAAAAGGATGAAATTCTCACATTGCGGTTGTCATGATTTGAACCTGTATCTTTGGGTGTAATTTTTTATCTTGTGAATTATTCGTGCTATGTCTGTGGGGGCAACCTAGTAATTAGTCTTATCCCTGGTACGCGTGGTTTGAATGCAGTTAAATTAGGTAGTATTTTCCACTAGCTATCAAACTGACAAAGGCTAAGGCTTATCCCTCCAACTCACAAGAACTCATTGACATCTGACTGACTCTTTTTTCTCGAGGTAGCCGAAAAAGAGTTTATTCATTGCATGCGTATGTTTTATGGGAAGGTGGGTGAGTTGAGGAGGGGATACAACAGCCCCTTGTTGCCTAAATTAGTAACCGGAAATTGTTTTTGCCACCATATCAGTCTTCCATAGAAACTACTGCAAACTGGTGGACTGATCTGTTACTGTTTTTGTTCCTACTAAACTGGGGTTGTTGAGATGCATATTTAATGTTGTTTTGTAATTAAAGATTTTTCATTCACACACAAAAGATGTACATAATTCTGTTGGCTGGACCAGAAGTTACGTTTTATTGAAAGAGTTGTTTGGCAGTAGAAGCTTCACAACCACGAGATTCCGATCTTAGAATTTCCCGTAGGAGGGAGGAAATTCTACAGAATGTTGGGTGTTTCTTCCTATAAACCTAGCTCCTCATCATTGCAAGGATAGCCCTCCTTTCTAAGCATGTCCCTAGAGCTTCCAATGCAGTATCGTTGCCACATCTTTGACCTACCAAACAAAGAACAGAAGATTGCAATGGTGAAAAAAGTAAAAAAAAAAAATTACAAATATGGATTTGCAATAAAAGGAGCCACTCTGTCATCTTCTCCATTATTACATTGAGTACCGTAGGGTAAATTATTGCTCATGAAGGGCAAATACAACCGACATGCAGTTTTAGGAAGAAAGAAAGAAAGAAATTGGGGGACACGTTAGGGAACAAGGATGTGGGGGGGGGGGGGGAGATGACTGATGGAAATATACAAGTTGAAGAAGATGAGGACGTTTGGGGGTGTGGTTGGGGTTCATACAGAGAGGGGGGGTGAAAGCCCAAATTCAAGTCCCCACAGCTCAAAAGATCCCTTCACAAAATCGTAGTATCCTCCTTTGAGCGCCAGTGTCTTCTTCAACAGCCCGTCCCTCACAAATGGGTAAGTCAGCAGGTTCCCAAGTGACACGTTCACTGCCTCCTGCATTCATTCATTTCATTTCAAAACACATCAACAGTAGTTGGTTGCAACATAACTAACCGTAGCAGAAGAAGAAAAAAATTCTATGACACCAATGGGTAACGGGTAAAATAGGCAAGAAAAAAGTGTGAGTTCAAATGCCAACCTTCTCACAGTAAGCGCATTGTACTTCCAGTGGGGCACTGCCATGCTCTGCTTTCACTTTGGATTTGGCAGGTAAGCCGATTCTCACCCAATCCTCTATGAAGTCACTGCACATTTCAAATAGGCACCCAAGAGCCATGCATAAATAGGTTACCTTTGGAAGTGTAGATCAGCCTTCTTACTCTATCCCACACAGTTTGATAAAGGTGCTCTCTCTCTCTCTCTCTCTCTCTCTCTCTCTCTCTCTCTCTCTTTAAATTTCGTTTAATTCTCTTTTTTCCTTACAACCCTTAGCTTGGTAAGTTATTGGATCGGTCATTAGTTGAAATATTCAATCATTCGAACCATCCTTAAATCGAAATTAAGCTTGATAATGGTAAAACCGAACCAGTCCTATTTACACACACTGCTGCAATATGTATTGTTGTACATTTGTAAAATAATGTTACACACACACATATATATACATACATATAGTAATTTATTCGATTTTCAATTCAAAATTAAGATCAAATCAGACAAGACTGAAGTGGACTAAAGATTCATTTTTAAATTTTTTTAGACAAGAGACAACCAAACCTGATTTTTTGGTTCCATTCAAATCAAAATTTGAACACCTCTACTTGTTAGAATTTCAATAATCCCTTTGACGGTGCAAGTATATTGGAGGAGAAAAATATTTAAAAAATCAAATTAAAATATTAAATAATGTATTAAAAATTTTAAGAATATAAACTCAAAAAATTAAAAGCTAAAAAAAAGAAGTTTTAGAAAACTGAAAGTAATTGTGAAAGGGAATTCAGACTATGTTTTCTTTATTTTTTTAAGATTATTTTTAATTTGTAATTTTTTAAAACATTAAAAATATATTTATTTTTATATTTTTAAGAACACATTTTCAAAAATAAAAAAAATTATAAAAAAAACTCAAAATAATAAAAAGTTATTTTGACTGTTTTTGTGTCAAAATTTCTAAAATGTAAAAAATGTTACAGACCAAAAATATGTTTTTTCAATCATTTTAAAATATAAAATTTAAAAATAAAAATTAAAACACGAAAAAAATAATCCCACAGAATGACCCCTAATTGGTTAAACAAGTGGATTTAAAAGGTAGGGTTTGAATGTACGGATAATACTGCTAGGGTCGGGCCGGACTATTTTAATTTTTTTAAAAATATTGGTAATTTTGTTAAAAAAAAAAAAAAACCTCAATAATAAGAGGTAAGTGGACTTACGTGGAGTTGGGTCCATGGTCGGGGAAGGTCATGAGCCCCTTTATGCCACCGCAGCAGCTATGCCCAATCACCACAATGTTCTCCACCTGGCCCAATCAGCAGTCACCATTTTTTTAAATTAATTAATAATTACTGAATGAATTAATTTTATTTTATAAATTAAAAAAAAATGATATATAGTTGAGATGAACTGAACTAATGAAACTAATAAGTAGAAAATGGTAATTAAGTTGACCTTGAGATGCAGAACAGCATACTCAACGGCTGCCCCAACTCCAGCGTACTTAAGCTGTTCAACACCAAACAAACACCACTTTAATTAAAACCCATTTAAATCATCTAACAACAAGACCCATCTCAGGTCAGGTCAGGTCAGATAGATTAAAAGTAACACAGGGTGAGAGAAATACATGAGAGGAAGAACATTACTGAAAAGGTACGTACGTAATTAATTAATAAAATGCTACTACTTAGATAGATATTTTAAAATGATATTTTATATTAATATATATATTATACTGTTATGTCATATAAATATATAATACACATTAATAAAAAATGTGCTCTCATGAAAGTGGTGTGTACAAAGTGACATTTTGGTTAATTATTTGCTTCAAAAGAATTGACCTGATCAAAAGGAGGGACCATGTTGGCAACATTCCTGACCACAAAAGCCTCCCCAGGATGGAAATCCAGCACGTGGGATGGGCACACCCTTGAATCCGAGCAGGCAAACACCATATACTGCACCATTTCAAAATTTAAAGAAATATCTGTTAAAACCATAATCAAACAAACAGACCCTTGACCCCCCCCCCCCCCAAAAAAAAAAGTAAGAAAAATAAGTGAATATATATATATATATGTATGTATATACTTTGGGACTTTGGCCTTTGGCGAGTTCACTGTACAGAGCTGGGTTTTTCCTGCAAGACAGAATTCAGGAACCTGTTGAGGATGAATGCAGCTACGTACTTAATAATGCAAGCAACAAGTTTGGTGATTTTACGTTACTAGAATCGTATATTAATGTGTTATATTAACACAAACACACAACGTATCAATGCATGAGTATAAAATAAAATAAAAAAACACACAAATAAGTCTTCAAATGATCATATATCAATTACTACTCACTCATATTTCTCCCTCTTGAAATGGATGTATCCATTCTTCATCCTCTCCACCGGGTCAAAATCCGGCTTGCTGTTAGCTGTTTGCAGCTCTGCTGTTATCTGCTCAATCTTGGCGGTTGCAATGGGTCCAAGCTCGCCCTTCTCGCTGCAACATACAACCAACTTCAAATTAAGTTGATATACTTACATACATATATATATTTGTGATTAATTATGAAGAATTTTTATCTTCTAACAAATTAAAGTAAATTAGAAGACATGTTTATGGATGTCAACGTCTTTTATATATATAATGATGTTAAACGAAGTATATTTACAACTACTTAGAATAAAATATCACAGTTCATGACGCATATATATATATATATAGAGAGAGAGAGAGAGAGAGAGAGAGACTTAATTACCTTAGAAGTTTCTTGAGCCCGGCAATGGCCTCCTCGTACGAGTCTTTCCCCATTTCTTCTCTCTGCAAAATTTTCCATTATTTCAATCCATTACATCTAAACATAAGAAGAAAAAAAAGATGTGTTCTTTTGCTTTTTAATGCAATTTCTCAAACTTCAATGCTAGTTCTTTCACATCGGTCCGGTTTTAATCAGTCAGTATTGAGAATTGGACTAAACTTCGACTAATCCTAATTTAACCAAACCGAAATGTAAAACACACCCTGCACACACAGCCAACTCAACAAAATCCTTTAATACCCAAATTGAGAAAACACGAAGACTTGAATATCATTTATTTATTTCATCAAAAAATCCACTTCCCAAAATATGGTTTATTTTTAAATGTTTTTTTAGACCCTAAATTTAAAAAAAAAAATCACTTTTTTAAACTTTTCTAGTCATTCCTGTGTTGCAAATACACTTGAATTATTGAAAGCAATCCAGCTAAAAGGAGCAAGGCGACAGGAAGGGGATTGCATTTAACATTTTCATGTGACAACATTTATATTTGGACAACTGAGCATGCTGGAGCTTCCATGTCCATACAATATAAAACGAAAATATATATTATTTAGATACTTAATTATAATATTTTTAAGATAATTATATATGTATTAATATGTGACACAGTATATAATTAAGATATAATTTCTGGTCAGCTAATTAACAAAAGAAAATGGTCAGCTGGTATTTGAAGCAATATACAAGCAATCGATTAAAATATGCAATGACATAAGGTAAAATAAAATTTATCTAATTAATATAGTGAAATGGAATATACAGAGAGAGAGAGAGAGAGAGAGAGAGAGAGGGTACCGGCCAGGAATTAGGGGTGAGGATGGGAGGAGGAGCAGCAAAAACAGGGTGGTTTCTGATAAGAGAAGGAGGAGAAGCGGAGGAGTTAAGGCGGGAGACGACCGAAGGGCGGAATGTGGCGGCTTTATAGAGGAGAGAGGTTTTGGTGGGAGAGATGAGAGAAGTGAGGCACCAGCCGTTGATGGAAGTAGCCGTCGACATTGCGCCACTTGCCTTGAGACCTCCCTCGCTTTATACATTTTAATAAATGAAACAACCCTACCCTCCCCCCTCCCCTTCTGGATAACGAAAGCGAACCCTCCTCAAACCACAGCTTCTTCTTTCCCTTCCCTCGGATATATCCTACGTACCCGGCCAGTTTCTTTTTTCCTTTCAGATTAATTTAAAATTAAACTAATAATTTCTGTATATTTATGCATGCATGCATGCATGCAGATTTTCTAATCAAATAAAATTGCGGCTACTCCCACATTCAACTACGGTTTTCCACGTACGTACGTACGTCTTTTATGTCTAATTAATTGCTTTGTTGTCCCCTATATATCATGTTTCATAATTTTAAGGTTAATTATCGACTTAATTACGTACCCTTCCTCTCTTCCCTCTCAAACATTAACATTTTGAACGTACGTAAATTCTCACACAAATTTCTCTATTTATTTAGGAGACTCGTAATTTATTCAATACACACACATAAAAAAAAATTCAAAAAAGAAAAAGAAAAGTAATCTGTAAGACATATCTATTTTTCGATGTTATTTTCTAGAAACATGGGGCAGTGGTGTTGTAATGAGGGATTGATGGATACGGAGGGAAAGGAATTAATGGTGACAAGTGGAAGTGGAGATGGATGGGGAATGAATGGTGAGGCAGTTGAGGTGATGAATGAATTAAGATAAAGGGATAACAGAGCTTATCCCCAGAACTTGGTTTCTACCATACCTGGCTTTCTGATCATTTTGTGGTGTGGATGTGATTGGATCCTGACTTGGATGGATGACCCTATCTTCTTCTTCTTCTTCTTCTTCTTCTTCTTCTTCTTCTACTACTACTACTACTACTACTGAACCAGGCTGACTGACACTTGTGCTGGATCTGCATATGTCTTCCAATAATGGATAATCCAGAGAATATAAAATAGTAAAATTATATCGATTAGTCTGATTTTTTGGGTTAATTGGTTGGTTTAGTTCAATTTTACTTCTCGATTTAATTGAATCAGTTATTAAATTTTAATCAATTTGATGATCAAACCGATTGTTTGCATACATACACGCCCTTACTTATAATAGTTGAAATTGCCACGGTGTGACCTAATTTATGGGTCAAGTAGATGGGCCTAAATCTGGTTTTCCTTTTGTGTTGGGCAACCATGCATGAGATACAAGTTTACGGATCGGAGGTGGGCTGAGTTTGGGTCAATATGTAAGGCTTGCTACGTGGGAAACTGGGCTTGGGCCCGGCCTTCTGGAGTCACCTTCTACAGCGGAAACTAAACAGAGTCGGTGGATTTGAAATCTGTCGTCCTAAATTCACTTACCCCTTTTTAAGATGCTTTTTTAAGGTTCCTATTTAAAAATTGTATAAAATTTTAAAGTTGATTAATGTTTAAATTGATAATATATTTTAAATTATTATTTATATAATTATGTGTTTAATTTAAAAAATTAAAAAATTACTAAAATTATATATTAATAATTATATATAATTATTAAAAATATATAGATTTGCTGTAAGCTGGAGGAGGCGATGGAGGAGCGGGAGGCAGGGGCGGCAATGGAGGAGCTGGAGGCGGCGGCCTTGAGTGTCGATTAACACTGCCTCTTGAAGCTTGAATGTTCTCGATTCATCGAGGACAAGAGAAAATGATGAAGTACTAAACATATGCCGAATTAAAATTTAAAAATAGGGCAAAAATTACTCACCGGAGGCGGAGGTTCTCGCCGGAAAACCACGGGGACGACGATGACGCTGCGCCATCTGCGGTCGCAAATGAAATGAAACTGAAGCTTGCGTTCTTTGCTCGTCGAAGCACGTTATGGCGAACAAACTCAGCACAGATGCACAGAGAAAGAGAGGCTCCGATCAATGTTTAGAAGGAAACATCTGGAGATTTATAGGCTACTACTGATTGGATCGAGGGGCTTGCGAGTTGCAACATGTGATCATGATTTTACCATTTGTTGACATTTTTCCAGATTGTACGTCCGAAAACAAGTGCTTCCTCTGATTACGAATTCAGATATGGCCAAGGCAATCGGAAATGAATGTCAACATTCTTTTGCCATCGTTTCGACATGCTCGCCTCCAAAGCCATAGCGGGCCATTCGCTGTGACGTAACGGGAAATATTTGCGGCTCTCTTTGCACATAATGAACAACAGCCAATGGCGGTCGCGTTCTTCTTTTTTTAACATAAAAAATTAGAGGGTCCGCGGTCAATATATAGCCTCCAACTGGGACAGTCCAATACACGTTTCGAGCTAAACGGACAAACACATAAATTAGAGGAACTCAAAACTTATTCACTTAAATAGATCTAGATTATCGACAATCTTGTATTAACCTAACTCAATTTCACGATCTTATATTAATTTAAGCTCTCAAACATATACGATGAGCCATTTACTCTACCCCTAACAGGTTATAGTGACCGTGTTTTTATCCTCCACTAGTGTAGAAATAACGCTTATAAATTATTAAAAAAAAAAATAGGGGATGTATATTAATTAGGAGAAATTGTTTAGAAAATATTTTTATTAAAAATTATGTTTTTAAAATTAGAAAATCGAAAACAAATTTTTTGTTTTATAAATTTGTACTGGACTTCAAGATGTTTTTGCTTTTTTTTTTTTTTTTTTGTAGATTTTAGTCATATTTTTTCACTTATTTTCAAGGAAAAACACAATTTTCTACTAAATAACCATTGCTTCAAATTCTTCAAGCCGCATGTCTTTTATTTTAAGTCTAAAACTGGTTTCATATTTACAGAAATGAACATATTTTTTTATTTATTTTCTAATTTTCTGTAAAAATAAAAAAAATAAAAATAGAGATAAAAATTTAAAAAAGAAAATAAAAAACATTCTCTATAAATAAACAACCCCCAAACTTTTAATTTTCTCAATTGTGATACCCATTCTTTTAATTTTAAATTGTCATGATATCTTAAATTATGCCGTTAAATGTTAAGGTGACCAAAAAAAAAAAAAAAAATTAACTAATTATCATCTCAATTCTCTAATATATCATGTGATTTTCTAAGAGTCAAAAAAGCTATTCTCTATTAATTTGGCTACCACGGGTGCATAGGAAGTGAACCCCAATTATGTTAAAGGGTTCAATCATTAATGTTATAAAATTTTAGAATATGCACAAAAAAAAACGAGACATACTCTTGTATCGTCGTCCAACGACATATATCTCCTTTTACATATATATGGTTGAAAGAGAGAGTATCATGAAATAATCACCAATGCGAGTAAGTGATAACTATCATCTCATCCTCGAAATACATAAATTAATATAATATACTAATGATCTACAATTAAAACTAAAATTAAATTGGATATAATTATCAAAAAAATAAAATTTGATCTAAAATAAAAAGAAAATGCTTAAAATTCGATATTACAATAAAAAGCTCCACTAGCTGCAAGCTCTCACCATCCTTTATTCGTGTCTTTGACCGGAAGTATGGCGATGCAGCAGCTTCTCTATCAGTTCAATAGGACTCAAAAACCTAAACTAAAAGGTATGCTCACTATAGTAGTTCTGTGCCCAGTAGGACTCCTTTGATGATCGTTACGTACCAGTTATGTTTTGATCTTAGAATGGTGGTCCTAGGGAAGGCCTTGAGCAGAGCTCAGTAGCTTCATCTTTTAACATATTTTCTGCATCAATCAGAAGCATCATTTATCTGTCGTTGCATGAGGTCTGTACCTTGTAAGTACAATGTCACAGTCGCCAAATTCCATATCCCATCAAGAGTTGCCTTATAATGGTCTACCTGTAGAACGCGCCCAAGTTTCTTGAAACTGAAAACCCGGGGTGAGCCATACACGAAAGGGTAATTGAGCAAAGAGTAGCATCGCCAGCTACTTGGGGACTAATCGAATAGGACAGACAGAGAATGCGACGCATCGAGCTGCTTTTGCCAGCATAAAGCGCTCATTTTCAGTGAGTGGCCTCTCTATCACCTTTACGATATTTGCATCCTGAAACATGATACCAGAGTAAGACCACTATCAAGACATCAAGGATGCAGTGAAGCTAAATAAAGCAATATCTTCTGTACTTTTCAATATAAAGGTTTCAATAGGGACATACCTTCTGTATCTGTTGCACAGAAGGCCTCACACTGGCAACGTCACCAATTGCAATTATATTGTTTAGGTTGCCCCGCTGATCCCTTTCTGTTGGTGAAGCTGTAGAGTGCCTCCATTGCCCATTAACAATGAACTTATAGTAATACCTAAAGGTGATCAATGAAAATAAGAAATTCGAGTGCAGCATTCTAGGGGCGTGGATTCAGTTAATTTGGTTTGAAATTTCACAAAACTGAATAACCCAAATTACCCATACAAACCGAACAAATTATGAATTAAACCAAATGTATAAATGAAATGTAAACATTAAAAATAATAAAAATAAGTTCAGTAATTCAATTTTGAAAATCCCAGCATGGGATGAAGGCTTAAGATCGTTAATCAGTCTGAAAATCTAAGGACAGAACTGAAGTAAAACAACGAAAAATTTTATAAGGAAAAACCAAACTGAAGCGAGGGGGGGGGGGGAGATGTCCCTACTTAAATCCCCCCAATCCTACCAAAAAGGGTGGGATAGAAGAGAGGGAGAGAGACGAATGTCCACATACATGTGGAGCAATATGCCAACTGACATTTTTAAATAAGATAAGCAGAATGCATTTAGCGACAGATGTATAGATGAGCCAAATCGACGAATTATAAATGAAACCAGGAAGTTCTCTGTTCTTTACTCAGCGTGATTACACTTCTGATAGCAGCACGTGGTCGATTTCAGTGAGATTTTGAAAATCATCAAATCAACTAGGATCCTAGAACTGCCACAACACCCCCTTCCCCAACCAACCAAAACACAGGAAAGAGAAAAACTTACTTCCCTTGTGGAAGTCTAATTTCAACTTCATATCTAGGGCCACCCTTGTGAACAGCCTTAATTGGTTCTTTCCAGTTTCCTGTGAAATCTCCAACCAAGGATACATCCTCCCCCTGCATTTTGAAATGCAAAGTGAAAAAAAACACAATTATAAAAAACAGATAAATAAAACGTGTTACAAATTAATGAAAAATGCTAGCAAAAAAGCCTAAATGCCGCAAAATTGCTTGGAACTAATTTCTCAGGAATAAGACATCAAAAATTTGTGCTACTTATTCTTTTGAACTGAGAAATTCTATAGAAATGAGAAACAATGATTGGAGTCAAAAATTACTTCTTGCCCGTTCCACACAAAAGTCACTGCATGAGTTGTGGGTCCCTCATGTTGGCCCTTTTCCACCATTGCTATAAGATCCCATGTCGCCCAGGCAATTGCTGGCCTGCATTGTCAATTCCAGCACCTGCTTTTTCAAGATTCTTACAAAGAAAAATGGATCCAGACAATGTATAATCAAGTAACACTCCAGCTTAAGTTGTGTGTCAAAAGATAATATAACATTCTTTTAAGAATTAGTGGTGATGATCCCATTCTGCAAAATGAGGAATCAGTACGAGATGATTCGGACCCATGCAAAATAATGTAAAAGGAATGACCAAGTGTGGTTAAGATAAGAAAAGCATAATTGTGATGATCTGAAGTACAGCCTCAGAAAGAGCATGGCACACCCACACTGAATCTACATGGAGATACCAAAGTGGGTATGATTATAGCTTCACCAGTTATACAACCGCTTGCATTACATTCAGTTCAGCATGTCCTCCAGAATAATGGAGGACAATGCATCACATGCGAAGATACATATATATATATATATGTGTGTGTGTGTGTGTGCCCAAGTTATGGCCTTATGGACACACAAGGATGTGCATCACCAAAAAAAAAAAATGAATCATTAATAAATCCTCCGAATACAACTATGTTAAGAAAGTGAATCTGTGAGGTCCAATGGATTGTGTCAAAAAAGAAAAGAGATGTCAGTAAAAGAACCTGTCAGGCTTGCAATAATGTAAACTAGTAACAAAATTGTAGGCAACATGGAGGGAGGTATCTGTCATCCAATGTAGGTAAGCAATAACACAAGCAGGGGACCGATCAAACCCAGTGGTGCAAGTGATATAAACACAATGGTTCTTTTTCAATAACCGCAAAAGAAGACCCACAGAAAATGGTAACTTCTTCCTGAGATCAAATGAATTTGCATCCCTGCAAAAGAAATCAAAAGAAAATGTTTTATGCCATCATTCAAGGCGAGCATCGAACAATGTAAGTTAGATTCCACCCTGTGACATAGATGACTCAAAAGAAATTCTAGATACAGACACTGTATGGCAATTACAGTCAGAGTGCCACTCAATATATCCTAGATAGGAAAGGGGAACAATTCTAAGAGCAAGCAAAAATGACCAGGGATTAAATACATTTTTAAAAAAATATGCAACATGGGAACAGGCATTGTACTACTTTCAGGGACAATAAAATTTTGGTTACCTTATAGGATAGTTAATCATAAGGATGTTGAACTGTTGGCATGAATCATTGATTGATTTTGAATTAATTCCCCAATTTTCTGCTTCAATTCCACTCTGGAAATTCAGCACAGCTGTAAAACCCTAATAAAGAAATATTCTGACAGTTGTAAGCAAGAAAATTTTCAAGAAGCAACTAGACCCTTAAACAAATGAGAGAGAAAGAGAGAGAGAGAGCATCAATAGGAAAAGAAAAAAATATAACCAGAAAAAATATGTCATAGTGGATAAGGTACAGATTTAATAAAGTTTCTAATATAAAATCACATTATAGAAGCAAGTAAAATCATTATTATTATCAAGAACATTGCCTAACTAAAAGAGTTAACATAACAATATAACAATCCTCTAGATCAATATATAAAGCAAAAAATCTCTATTATTCTGTATTGTAGAGTGGTAATTATACAATCAATGATAAAAAATAAATAAATGATACAATGATCAAGTAATGATACAACACATAGAAATATAAATATAAAAGTTTAAAAATGTATAGATTTATCAAAATTAGTATTCTTTGTTTTCCAATTATATAATTAATTCAATAAAACAACATATAGTTAATATTTTTCACTTTTTTAATCTATATTTATTTTTATTTTTATTTTATTATTTGTCCTTGCAATTTGCATGGAGAAGTCAAATTCTTGTCCCTCTCAAATGTGCCACTTACCGGCTGGTAATGGAACAAATGTGTACTTTCTTGTACCAGTTTTGCACCAATACAGTACGAGATCAATAACTATGCCAGAACCAAAGGGGGCCTTAACACTAAAGTTCTGAAGATGTGTCAAAGTAACTCAATTCATACTGAAAAACTGTAAACCCGTCTTGAAATTTTAGTTTGTGTAGCGTATTAACAGATTTTCAAATAGGTTAGCTTATGGTTCTGATAGACCAAGTCTTACCCTTGATGATTTAAAGCAATAGTAAAAGGACATATATACATGTTAAGCTCCAAAAAGCCCCAACTTTGCCTGCCCAAACTAGAGGATACAGTGTTTATGACTACAGAAAATACTTGTGATGAGTTGTAGCAATATTTTTCTTCTTAAGTTCCCAGATAAATTGGTTCAGCTCAAATGATCATCTGACTTGTTCATGGCATCTTTCTCACAAGCCAACCAGAACTTCCCCCAAAAAGAGTAGAAATAACATAAAGATACGAAAAATAAATAAATAATTCCTTGTTTTCCGGATGGCACTGTAAATGGCAGAGATGATAAATAGAATATTCTCAGAATCAGAAATGGACCGTCTTGCTTTTTGCATTCCTTTCAATTCCCTACACATCATGATGAGAAATTTATTTCATAAACATATTTTACCATCCACATATGTGCACACTACTAAAAGTTCATAGATAGGGAGAAAGACAATTATGCTTAAGAAAGAACAAATCTGAATGAAGAATGCTCATAAAAGAAACGCATAACAGACTCACGGCATTTGATAAAGTCTCTACATCAGCTTCTGTTTGTATACAGGATCCCACATATATCTGCTCTGTGATCTAAATATACATAAAATGGAAAAAAAAAATCAAAAATTTGTAATAAAGTGCTTCATCATAACTAGATATCATAAAACCAAAAATGTAAAACAAAAATCACAAGAATGCTAATTGCAGCATAATAGCAAGATGGATGGTATTCGACATTAAAGCTGAGCAAGAAGGTTTGAGATTATAACTTGAAATATTTGAAACTCAGACAAGATATAGAGACTGCAAAAAAGTTATCAAGCTCAAGGCACCACAGGTTCTAGTGCACTCTGAAAAGTATGACGAACATTTGAAACTCAACTATCACAGTGTTGAGAGAAACCAACAACTCAAGTTGAAGAATAAATAAAAGCACAGGTACTTGGATTTTCGCACATAAAAGCATAGCCAATACAGAATATTAAATGGTGAGAGATGTATCCCAACTTCAAATCAACGTGAATTAGTAAGTTCTATAGCCAACAAATCATCCATAAAAATGAAGAAAAAATAGATAAATTAACAGTTCAAATAAAATCATCATTCAAAAAAGCAATGGCAAACATCAACATCATTCTGCCACTAATTTTTTAAAGCAATGGCAAACATCAACAAATAGAAAAGAAACAGATTACTACGATGAGCCAACTTCATAACCTCGATAACCATGAATTGTATGGGGAAATGATTGTCTACCTAAAAGAATTGGCAAAATAAGGAATGGAAGCATGGAGAAATAAGAAGTTTCTGCATCATACCTTACTGTAGCGCATACCAAGAGAGTGATTGTAGTAAAGTTCCCCTTTCGAACGTTCCAGTGCCTTAGTGTATTCATCCAAAGGGAAACTCCCATGTGCCCATTCAGCATCACCTGACTCTTCCTCAGAGAAAATGGTTACAAGTTGGCTCAAGGGTGCCACAAGTGTGTTTTTTTGTATTTGTGGATGAATATATCCATTCTGATTATTCAACTTCCATCCTGAAGGTGTTAAAAACTTCGATGAAAACATTATAAACCCAGAATTTCCACTGCCTTCAGAAGATGCTCTCAAGTTCGATGCTAGTATAGTTTTATTCCAAGTGGCTATAGCAACTCGTCCTCTATTAAACAAAATATCAAGATCACTGGTAACATGCAGTTGTTGAATAGGAAAAGGGGTGAAAGGTCTCTCAAGGACAAGGCTACAAGGTCCTGATTTCTCTTTCCTTATCTTCCTGCAACACCAAAAACGATACTGATAGATAGCAAGAAATGTGTGTACATGTGTTTAGAGATGGAAACAATTGAACTTTAATAATTGAAATATGAAGTCTAGCACTTTCAAAGTCAAAAACTGAAGTACATGTAAAGCTAAACAATAAGGAAAAGCAATAAAATAAACCACGTCTAGATTTCACTTTCACAGGGAAGAATTGTGTTTCTCATAATCAAACTGATACATGCGAAAGCAGCCCCAAAGTGTTGGCTAACATGTGTTATTGCATACTCGAACAAGCATAGCTCTTATCATGTAATATGTATGCGCAAATAAAATGGCTATATCTGAAGCTAAAGAGCTAAAGAAAGAAATAAAAAATGCAAAGACACCGTTGCTCTGCATTGAAAGTCATGCTTGATTTATAGTAAGTCTGCAGTAAAAAACCCTTAAATTTAAGAGCTGGAATAAATTCATGAAAAAACAAAGTAGATTGCTCGTTTGCTATGCATTGTAAGATGAAGTGAGACAATTTAGCTGTAATCCAATTTTTTTTAAGGCTTGTGGTGGAGGATAGAGGGATTTGACCCCTTTAATTGCCACTTCCAGCTTCAAAAACTTTTTGCACTTCCACCTCCAAAATGTCACTGCCTTGATCAAGTAGTATAGCTTTTTTATTGTGCATTTAAGAACCCTCATGTTTCTTAACTAAACAAGACGACTTCCAATGCCACTATTAGATAGCTCCTCAAATTCAAACTAGATAGAGACTGGTGCGAGCTCATCTGGTAAACACAGTGATAGAAAAGAAGTCTCTCTATAATCCTATATTGAATAGAGATAGGGATAGAGGTAGAAGACCCAATCCTATCAGAGTTATTGCCTATTGTCTATAAATAGGCACCCCAGTAGAGTAAGATACAGAGACAGAATGTCACAAGGTGTGAAAGTGATCAATTAGATAGAGTAGAGAGTGCTGTGGGGATTTTTCAGGTTTATCCGTGCAAAACCATATTTCAATTTAATGGATTATCCCATCATTGAAGGGTCGTGGACCTAGACATTACATTACCAACTTTCTATGTCGATTTTTCTCTTAATTCTGTACATGGACGTGTGCGATTCAATGCCAACAGTTACAGTGTGTCGTCATATCATATTCCCATGAAGGCAAGCTGATGCTAAAGAATTAAGACATTAAGCTGTTAAATTACATGTAAAATCAGGATACTAAACACCGAAAGAAGAAAGCATTCCCTACTCTGCATCACCGAAGTCGTTGATCTCAATAAGCTTTCCAACAGAGCCATCACTGACCTTCTTCAACTTGTCACCCACCATTATTATCCTCGACTTCTCCGCATTGCCCTGCATTAGTCTACTGATTAAGCAACTTCTACAATCAACGCCAACTAGAGTTGAGAAAGCAGGAAGTTCATACAAACACCACTAACCCCTTTCTTGAGCGCATGCACAAAGATCTTGCCGTCCACCGAAAGCGCGAACCGAATTCCCAGTGGTTTCTCGAGTGTCACCATATACTCATTCAGATTCATCTTGAACGCGGAAGGAGACGACATTGCCAAAACCCTAGAAACTCTCCGATTGAAGCGACGCTTCTCCGCACACCCGTCCACTGAGCGTCCATTGCTCCAACACAAATCCCTGCCCCACAAAGAAGAGAAAAACGAAGCTTTGCCGAGCTTCTCCGTCGAAGTACTGCAGCCGAGCACCGGCGGTTGGTTGGGACCCCTGTAAGTGAGAATTTGCAGCGAAGACATCAGGAGAATTGGACGAGTGTTCCGAATCGGATCGACGAAACAAGAAAAATGGAAACGATTTTGGTAAGTTGAATTGACTGCGTATGCGCAATTGTGTATGCAGTCGTATGGTGCACTGAGATTCGAGCTGCTTCTGGGGAGTTGGATGCTGTGCTGGGAGATGATTGGGGTGGACAAGCCACAGAGTCACGGTAAGGCACCGCATCCACGTGTGCCTTCGCGGGACCCACTTGTACGTGGATCGAGGCGCTTTTCTTTTGGATGTATGAGTACTACTGTGCCTGAAAACCTCCCCGAGAGACTTATCGGGAGGGGAAAAAAACAAAAATGCCCCTTACTCAAACGTAAATTTATCTCTTTTCTTGTTCCTCTCTCCTCTCTCCAATGGTCACTGCTTTCAACAAAAAAAACTCCAACACCCGTCGTGGCACTACCTTACTGCCTCGCTTTTTTGTTGCCTTACCTCGTGCCCCCTGCTGACCATCGCTACATCTGTCTCATCCAATGCGGCGACGATGGAGGTGAGGTGAGGCCAGGCGGCACAAAATAAGCAGAGCCGGTCCTGGGTGTTTAGTGCCTAGGGTAAATTTTTTTTAAGTGTGCCTTTTATATAAATTAAATAAAAATTATTAATTAATTAATTTTATTAAAATTATAAAAATTTATTAAGGAAGAATAATTTGGGGTCTCGTTAAAATTTTGTTTGAAGAAAACTCAAAAAATCACAAACGAAGAAAAAAGAATACCCTGCATTATAAACATTGCATTAAAAAATAAAAATTACATATTTGAGTCTATATGCTTCCTCCCGAATCTCCGTAAGCATTTCTTGATTTGATCAATCTTCCTTTCATTTAGGGGTGTCAAAAAATATTCGAAAACCGGTGAATCGAACCAAATCAAATCGAACCGGGCCTTTTGGATTGGTTCTATGGTTCAATAGTTAGGTTCTAGTTCTAAAAAATTAAGGACCGATGTATTTGGTTTGATTACTGATTTTTTTTTTTTAAACCGTGGTTCGAACCGAATCGAAATCGAAATTATACTTATATATTATAATTTTTTGGTATATATATATATGTGTATAAATAATATCACTTCTTAGAAAACTAGCGAGATTCATGAACTCTTTTATTTCGAAACTTTTATGTGTTATTGCTATAGTAAATGGTCAATATAATCTCATTTGATGAGATAGTCAGGGGCGGATCCAAGAATTTAGAGCGCAGGGGCTGGAAATTAAAAAAATTAATGTAATAAATTCATATATAACAAAAGTCATTTTTATTTAATTTGAAGTTGTTCTCAACGAGGTTTTAAAACATAAAATTCATCTATAATAGAATCTAGATCTATTTTCTCAGCAAATTCCCGTTCAATGTTGAGCATCATACAATCAGAAAGAAAGTCATTCTCCATTTTGTTACGAAGTTCTGTCTTCACATGTTTCATTGTTGAAAATGCTCGCTCAGTAGTTGCAGTAGAAATAGGTAAAGTCAATATAAGACGAATTAACTTAGTCACCATAATATAAGTCTCCGACCTTCCACTCTCAGTCAAAATATGACATAACTCAACAAGTGTAGAAACTTGAAAACAAGGATCACTCTTCATATCTAACTCATAATGTTGCCGCTCATATTCCAAAGCATAAATATATTGTCGTGAAAAAATTTCAGGATAGAATTTTTCTGCAAGCGTACAAATATCATGACTGTTAAATGATTCAAATGAGTTTGGGATCTAAAGTTGCACTGAGAGAGAGAAGCTCTACTGATGTATCATTAGATCTTGTATTTAACTCCATCAATACAAAATCTATTGTTTCATTGAAAATATCAAAGTGATAATGATGCTCCACTGTAATCTAATCACGAGAACGATAAGGACCAACCTTATAGAAGCTATCTAGATCAGGTATGTCAACATCATATTTAGAGCAAAAGCTTTTCACTTTTTGAAAAAATTCTTTCCAGTCATCATCTCTCAATTTTTGAAGAAGCGTTTTTGTTGTAGAAACAAATTTTATAGCAACCAAGATATCTTGAGATTTCCTTTGAAGTGTTTGACAAAGAACATCAGTGATTCTCATAATGTTATGCATTAAATGCAAGCTGAACACAAAATCAAAACTTTTCAATTGTTTGTAAGCACTAATAGTTTCAGCCCGAGATCTTCCCTTCGGAAAATGGACACTGAGATACTCAAACACCTTGCAAGTTGCGTTGTACATGTCTATCAAGCTCTTTGTAGAGTCATAATGAGAATTCCAACGAGTAGATCCAGATCGTTGCAAATTACCCACTTGATTGGCCCCACTTCCTGACTCACGTTCTCCAATAGCCAACATATGCTCAACTTCTTTTCTTTGAGCAGCTTGCAACTCAGTAACGCGCTTTGGAGAAGAAGTAATAATATTAATAATATTGTCCAAATGAGAAAAGAATTACCAAATAACATCAACATCTCTAGCTGCAGAAATTAATGTCAACTGTGATCGATGGGCAAAGCAGTGAATATAATATGCATATGGACAATCTCTAAGAAATAATGCTTGAAGTCCATTCCAAGCGCCACGCATGTTACTAGCACCATCATATCCTTGCCCTCTCATTTTTTTCACCTGAAGCTTGTGTTGAACAAGAATATTAGATATCTCATTTTTTAGATTTGCTGATGTGGTATTACTAATGCTTTTGATATGAAAGAAGCGTTCTATCAAAATACCTCGACAATTCACAAACCTCAAGATTATTGCCATTTGCTCTCGATTAGATACATCTTGTGCTTCATCAACAAGAATACAAAAGCATTCATCCCCAACTTCTTCCCGAATCATCCTTCTTACTCTATTGGCCATAATGTGCAACATCTCTTTTTGAATACTTGGAGCAATGTATTGAGCATTTTGTGGAGCATTCTACAATACAACATTATCAATTTCTGGATTTGATTCTGCTGCAAACTGTACCATCTCAATAAAATTCCCACGATTCAATGAAGATGAAGATTCATCATGACCTCTAAAGGCACAATCTTGAAATGCTAGCCATCGAACACTTCGAAATGAAGTCTTCACACACAACCGACGTCTCTCAACTTCTTCCCTCGTCATGGTATGCATCACCTTGTCAATATGTTGAGATGGTTTCATCAAATCTTTTGCTCTTCTCTCACACATATTATGATTTGATGAACCGACATAAGTAAGAAAAACACATTTTGATCCATCATTAACTCTCTTCCATTTGTTATATCCAGTAGTGACCAATGCTGAACTGTTGGACAAATTACCATAAATTTGAAAAAGAAAGCAATAGAAACAGTAGGCCTTATCCATCGTAGGCGAATACTCCAACTAAGGAAACTGATTGAACCATTGTTCTTAAAAACGACGAGCTTGTGATTTTCCTTCTGTCCTCGGATACTCTATAAGTTTTGGTTGATAAGGCCCAACTTTTAGATATGCCACTCTAATCTCATCACATAGATTAATAGGATGTTCATATAATTGCTTTCTTTTTCTTGAATCTCGTTCAATGGCTGTAGATGGTTGCAATTCAGGGGTTGAGGACAAAGGATGTTCAATTTCTAGAGATGGAATTGGAGGAATTTGCTCAGTAAGAATTGAAGGTTGTGCCTCGGTCAATCCATCAACAGTTGCAGTTTCACTAGATTGATCTATCTTTGAAAAGAACGAATACAAATTCTTACTTTTCTTGGGAGGGGGTTGACCTTTCATTTGTAAATTGTAAAAATCAAAAACAAAAAATAACAATCCATTAATAACACAACAAGTAAAAAACAATTCAAAAATCCAAAAGAGTAGCAAAGAGTTTTTTAGATTTAAATTAATTTTAATTTTTATTATTCCTGTATTCTTTATTTTTAATTAAATTTAATTTAACTTTATTAGGGTTTACTTAAGTTCATTAAAAATGAAAAGACTGCTTGAACAAAAATATATATATATATAGGGTTCTCTAAAAATATTTTTAAATTATAAGAGTTTTTATGCAATCCCCACAAAATAAGAAATATAAAATAATTTATCCTAAATAGAATTCATAGAACAAATAATTTAGTATATTATTAAAAAATTATTAAAATGTGTTGAAAACATGCCTTGCCACTGCCAAGATGCTCCATTAATTTATCCTAAACAGAATCCATTAATAACATGCTCCATTTAATTAGTTGTTTATTTGTCGGATGCATTAATTAATTTTTTTTGTATTTAAAGTCATTTACAGTTAATGAAAAAATTGACTCTTTGCACAGTAAATATTTTTGTTCTCTTAATTTCAATTTTTCATCTTTTACTCCAACAAAATATAATAACATAAAACAAATTTGTCAAAACAAGATAAAGAATAATCTTAAAAACATATACAAAAAATTGAACTAACATGAATTAATAAATGTTGAATTCAGGGATTACTCTTAGGTTCTCTGCCACTATTAAGAATATGATTAAATATCAAAATGTAATAATATGAATAAATATTTATATTTCTTACCTGGAGAAATAGAACTTTCCTTGTGCACCAGCAAGCTTGATGAGCTTCGATTCGATTGTGCGGAGACAGTCGGAAGGCAGAAACAGTAAGGATCTCACGGTCACTGTCGCAACGCCGCCAAGCCGACAATCTCCTTTGCTAGAGAAGGAAAGCACCTCTATTCAGAGAAGGCAAAATCAGCTCACAAGAGAGAGAAAGAGGGGGGGTCGAAGGGAAAGAGTGAAATATTCCAAATACAATACCAGATTTTCTCTTATTTATCATTAGTTCTTCTTCTTGGTTAAATCGTTGAAAAGACATTTCATGCGGTAGTGTGTGAAAGGAACGAACTAGCAGCAGTTCGGAGAGCTCTGGCGGTGGCGGCCACATCGAATCGAAAGGATAATTGAAGGAAATAGGCTGCGTGGACTATACATATATATATATATAATAATGTTTAGTTGGGAGGCTGGGTTGTCTATATATATATATATATAGTTGCAGAAAGATGAGGGGCTGGGCTACTGGGTTATTTTATATATATATATTTATATTTATATTTATATAGTAAATTTATTGTTTAGTTGGGGCTGGCACGGGCTGAAGCCCGTGCCAGCCCCCCTACATCCGCCCCTAGAGATAGTCTATGAATTATTTTGTTCTACTTTTACTTCAAGACTTGAAGTATTAATGAAATTATGAGTTTATTTTAATTAATAAATTTGTTTGTAATTTCATATTTTGCGAAAATGTTTAGAAGATAAATGTTAATTGGATGGAACCGAAATCGAACTGAAACCGATCCGGTGTGACGAATTGGTCATGATTTGGTTTTATATATGTAATTGTTCGGTTATGGTTCTTATTTTTTTGCAACCGTTAAAAATGATTCGATTACTGGATTCTATAGAACCGGACCAATCTGAACTATTGACACCCCTACTTTCATCCTCCATAATTAATCGAAGTAAAAACAATCATCACATATATCTACAAAATAAAAATAGCAATAAAATTTTCTTTTAACAAGGTTTCTTCTGTTAATTTTTTTTTAATTTTTTATACACATATACATATAACTTAAAAAAAAAATTGTGCCCCTCTCAATTGTGGGCCTTGGGCTGGAGCCTTGGTAGCCCTAGACCAGGGCCGACTCTGAAAATAAGGCAAGGAGATAGCGTGAAGAAGGCGACGACAAGTGCTAGAATTTGTTAAATGCGACAATCATGAGAAGGGGAGAGAGGAGTAAGGAGATGAAAGGTTGGCAATAAAGAAGGGATAAATTTCCATTTGGCAGGGTGGAGCCAGGATTTTGGTAAGTGGGGCGAAGTTAAATACAAAAAATAAAATAATAGTGATAATATTAAAATAATTTCTTTTTACAATTATTTCTTACCTTTTTTTATATTAGGAATTGCAATTGTTCAAAAAAACTATATTGATTATTTAAATTTTTAGACTCGTCATAACCACGAAAGGCTACTTTTTATCGTAGAAGAAGTCGAACACAATCAATTGATGCATTTAGATGAATTCGATAATCACACAGTGTTTATTCTAACTACCTGAAGAAAACTATCTCAATATTTTGCTCTTGATTCATTAAGCTTTCACAATTATTTCGAATTTAATTGTGTGCACTATTAGCATCTCCAACATAAACTTAAAGTTTATCTCTTTTTTTTTTTTAATGACTAAACTCTTCTTTCATAAAAGAATCACCATCTGATATTTCACTCTTAGTAATAAAATAGTTTTGATAATGACTATATGAAAATCAATTTCTACTATATGGATTATATGAATGAGAAAATGCATTTTTAGTATATAAATCTTAAAGCAAGATATGAAATATTGAGTATGCTTGTTAAGATTGATTTGTTTCAAATTATAACTTTTGATAATTTCAACTTGCTTGTTAAGATTGATTTATTTCAAATTATAACTCTTGATAATCTCAACTTGCTTTCAAGATGATCAAAATGAGTTTTTAAAAGAATCGAATAAGGATGTATTGAAAATTCAAGATTTTCAAAAGAATAGTCGACTATCAAGTTCATTCTGTTGACTATGCTTTGAAATAGTCGACTATTTTGATTGTTCTGTCGACTATTCAAGCATTTGTCGACTATTTTAATATCTGTCGACTATCGAGTAAAGATAGTCGACTATGCCTTCTGATCTGTCGACTATTTTTGTTTATAAAATTCAAAAATTTCTTCACATTTCAGCAACTGTCAACTATTCAAGTATGTCTGTCGACTATTGGATTTTTGTATTAGAAATAGTAGACTATCAGTTTATGTCTGTCGACTATTCTTAATTTTACTTGTAAAAATAGTCGACTAATCATTTTCTCTGTCGACTATTGTGTTTCACATAATTTTATAACGGCTAGTTTTTCAACTCCAACGGTCACAAAAACGGCTAGTTTCTTCTTCAATCTTTATGGATGCTTATATATACAACTCATGGAGAATCAAGAGAAGGCTAATGGACGGAAACGAGATGATCTAGCAATTGCAAACAATTTTATTCGAGCTTACAGTGTTTGGGCTTTCATTGTTTTATTTTTCTCTCCAAGGCTTTGCTGTTCTATCATTGTAAATTTATTGTTAAGCCTTATTTTTCATTGTGAGAGAACTTGTAACTAAGAGTGTTAACTCTTAGCTTATCTCTTTCATTTGTATCGTTTCTATTTTCCTAGCTTGTGTAGCTAGAGGGCCCATTAAATTGGGAGGTTGTATTTTTCCTAGCAGTAGCTAGAGGGCCCATTAAATTGGGATGTTGTATTTCCTAACTTGTGTAGCTAGAGGGTCTACTTGTGTAAGTAGGAGGTTTTAGTGAATTGGTTTAAAATCCTTAGTGGGAGCTAAGGTAGTGGATTAGGCTTGGTTTAAGCCGAACCACTATAAATCCTTGTGTTTTCTTATGCTTGTGTTCTTTGAAATATTTATCATTGCTAGCATTTCATTATCCTCACTTGCATTGAATTTATACTTTCAATCAAAAGGATTTCAAAGTTTTAAATCAAGTTTTTTTAAAATAACCAATTCACCCCCCTCTTGGTATGTGCCATAGAACCTACTGTCCTAACACTATCTCCTTATTTCATATTATTTGTTTTAAAAAAATAACACTATAAGCAAAACGCGATATCTTTTCTTGTATTATATTTCAACCAATTACCAAATTCATTGAACCAAGTTGGAATAAATCATCTTAATTTCGAGATTGACACAGACCTCTTTGCAAGTAGACTCTTCTAATTTGATTTTAAAAATTAACATTGTAATATGTTATTATAGTTCTTAGCCCGAGATCTCTATAAAGTTGTGCAATATCAATTTGCTCAATACTTGCTTTGTTAATTTGTTCATTTTCTTCAATATAAATTTCCTCCATGCTTGTTTTCTTTACTTCATAATTTTTTTCAATACTTAGTTTTATTTGTATCATCATTGTAAAAAAATAAAATTATGAACAAATTGTAAAAAATACTCTGATAGTTACTATTGGCCATTATATACTTGTTTTCTTCAATACTTTTTTTTTTTAATTTTTAGTAGTGAAATATAATATATATATATATATTATTTTTAATAATAAATCATTGTAAAAAATAATTCATTTTTTTTTAAAAAAAATCTAGCCCAGTGGGGGCGGTGGCTCCGCTCCTAGCATTTGGGTGAGAGGTATTTTTGTCTTTTTAGCATTTCTCTCGATAAGCCTCTCTACGAAACTCTCGAGCAAAATAACAAGACTTTGGATATATAAGACTACGTTACAGTTGATAAAAAAATCAATATTAAAATTATGATATCTAAGAAATTTATATTTTATGTTATTTTTCCCACTTCACCAACCATTTTATTGCTTTTTTTGACCAAAATCTTATGTAAAATGTTAAATCTCTTTATTTTTTCAAATTTTAATAATTTTCTTTCTTTTTATCTAAAATAACCTCAATTATAATGAAGTGATAACAAAAAAATAAAAAAAAACTATTTAAAAAGACATCACTACCATTTTCTCATATCATATTATTTAATAGAATTGTAATCAAATCAAATCAACTCAAGTTTTGTTAAGTTCAGTCTCAACTCGAGGTTAAGTTTGATTCATGTGAACTAAGCCCAAGTCTAAGTTGGAGCTCAAACTTATCTCAACTTGTTATTTTACTTAAACTTAATTTTTTATTTTATTTTATTATACATATATTATATCATGTTAAATGATTAAATTAATATATATAATAATTTAAAATATATTTAAATTAATTATATTATAATAATTTAAAATTTGATAACTTTATGTTAAATAATATATTTATAAAATTATAAATAAATATATTAATATTTTATAAATTAATTTATTCTTGAGTTATTCACGAATTTCCAATCGAGCATATTTATGAAATTCTAATCGAACCTATTAATATTTATTAGCTCCTTAATTGAATATGTTCGTAAGATTTAATGAGTCGAGTTTTATTGAACTCAATATTAATTTATTTACCTTAATAAATAAATTTAAACAAAATTTTATTAAGTCAAATACCAAGTCATTCACAAACAAGGCCGGTCCTGAAAAGTTAGGAGCCGTAAGCAAAATTTTACATGAGCCCTAACATCTCATTTCCTAATATTATTTAATATTATATATATATATATAAATGTTAGATGAGCCCATGCCAACAAGGCCAAGACTGACTTTGGTGGAGGGAGCCAAGGCAACTGCCTTGGTTGCCTACCCTTAAAGTCGGCCCTATTCACAAACAACTTACTCATTTGCCATCCTATTACTCAATATTTAATGCAATTTGTTAAGATGTTAAATTTTAAGCTTCATAGCATGCAAGACCTCACTTAAGACTTAGTAATTTTTTTTTGAATTTTTAAAATATCAATATTAATAGCAACTTTTAATATTTAACATTTTAAATTTATTTAAATCAATCAACATGGACCACATTGCCTGACTTTAAATATTAAAAATTATTTAAAACACTAAAAATTTATAAAATCTCTAATAAATTTGAGAAATCTATTGAGCCTTATACGTTGGCCAAATTTATATATATTTTTTTATATTTTCACATTTTCCTTGTATAGTCATTTTAATTCTTTATTATTTTAATTATAACTCTAAATTTATATTTTTAAATTAATTTAATCCATATACTTTGATATAAATAGGGTGTGACATATATTTTGTCATCTTATTTTATTTTTTTATATATAAAAAATAAATTAATTTAAAAATATAGATCTAAAAATATAATCGAAATAATAAAAAATTTAAATTATCACATAAAAAAATTAAAATATAAAAATTAAATTAAATTTAAAAATATAATTAAAATAACCAAAAAAAAATTCAAATCGTCACAAAAAAAAGAGAGGTGAAATTAAAGAGGAGTTGGCCAAACGGTTTTCCTTGAAGCGGATAGGCTCGGGCAGGTGCCTTGGCTCGGTGCTGCCTCAGACGGATAGAGTTAAGCCACGTGTTACCCTTCCAGAAGCTTTAAAGCTGGGGATGGGATCTCCTGTGTCTTTGTGTTGGGGGGGGGGAAGAAGTAGAAATCAATTTGGAGGAAGCAAGATCCTGAGGTTACGGAGGCTGCGTGAAGTGTGTGGATGTTGGCAACTTCAATTAATGCCATTTTGAATGTAATCGTTTCAAATTTCAATTACGATTTTGAAATTTAATTTAATTTGCAGCCACCTATACTTCTTCCCTAACCAACCTAACCTAACCTATCCTTCACCATCAACATTTTATGAATTTTGAATCTTTTTTATTAATTTTATATAAATATTTATAATTATTTTTTTATCGATGCATCTCGAGTTTATACTAATAAATTTGTTTTACTCGAGTTGAGTTAGATTTTCATGCTAGATCTAAATCGAAACTATTTATTGATTTTTCATAAAAAGACAAGGAATTAAGACTTAAAATTGCCTTTCCATATTTAAGTCAAATAAGAAAAATTTGAAATATTAAAAAACATAAAAAAAAAATTAAGTAAAAAAAATCATCTATTCTGCTTATTTCTTATAATATTTATAAATAATTCACTCATTTCCGACCACTAATTAGTTAAGACACGACCAATTATCATTTGAATGAGATGTATATCACAAATTCTATTTTTCTTTATTAAAGATTAGGAATTCGAAACTTCTTATTATGATATTGAAAGCAAAATTTGAGGTCACTCTTGTTGCATACTCCGATTCATTAATTGTCTTACAATCTTTTGGACCCCACAAACTTGACGATCTCATGTCATGTCATATTTCTAGCGACGTGACATTAACTTGAGTGTTTATATATTGAAAAATTAGAATTTCAACTAAATCATTATTTTAAAAATATCGTGCTCTTGATTGAAATCAAAAAAATCTTTTATACATAATAAAATTTATTTTTTTATTATGGATGAAAGATAGAAATTAAAATTAAAATTTGATATTAAAATAGAATATACCCTCAATGAAGTGACATTTTGTTAGAAATATGAGGGGGGGAGTGGAAAATTCAGATTTTGTAGGTGACACCTTCCAGAGACATTGTATTTAATTATGGCCATCCAATTCGAGAGATCACAATCACCAGGGAAAATTGGGCACCCAGAGCACTTAATTGCTTCCCAAAGTTGGATTTCATAGTGCTTTCAATTATCAAATGGAACATTATTTTCTTTATCAGCATTATAAACTATGGTTGTTGAAACGATGACCAAGGTTTATGAATAATTGTAAAAAAAGTAATATTAAGAGTTATGATTAATCAGTCATGTGTCACATATTCATTAAAATAGATGTTAAGTAAAGAAAATAATATCACATGATCTTCTTAATATTTTCAATGAACATGTGTCACATAACTAATGACATTGTCATCAATCATGATTCATAACATTATTCTTATAAGAAATTGTGGTTTTGATTCTTTTAGTATCATCTCAGGTATTTAAGTTAGTAGAAGAAATAAGTAATAAATATGTAATAAGTATTGCAAGTTTATTGATTTATTTGTAAAAATGCTAATTGAGGTGAGTTAGGATATTTAGAATTATTTTTTGAGATTTCGACTTAGATATCTTGAGTTGGTGAGGAATCTGTTGAGCCAAAGTTAAATGCTTTCAAGGTTCGGTTATCTAATTTGGTGACTAATTTGTTAGACTGAAATTATCTCTAAGATTTTAAAATCTGATTATCTCGAGCTAGTGGCAAATTCGACAGCCTAACATTATCTTCAAGACTTTTGAATTCAATTATATCAAGTTACACCAATAAGGGTCGGGTTCTCCAATTTTTGGATCTAGAAATTAAATTTTATGAGTTTATCTTTTTAATCTTGACTAAATAAGAAATATGTATTATCTTTTTATTACTTGTCAATAAAAACACATGACAATATGAGATTCGTCACATTCTAAAGATAAATTAATAATTTTACCTTTTTAGTTACTCACGTCATAATTATTATTTTGAAATTTGAAAAATCATCTTGTTAAATGTTTTTTATTATATCATCATTAATGAATCATATCAAATTATATATACATGTATAAGTTTATATATATATATATATTGGTATTGTCACAAAAAAAAAAAAGGAATTCTATATATTAAAATGACTTGACTTGATCACTTAATTGTAGTTCGTACATTATCATATGTCAAATTTACTATTTGTCTTTAACAATGTGGATCCCTCACCCACCCACCCACCCACCCTAATAGAGTGTTCAAAGTAATTTCATCAAATTTATATTTATATTTTATATTTTTTATAATTATTTAAATTAATTTATATTTTTGACTTAATTTAAATTCTATACTTTGATTTTAAAAATATTACAATTTAAACATTTCATTATTTCGATTATACTTTTATATTTGTATTTTCGAATCAATTTAACTCTTATACTTTAATGTGTAAAAAAAATTGATTAAATTGACTTCACTTTACCTTTTTTTTATACATCAAAATATAAAAATAAATTAAATAAAAAATATAAGTATAATGATATAATCGAAACAATGAAAAGTTTGATTTGTTATACGAAAAAAAGGTGAAAATATATGAGTTAAATTAATTAAAAAATACAGACATAAAGGTATAATCAAAATAATAAAATATTTAAATAACCATAAAAAAAAAAGTAAAAATACAGATAGCAAAATTATAAATTTGGCCTAAAAGAACTAGCACTGAGTTTACCTGATGCAGAAGTGTTCAAATACTACAAGATCCCAGATTTACGTCTATTGAGCACATCTGTAATGATTTGGTAGGAGCATGGATGTGGTTCAATTATTTGATGAAGAAACAGTAAAAATGCCACACATTTACATCATGATAAAGGTATTTTTTTTAATGAACAAATTTGCTAGAAATTTCAAAGCTTGCTTGCAAATGGGGATTCAATATTTGACATCTAACTGCATACGTGCCACATATTTAATGCACCCTTAATTTGGTGGCACATGCCCCCGCAGAGCTAGCTTATCATATGGGAGAGAGAAGAGAGAGAGAGGGTGTTGAATGTTGATGATAAATGGGTAATTCATTGCTCAATGCACCTGCAACTAAAGTAAGCTGTCTTGGTCGCTTTGATGCCATGTTCCCACCAAACCTTACCACATTAATTAATTAAATTAAAACCCTATGTTTAGGATTATGTTTCTTTCTTTGTCTTAATTAAAATAAAATAATTATTTTTGAGTGGTTGATTGCTGGCAATCCTCCTTGCTTACAAATGGAAACATCTCTGCCCATTTTCAGGCTAGCAGCTAGCTGGAATTCGTGTCGGCCCAAGCCCAACCATGAAGCTGTTCTCCGAATTCCACAACGGAACAGAGAAAAAGGGGGGATTTTGACACCAAAATTGTTGAAAACAAACAAGAAATTATACGGTATGTGTAAATATAATATGTGTGTCACGTACAATATGAATAGAGTGAAGTTGAGAGCGATGGGAAAGCAGTGACCGAAGGATGATTCAATTCACACTCCAATTTTCCTGCCGTTTTCTCATTGATACTTTCCAGCAAAATTTGACACGGCTTGTTGTCCTATTAAGCTTTAGTTTACACATTTGTCAAAAGAAGAATAAAGCCTTCTAAACAACAGTTTTCCTCTTACCTTTTTCCACTACTATTTTCACATTCATTCATTCCCTTTGCAGAAAACTAGGTAGATTGAGATTGACCTAAATCCTACTGTACAAGGTTTCGGGTTTCCTGCCAACCCAGTGGACAACGCTGTGGCAGATAATTGGAAAATAAATACACTCTGACAAGGCTTTCAATTCCTTCTCATCTCATCTTGTCCGCCTTACAACCGACTTAAAACGAGAGCTGGAAAATAGAATGATGATCGATGGACTACTATCATCGACTGTCTTAAGATACACTCTTAATTAATCTAAGAAATAATTGAACAGCAGATTATTTACAGAGAAAAAGAGAAGTAGCGATTGGATATGGATTTGTAAATATGGCATATATATGTTATATGTATGTGTATGTATAGACTCTAACAGAGCAAAAATGGAGTCTCTTCAGAACGGAGGGAAGTTTCTTCCCAATCCATTGACGTTCGCAAAGAAGCCGACGAGGTCTTGCCTGTACGGGAGATACGATTTTCTCTTGTCTCCTTCTTTCGAAGCTCGATTCCGCACGTAGAACGCTTCGTGAGCGGATGAAGACGCCTTTTCCCCACCGGTGGCGAGTCCCTTCGCCTTCGTCTTCCCGGAAGCCTTGAAGCCGTCGGCGGAGTTTCGCCTTTGCTTGGGAACCTCAGTTCCCTCGGGTCTGTCAGCCTTCTGGTCTCTATTCTTCGGAGTCAAGAACACGAAGGCGTCCTTCCCTTCGCTATTGCTTCGCCGGAGCAAATCCCGGAACTTCCATCTCTTTGATGACGATCCAGTCGAATGACTCTTCTTGCATCTACCAGGCGAGGCCTCAACGACTTTCGGCCTCCACACGCAGTACGTTCCCTCCGGCACGCCTTCCAATTCGTCCGCGTCGGAGGACGACGACGACGGAGGATCGCGATCGTCACGGTCCTCGCTGAACAACTGCTTCAACGGAAGTCGTAGAGTCGAAACATCAAGCTTATCAGCGCCAGCGCCAGCGCCAGCACCACGACTGCGCTCGTCATCGCGAACCACAAGATCGCGATTGAAGATTGGGAAAACATGACGAACCTGACCTCCAGGAAAAATCTCTTCCGCGGTAACATCAGGATCGTCGCCGCGCGCAAAAGCGAATTCGAAGTCGTCCTCTTCATCAGCGGCGCCGGCCGCAGCAGCTCTCTCCTGGAGTACTGTTACTTCGGCTTCGGCGGCTCCGCCAGAGCCTCCGGCGGCGACTTCGTCGGCGATTCCGGCGAACCTGACGGATGAGTAGCTGTTGAAGCTAGGGCAAAACGACAGCGGCTGCTGCTGCTCTGCGTCGTCTTCCATCTGCTTGAGATTTTTCAGAGAGAGGGTGAGATGGAACGATGGGGGCAACCACTGCCTTGTTGTGGGGATTATATATTTGTTTTGAAGTGGAAAACGGAAAATAATTGGTGAAAGAAAATAAATAAAAAGTGTTTTCGTCTCTTCGACTCTCTTCCAAGTAATTTCACGCGCCTCGATTCACACGCCGCCACCTCATTTATCGAACGCTAAAAGAAACCCCCCAAAAAGAAATTCTCCAATCCTATCAATCCCGCGTTTCTGCCACTCTTCGTCATTTACCATATTATATATTTTATTTCTTTATTTCTAAATTTAGCTAATTTATTATTACTTTTTAAAATATTTTTCATTTCATATTCCGTTTATCTAAGCAAGGAGTATAAAAGATGACCCGAATTTATGTCCACGCCTATATCTTGTTCACTCAATTCACTCAGAAAATTAAATCTAATCAACCACCGGATATTATTTTAACCTTTCAAGTTATTTATGTAAAAACATAGTCTTTTAAGAATTAAATATTATATTTATTACATTACTATTCTGTCGATCGTGAACATAATAACTGACTTAAGAATTATATAATCTATTGAGAGCAAGGTTGGCTTAAGGCATTGGCCTATGTCTAGGGCCCCCAAAATGAAAATACTTGTAAGAGAGGAGATGCCAAAAAAGATGTCGAAAGAGGTGTCAGAGAGGGAAAAAATAGATGCCGAAGAAAGAAAGACGTCGCGGGTAGGAAAAGAGACCGACCACCACTGCGAAACGCCGACAACAAAGAAATGAGACGTTGATGGGAATCGAGAGGAGATTGGGAGAAGTTGACCATTGAAGACCATGAGATGCAGTCGCCGACCATGACAGACGGACGGTCACACGATTCGGTCAACGTCGTTAAAGACGATAGAAAGAGTGATAGCACCATCGGAGACCAAGAGCGATGGCATCTTTAAAGATGGCCACTGATTACGATAGACGACATACGCAGTCCCGTCACTGGTTAGGCAATCACGTGAGACGATGAAAGAGAGAAAGAGAAGAGATGAGAGTTATCTTGTTGCCTAAGCCCCGACCAACTTTTAAACTAACCATAATCAAGGGATTAGACCTTATTTTTCTTTTATAAGAAAGAAAAATCAATATAAACAAACTTGGACTCCAAAATTATTAGAATTATCTCGAATATGAGAAGAATTATAAATGGTTATGGTCTCAAGACTATCGTAAAATGTGTTAATAATGTAATTGTTTCATTTTAGATGTGAAAGTGGTTATTTATTTAAATAATAATAATAAAATAGATGAAGTAAGGAGGAGAAGAACAATCGAAGCGTACACACGTAGGTTAGAGGTCCAAAATGGAACAACTTTGCCTCCACATCCAAACAACGCGGGATTTATCAAATCGAATGAATTTGCTTAGGATTTCGTAGAAATTAGAAAATGGAGGAGAGGAGGGGTGGTGGAGTGGACTTTCTAGAAGGAAAATCGGAGATAACGAATGATACCCAACGCCACGTGCGCACTGCGCACACCCCGTGGCGTCCGTTCTTTGACAAAAATCTTTCTTAGCTGCCCACGTATGATTTTATTTGGATTGGCCAATTAATTTATTCATGTTTGGATTTTTTCACTTTAAAGGTAAAATATATTTGATTTTTTTATTTTATATTTTATAATAAATTAGTTATTGTATTTTTTATTTTTTTATCACCAAAACTATTAGACTTTAATTTTTGTCGAAATTCAGTTTTTCTTTTAATTTTTTTTATTAAATTATGTTAGTAAAAATTGAAATAGTATATATTATCATAAATTATAAAATTACTTAAAATCCTAAAAAACCTTGGAATATAGACTTTGATCGTTTGTACCGACAAATCTTTTGAGTGCTAAGATCCAAAATCAGAGGGAAACAACACAAAACAAGTGATTTTAGAGGTTATATAAATATATATCATGTCAATTTTTGTTAATAAATATTCTTAAAAAATTAAATTTAAAGAAAAATCAAATTTTAATTGCTATAGTGACCAAAAGTTAAAATATGATGATCAATTTATAGCGAAACATAAATTCCAATAACTAAAAATATATTTTATCATAAATATATCACGTGACCTACTTATAAATCATTACCACACTAAGTCAATTTTCACCACTTGAATTTGAGCATATTTACCCTATAAAGTTTGCCTAACTCTCTTAGTGAAAGATTGGTTAGAAAAAATTAAATCCAACATAATTCCTTTCATGAATGATTCATGACTCACATAGTAGAAAATCATTTTAGAAATTATCTCAAACATTTTAACTATAAGATTTTTGTAAGACTACGTTAAGAGACAACCCTAAAAAAGGTGACCTCGACACCAAACTAACTAATGCAGTAACTAAACTTAACGAGTTTGAAAGAAATAATCTCGAGATCAAATTTAACAAGTAATTAACTAAAATTCTTTTCTTTTAACCCACACTAATTGTCATACCAAACTTATTTGACAATGTAAGTTAGAAAGTAGAAAAACAAAGAGAATGACGCCCAAATAAAGTCAAATCATAGACTTTGCATTGCATGGATCTTAATTAAGAGATTTTAATATTATATTATTGAATTAAATATTTGCATATTTATAACATCTTCTACGTAACTGCCCCTAAGGAACTGGTGACATAACATTTCAACAGGCAGTCAACATCTCAAAATGCCATAACTTTTTGGCTAAGTAATGTCACTTCCTTTGCAACTAATATGAAATTTTTTAATTCATAGTCTGTTGATCTCTTTGTCACAAGTTCAAGGAGATTAGTTGGATTAAAAAATAGGGTTAGGTCAGTCCTATTTCAATACCATTTTAATTTTAATAGTTGAGGGTTATAGCTAGGTCTAGTTCTTGGCCTTGACTATGTCACTTACTTCCCATAACTATTGAGGATTTTTCTTTAATTTCTATTTTTTTTTTTTTTTTTTGTTTTCTACTTCACTTTCACCAATTAACTAGATTGGTTGTTAAAAGCTCAAATCCTATGCTTGAGGCTATTGATCTTGATGTTGTTAGTCTCCTCCATAGATTAGATATGTTAAAAGATAATATTTGTTAATCAAAATAAATATTAAAAAATATAAGATATAAAAAATATTTTAGATTTTTTTCATTTTCAATGTATTTATTAAACCTATTTGACGACTCTCGAAAAAAAAATAACTTATTATCTGAGTTTTTTTAAATATGTTTATCTTTCCCTCATCTCAAAATAAGCATATCTTGATTCTTACAAATAAAAAAAAAAAAGTAAGACGGGTAGTGTTTAATAAAATGAGTAAAATAAAATTGTATCAAAATAAAGTTTAAATATTTTTGGAATCAAAATATATAATGGTCAAGATAAGACTGAAGTATTTCAAAATTTTTATCAAACTGTTTGTTAATTTTTTTCTTATCTGTAAAGACCAATATATGCTTATCTTGAGGAGAAGGGTCAAGGGTAACTAAATAAGTTTAATAAATACATTAAAAAAGATAAAAGTGTAAAATACTTTTTATATTTTATATTTTTTAATTTATATATTAATTAATAAATACTATCTTAAAAGTGACATTTGATGTAATATTCTTATATTTGTACATCATGATGTGCTTTTAATCAATATAAATATATAACATATGGATATAGAAATGTCACATTAAGTGTCGAGTATTTACCTAAATGATTATGTGTATTTTATTGTAAATTCACCTAACATATATATATATGAAATTATTTTTATGAGCAGAAGAGAGTGGTTGGCTGTTGGTATGGCATCATAATTCAACCTTGCAAGCTTTCTCGAAGGGAAGACAAATCATTGTAAATGATTTTGGAGTGTTGTCCAAATTACAAGGGTTCTTTATTTCATGTCACCACTTAAATACATACATCATTGTAAATGATTTTGGAAACATATGTTTATGTATATATACATATATATAAACATATACTTAAATACATACATGTACATGCCCACACCATCACATATACGTACACATAAATATATACATACCCATGCACTCATGCACACATATATATGATACACATATATATATATATATAAATATACACATATAAGGTCAAATACATATTTTAATTCATGTACTTACAATTTCTTTCATTTAAACATTCAAATTTTTTGTTATTTTAAAGACACCACTAAACTATATAATTTTAAGTGAATTGCATTCTTAAATTTTTTAATATTTTAATTACACCTTTAAATTCATTATTCTCAACAAATTTAATGAGGTGTGTAATTTACTTGAAATTACATAGTTTAGTAGTATAATTAAAATAACAAAAAATTTTAAATGTGTAATTTACTCGAAATTACAAGTTCAAGTTCAGTGGTATCTTTGAAACAATAAAAAAATTTAATTCTCTAAACTAAAAAAATTACAACTATAAGTATACATATATTTTGCCACACATATAAGTATACATGCACACATACATACACATACATGCATGTACATTTATACATGATACATATATTTTTCATGTAAGCTCAAACTCTCTAGAAATCAGTTTGTAAAGCCATCGCCTAACCCTTAATCATATACTTAGTAATTGAATGTTAGAAATATTTAATTTTAGACGTTTGGATTCTTCTTTTTACTTTGTTAGATTTATATTTTTTTTTCATCTATAAAAAAAGTGTGATACAAAAATAATAAACTCTTTGAATAACTCAATTGATTTATTGTACACATTTAAGAATTTGGGATATCGCGAGATCATAGATTTGATTTTGTCTCCATACAAAATTATACATCAACTGTATCAATCCGAAGGGTTAGACCCAGACTACTTTATTTTTCACCTAAGTTAAAGATCAAGTAGGTTATGAATTTATAAAAAAAGTGAGACATTTTGGACCTAAGACTAATCATGTATCAAAAATCTCTCAATTTCTTATCTTAAAACAATAATAATAATATCCTAAAATTACTCAAGTCTCTTATTAAACTTTAAAGTGTTACTATTAATATATAATATATATATATGGGTGATGTTATTTGTATATTAATTTACACAATTTTGATACTCATAAAATTATAAATATTTCTTTAAGAAATTACTAAAAAATGTCTAAAAAAATGAAAAATAGGGTAGAAGTCTTCTTCTTCTATACAATAAAACTAGCCATTGCTTTATGAGAATGATACATCATCAACATTTACACACGAGAAAACTACTAACTAGTAACTACACTTTTGAGTAGAAAGTGTTCTCTCTCTCTCTCTCTCTCTCTCACTCTCTCTCTATCTGTGTTTCATGATTCCATATCCCTCAATCTCTTCTTCAGCTGATATATTTTGTCCTTCATCGGCGCCGGGGACCCGCCAGAAGTCTCAGTCTCTGAGCCTTCAGATCGTCGTATTTGAATGATGTCATGGTACATTGGCCGGAACCGAGTCTGGAAAGCTCTGTAGGAGAAGTAGGGCAGCAGACTGGAAACCACAACGATGGCGGTGAGCAGCCAGTAGAAACCACTGGGAGCGCAGGCTTCGACCAGCACGCGATAGGCTGTTGTCGATACAGTTGGGGGCAGAGAACCATAAATGACAAGAAACGCATACCAGAAGGCGATGCTGCCCCAGATGAAGAAGTGCTGGATCCAAGTGAAGTAGTTGATGGAGAGGGCCATTTGGCAGTTGACAGTCCACACGACGCAAGTATACATTATCACTCCGAGGACTTCAAAGTCGACAACTTGGCCATCTTCCCGGAAGGCCTGGCGAGCGGTGGAATTGGAGGTTAAGAAGAAGATGATCATGGAGCTGATGACCCCATTAAACATCCAGCCGAGTATGCGAGGCCAGCTGAAGAGGATGTTTTGCACCCCCTCTTGGTACAATAAAGGATACTGCAACAAGAAGAAAGAATAGCATCAAAACAGTCACTCTCATCACTGCAGGGAGCTTCAGAGAATCAAACTAAACAGCTTTAAGCTATATACCAAATATGTCCAAGTGAATAAAGTTAACAACTCGAGCTAGGTACCACTTGGCGAAGTTAACTTTGAGTTGTCAAATTATCATCAAACAAAGTGAGACTTCTGTCCGTCGTGCATAGAGAGCAAACACAGCAGAAAGGAACGTCCAGTATAACACACTTTCTCAAGTTATCAGGGACCTTTCTCAGGCATCAGATCTAATATACTTTTAAGGTTAATTTTAATTTACAAGAAAGGTTGCAATTCCCTGTACAATTCGGAGTTAGCCAAGTACTTGAAGTAACATTACAAAAAAAAAATCACAAAATAGCACATATATACCAGTTGTTGGATTAGGAGAAAACTTCTGAATTCATAACTAATATTCTTTTAACATAACATAGGTCCTCTCCCGCAAGGTAGCACAGCTCAATTGGTAAAGTTATAGCTGACACGGTGATGGCCATTTTTCATATAAACACACTAGGTCTGGAATAAAACATCACAAATCATGTTACAGAATGATCGTCATAGTGTTTTACCAGAAAATAAGGAGAATAAAGTAACATCATAAACTTAGGGTGATTATGAGAATAAAATAATCTCTATTCCACTAAGTGTATAATACAATAGTATATATACAAGTACTTAAAGTTAATTACACTAATACCCTTTACTTATCTTATTTAACACTCCCCCTCAACCTGGAGCATATATATTGAGCATGCTCAACTTGGTACAAATATAATTCACACGAGAACATCTAAACGACTTAGTGAGTAAATCGGCCAATTGATCGTTGGAACTCACATATGTTATAACTATATCTCCAGATAACACATTTTCTCTAACAAAATGACAATCAATTTCAATATGCTTGGTTCTCTCGTGAAACACAGGATTAAAAACAATATGCATTGCAGCTTGGTTGTTACAAACCAATTGCATAGACTTAACCTATGTAACTCCTAACTCTTCAATTAATTGTTTCAACCACACTAGCTCACATGTTATTACGATTATTGCCCTATATTCAGCTTCTGCACTGAATATGGCGACAACAATTTGTTTCTTACTTTTCCAAGAGACTAAGTTTCCACCCACAAATACATAGTATCCGGATGTGGATCGCCTATCACTAGGTGATCCTGCCCAATCAGCATTCGTATATCCCACAATCTGGCTGTGCCCATGATTTTGATACAATACACCCCGACCAGGAGAAGCCTTAATATATCCAAGAATACGAATCACTGCATCCCAGTGGTTATCACAAAGTGAATCCAAGAACTGACTTACCACACTCATAGCAAATGAAATATCAAGACGAGTGACTGTGAGGTAATTAAGTTTTTCAACTAGTCAACGATAACGCCCAGGATCAGAGAGAGGCTCTCCATGTCTCGATAACAGCTTGATATTTGGATCCATAGGGGTATCTGTGGGCTTACATCCAAGCAATCATGTCTCCTCTAGCACATCTAAGGCATACTTCATTTGAGAAATATAGATGCCTTGCTTTGACCGAGCTACCTCAATACCCAAAAAATATTTCAAATGACTCAGATCCTTAGTCTGAAACTGTTGGTGAAGATGTGCCTTCAATTCAATGATACCAACATCATCATCCCCTGTAAGTACTATATCATCAACATATACCACTAGAAAAATGTGGCGGCCAGACTAAGAACGATAAAACACAGAATGATCAGTTTCACTCCGAGTTAACTCAAACTTAAGAACAACTTAACTGAATCGACCAAACCAAACTCGAGGAGACTATTTTAAACCGTATAGAGATTTCCGAAGACGACACACTAGCCCAGCCTCCCCCTGAGCAACAAAGCTAGGAGGTTGCTCCATATACACCTCTTCCTGTAAATCGCCATGAAGGAAGGCATTTTTTATGTCTAATTAATGAAGAGGCCAGTGAAACATAGTAGCGAGAGATAAAAAAAGGAAAACAGATGAGATCTTAGCAACATGAAAAAATGTATCGCCATAATCAAGACCAAAAACCTGAGTGTAGCCTTTGGCAACAAGCCGACCCTTAAGATGATCAACCTGGCCGTTAGGGCCAACTTTAACAGTGTAAACCCAGCGACAACCAACAGAGACTTACCCTTGGGAAGAGATACCAAGTCCCAAGTCCTGAGTCCCGGTGGAATGTAAAGCAGACATTTCTTCAACCATAGCAGCCCGCCACCCTGGATGGGAAAGAGCTTCGGGAATAGATATAGGTAGAGAAACAAAAGATAAAGACGAAACGAAAACAGAATATCTAGGGGACAAAGAATCATAACTAACAAAGTGTGAAATGGGATGGAAAGTGGTGCGATGACGAGTACCTTTACGAAGAGCAATAGATAAGTCAAGATCAGAAGCCGAAGGTGACGAACCAGAGAAGGAAGAACTAACCGGCACAGAGATGAGTTAGGAGATGGCTCCCTCGGACTAGTGATGACAGGCAGTGCTGGTTGGGCCACAGGTTGTGGACGCCATTGATAGACCTGAAGATCGGGGCGATCAAGGCGAAAGGTAACGGGGGGGAGATGGAGATAATGAAAGGTCAAGAAAAGGAACAGGCAAAGGTAAGCCAGCAGACACGGACTCGGAGACCTCAGACAAAGAAGGAAAATAAGGAGATGACTCAAAGAAGATAACATCTGTTGAAACAAAATATCGAGTGAATTGAGGAGAGTAGCAACGATACCCCTTCTGAAGGCAAGAATAACCTGGAAAGACACATTTGATGGAACGAGCAGAGAGCTTATCACGACCTGAGGCAAGATGGTGAACAAAGCAAGTACTCCCAAAGACATGAGGGGGGAGAGAATATAAGTCAACTCGAGGAAAAAAAATAGAATGAGGAATCCCATTCTGGTCATTAAGGACAGAAGATGGCATGCAGTTAATTAAGTAACATGCAGTTAAGACAGCATCACCCCAAAATTGAATCAGAACATGCATGTGAAGAAGGAGCGTGCAAGCGGTCTCAATTAAATGACAATTCTTGCGTTCAGCCACCCCATTTTGTTGTGGGGTTCCAGGACACAAAATTTGGTGAAAATCCCATCAGATGCCATATAAGATTTAAATGGGAGAGACAAATTTTCAAGAGCATTATCACTTCGAAGAACACGGATAGCCAAATTAAATTGAGTTATAATTTCAGCACAAAATGTAGTGAATACTGAAAATAATTATGAACATGTTTTCATTAAATAAAGCCATGTAGTGCGAGAGAAATCATCAATAAATGTTACAAAATACCGAAAACCGTCTTTTGAATTGACACAACTGGGACCCCATACATCTGAATGGACTATTAAAAAAGGAGAACTAACACGTTTATTGCTTGTACTTGGGAAAGAACTACGATTATGTTTCCCAAGTTGACAAGACTCACACTCTAAGAAAGAAATACGAGAAAGACTGGGAACCATCTTCTTGAGATTGGGAAGAGATGGGTGCCCCAATCGACAATGGACCTAAGGAAGTAGGGGAAGATAGATAATAGAGGCCATGAGACTCAAAAACCGTGCCAATCATCCGTCTGGTCCTCCGATCCTGCATAAGAACAGAATCAAACAAAAAAGTTATAGAGCAATTAAAATTACGAGTGAATGGACTGACAGAGAGCAAATTAAAGGAACATTGGGGTAAGTGCAAAACAGATGTCAATGGTAAAGTAGGGAGAGGTGATGTTGTGCCAATACCCGTAACTGAGGCTTGAGAGCCATCAGCCAGTGTAACAGGTAGAGACTGCAGAGGTTGAATATGAGATAAGAGAGAACGATTACCAGACATGTGAGCACCAGAATCGAAGATCCATGGGCCAAGAGAGGATGAGGAGGACTTAGTAAAACAAGCAGTAGGATTACCGGTGTCAGCAAGGGACGTGATAGGTGAAGTAGTCTGTTGTGATGCCCGGAACTGAGCATACTCCCCCTCAGAGATAGTCACCGGTGAGGAATCACTAGGTGTGAGAGATGTCTGACCCTCTGAAGTACCAACAATCATGTTAGCAGTACTGTTGCCTGAGGTGGACGACCATGTAGGCGATAGCAGGTCTCTCTAGTGTGACCAAGACGATTACAATAAGAGCACTGGGGCCGAGGACAACGACCACGATCAGTCGAGGTCGAAACAAGGGCGGAGTGATCTTCAGGTATGGACACGCCACGATCAGCAATAACAAAAGAGGCTTTAAGTAGTCTGGCAAATACATCTGTCAAAGGTGGGAGAAAAGCACTGCCGAGAATCTGTGTCTTAACGGATTCGAGCTCCGGGCGAATTCCATGAAGACAGAGGACAATAAACATGTGATCACTCTATTAATGTTGTTTCTTGATATCTGTATCAAATGGCATCAACTCATTAAAATCAGTAATAGAAGCTTGGAGTTTTCCCAAATACGTGGTCATATCCAAATCAGCCTGTCGTAGATTGAACAAAGCACCAATCACATCATAAATACGAGTGATGTCACTCGTATACAGCTCAAGAGCCCGAGTCCATAGGGCACTACACTCCCGAAGAGGTCAAAATATCGGCATCAAAGTCGGCTCAATAGTCTGCCACAATAAACTTAGTAACTGGGCATCCACCTTCCGCCAAAGAGGTTGATCTCCCTCAGGAATAGTTGAAATAGTATTGGATAAATGATCCTCAAGACCATGTTGAAGAAACCAAATCTCAACTGTAGATAACCAAGCAGAATAATTTTGTCCACTCAACTTCTCCGTGGTAATAACTGGTGTGCCCGAAAAATAGAGAATGGTTATAAGTGTGGACATGGTGGAGCGACTTGTGGATGAAAAGTGTGATGGAGATGAAGACATTGTGCAGAAAACACAACAGATCCAGAGCAAGTTGGGTTGTACGTTCGAGGAGAAGGCAGAACAAATCTAGAACAACAGTGGCTGGATCTGGGGTCAGCCGGGAAGAGGATGGTCGGATTTGGACCGGCGAGGCGACGACGAGTGGTGATCAGAGAAACCACCGCAAGAGCCGGCCGGAAGAAGAAAAGGCCGCAAGGAGAAGAGTGGGCGCTGTGGATCTGGGCTTGATCTGGGCCGTGCAATCTGGGCAATGGCGGATCTGGGTAGTGCGAGGCCGTGCAAGCTGGACGGTGGCGGATCTGGGCTGCGACCGTGCGATCTGGGGGACGGCGGATCTGGGCAACGCGTGAGATATGGCCACGCAATTTGAGAGACGATCGTGCGATTGGAGACGGCGGCAGCGGCGTCGGTCAGGGAAGGCAGCGGCGTCAGTTGACGATGGCAGAGGTGGCAGCGGCGGTTGGCGAAGGCCGCGGCGGCGGTCGACGAAGGCCGCGGCGACGGTCGACGATGGCGGCTGGGTCTAGGGTTTGACTAGGGTTTGTGGCTCTGATACCATGTTAAGTTATGAGAATAAAATAATCTGCGTATTCTACTAAGTGTACAATACAAGAGTATATATACAAGTATTTAAAGTTAATTACACAAATACCTCTTACTTATCTTATTTAACAATTGTAAAGTCTCAACCAAAATAAAATGCAACACAAGACTGGAGACTGGTTCTTGTTATCCTTTGAGCTCCATCATTACTTCTGTAGTAAATACACCTACAGGAGTAGTGCCCCAGTTGTAAGAACTAAAGTTTTGATCTTGTGGTGATGGTGATGTCTTCTACTTTCTTTTTTAAAATGTTTCTATCTGCTCGCACTGTTTTCCCACCAAATTATTCAGTGTAAAAGACAACTTTTCAAAAGAGAAGAAGTTTGTACCTTGAGGCAAAGTCGTGCAGAAACATCCTGATCAAAGACACCAAGAGCAATCACAGGAAGTGAAGTGAAGAAGACATTGTAGAATGACATGTACCAGTCGTTGTAAGCAGCTTGTCCAGAAAAGGAGGTATGAGCCTCAAACCAAAAGAGAGTAAAGCCAAATGCAATGTTCTTGTAGAAGAAGTAGCATATCTGCAGTAATAAAGTGAAAGAAGAAACTTTCAACTGGGATGAAGCATTTAGCATATCAAGTGTTATTCAAGCATCATTCAGTATAGCGGTGACAGAATAAATGATTTGGCAAACTCTCTTTCTCTCAAAAAGCAGGATCTCAATATGGAGCAAAAATGTGCAGATACGTGAGTGCAAACCTCTAACTTAACTGTTTTCTGTTATCTTCCAGTCTTTTCTTTCTTTCCTTTATTTTCTGCTATTGCTGTTTTACTAAGAACCCAAACTTGCAAGAATGACTTTTGTTAACATATCTAATTGAAGTGAGTACCAAATTAGAAGGAATTACCATCATTGATATTCGTCTGTAACACCAATGGCCATGTACCAATAACAGTCGTTCAAGAAAACGGAATTGAGCTATTGCATAGTCACTTGCCATCACAGCCTGCGGTCCCAAAAAAACGAAATCAAAAGCCAATTACTTACTTCTAGCTATCATTTTTCCATCAGGAGTATAGACAAAATGTTCACAAATGTGGGCAGCAGGTAGTAGATGAGAGGAAGTGGAGAAATGAAAGAAAGAAATCAATGAAGGAAATAGACATGATGGTTCAAGAGTGATGTAGGAGAGGGTTTCATTGAATTGTCTGCAGCTCCTCCTCCTCCTCCTCCTCTCTCTCTCTCTCTCTCTCTCAAAACTTCAGATTTTTGTTATCATACTGATCTCTGTCACAACCACAAGGTCCAACAGAAAAGAAAATAATTATCCTTCAGTACAACTGAATCTACATTTAGTGATATATGGTATGATGGTTCTTGTTACGAAATTTGGATCGAATACAAACCACGATCAAACCATCAATCACATAAACAAACACATAAATTTAACGTGGAAAACTCAAACCCGAAAAAATCACAGGTAGAAATAACAAAATATCACTAAGCAAATAATTGCTACAACAAAAGTGATATTGCCACTACAATAGTGATATAGCTACTATTAAAATATCACTAAGATGATATTGTTACAACTAATTCCAAGGTATTGGACACCCATTCATTGACCTAAATCATCTATAGATGTACACAAGAAATTATATCCTGATTAAAAGATGATTCATGAGGATATTCCTTTAGATGAAATAAATCCCACTTAAAATCGAATTTGACAATATCCTAATTATAGTCAAATTCCAAGTCCTAATCACGATCAAATTAGGAAACTCAATTACAAATGAATTAGAATTTTGAGTCATAATTATCACAGTTCTCTAGAATCTGAAGTTGACAGAATATTACCATCACAAAACAACGGTGCTTGACCTATATATAAGGTACTCTTTTTCTCATTTTGAACCAATTAAAACTAATCAACCAAATGCCAACTAAAAAGAAGAGACCTTCAAACAAGAAACCTATCCAATTTACAGCAACCTTCTTGTCAGTCAAAGCACAAGTCAGTCACAGCAGGAAAGTATGAGGTTGTTGATTAAGTCTTTTTTTTTTTTTGTTTTTTGCTCTCTGAGATAGACAGGCACAAACCGAATTCCCCCACCCTGAACACATACATGCAAAGGGCACCAGTGATATATGGAATAAAAGCTACACCAACCTGCATCCCTTCAACACCGCTAATGCCAACTCCAATATCAGCCTCTTGAAGCATGCCAACATCATTTGCCCCATCACCAATTGCCAATGTTGTCTTACCTGTTCCAAATTTAACCAATCTTGTAACCTGCACACCTTCAGCAGTTATCAGATTATTTTGATGATAGCAACAACTGAATGATCTTTGTAGAGAAACAGGAGAGAAAATCACTATATCCAATCAACATGATGACCAACTTACCAGAGCCTTCTGTTTGGGTGATGAGCGACAGCAAATGACAGAAGCACATTTTGTTGCAAGATCCAAAAATGACTTCTCCAGATTCTTGTTGAGAGCAAAAGCTAAGGATTTGCCATCGATTATCAAACCAAATGTGATAGAGTTCTCTTTAGTTGAATCAATTTGAGCTATTCCTTCCCTTATTTGTTTTCCTACACTTTCACTTGAAGCCTAAAAGATTATATTTTCACAGTTATAACTACCAGAATCAATTGCTATAAAATTCACTACAAATGCTATAACTTTTCTTTTTTGGGATTAAATATATATTCTATACCTTTGCAACAGACTCCTTGTCCCCTTGCTTCTCCAAGGCATTTATATCAGGTGAATCTAGTGTAATCACTATCTGCTTCATTTCTTCCCTTAGCAAGCTACAAGCATACCTGTTGGAAGTGCCATAATTACTTCTGCAACTTCAACATAAGAAAATAAACAGAAGAAAAATAAAAAGAAATAACATTCTCCACCATACCCAATATTAATTGCCGTCTCCATCTTATCACCAGTTAAGACCCATATATCAATCTGAGCCTGTGCAAGCTTCTCAATGCACTCAGGAACCTTCACACCAAACAAAGTGTCAGAAAAAGAATTCGTTTCAAGAATGCCAAAAATTTTGCCTAAGCATTCAGATGGGTAAACTTTTAATGTCAATAGAAACCTTCATGCACAAAGTGCTTGAGTTTTAACAATACTGTCATGTAACCATATCTTGTCTTTTTCTTTTTCTTTTCTTTTTTTTATTTTACGTGTATCAGGAGTTAAAATTATCCTTTACTTTTCCAACCATCCACTCTCCTCCAACCATTTTTGTGTTGTTCTTGGATTACTACCCCTTGTACTCTCACACAAATATGATAAAAGGTGGATGTTTAAATCAAACTATTTTCAAAAAATTCCAAATCCTAAAGGAATGAAAAGATGCAGACAAGTGTTCCAGAAGAAATCTGACTTCCTATAGCTGAAATAAAGAGAGGTGACAATAAAAATGGACTTTGGGCTTGTGTAATTGTATAGATAGCATGCATACACTTCTAATTTATAAGGAAAACTAGAATACATAATCGGTTACTTATAGAAGAACTCAGTAATTACTATTTAGAGGCATCTTGCATACAGACCCCTTTTTGCAGTTTATCCTCAACAGCTGTAGCACCAAGAAGAATTAAATCTCTTTCGATCTTATCAGCAGCTGCATCCACCAATTCATCTCGGCTTTCACTGACAGAAGTTTTGGTCTTTAAGAACTCCTCTTCCCACCCTCGGTACTCTTCTTCACCTAATTCACGATATGCAACTACCAATGTTCGCAAACCTGCCTCAGCATATTTCTTGATATGGTTCTTGGTCTCCACCTCAAACAGGCGTCCATGTTCTGAGAGCCTTTCGAACATTACACTACATGTATATAGGCATATGATAAATTTGACATTAATTACACAATATAACAAATCCTTGCACAGTATCACTGATGTACTTCGGAATCAAACCTGTCAGCACCCTTGCAAAGGAGTAACAATTGATTCTCCATATTCCTCACAATGACAGACATTCTTTTACGAGAGCTACTGAACTCTAGGACATGGAGAAGCTTGTATGACCTGCAAGGGAGAAAGGGGGGGGGGGGGGGGGGCGTCACATGAAATGCTCCTAAAACGCTACAATCTAAAACAAATCAGAAAATAATATTAAATGGATTATCATGAATGAATAGAATGAAATTCAAGAAGATACATTTCTTAGAAGTGGTCGGATGCTAATGTAAAACTAGCCAGTTTTACTTCAGAAAACAAGCAAAATGACAACCACCAACCCCCCCCCCCAAAAAAAAAATAATAATAATAATAAGCAAAGAAGCATTATAATATGCAAAAAAACAAGAATCTGTTTGATCCAAACATGTCGATAGTAGTCTACTGTGATGATTGCTGGCAAAAGTAAGAGGGCCTAGTCCATCATATAGTAACTGACACTGATTTCAAATTGTCCCCTTCTGTTTCCTTGACATTCATTTGATAAGTGAATGGAATAAGCAATCCCCATGCTTACATGTCTTTCCACGATGCTATCATAAAGAAATCCTATATCTTACCTATGTTCAAACCACAAGCTTTCATAAGCGGCAAGTGTACATCACCCCTGTTATTAAAACTTTAAAACTTAAACACATGCATATTGACAGTTCTGATACGCAACATGAATTAGTTGTAGCAATTAGGTGCTAAATGATCTCTACAAACTATTTTGTATTCTCAGCCATCCTTTTGTCCCGCCTATAGATGTGCTACATCCCAGATTACTACTAAAATTAAAAAAAAAAAAATAACGCAAAGAACATATTGACAGATAAATTAGACCTAAAGATTCCAAAAATACAAAGGAAAATGTTGAAAAAATAAAGCATCATTCTTCAAGAATCATAGGCTCAAAATTTGGTAGTAGAAAGGAGTGGATCCAGAGATTAAAAAGCTGTATGTTTTAAATAAAAAGCCCTACATCTAGACAAAATAAATAAAATTACATCCAGGTCAGGGACCTTGTACTTGTCCCAACCACGGAAATTTTTTTCACTTCTATACATGCCCCATTGGGAAAATTTTCCAACTTGCTCTATTTTGAGTACCCATGTCAAAACAAATACCTATTGACATCCCTCTTTGTAAGCAAAATTAAGTACACATAGTTACATGTATTTCTCTTGAAATAGCTCCTTGCAGTTTCTGCTATAGTCAGCAACCGCTAGCAAGCAGAACAAATTATCAATGAATAATTTTCTTGAATATAAAAAATTGGAAAGATTAAACAAGCATCTCACCTATCAACCTTTTTTCCACTCCCATAATCTAGTTCATGCAATGAGATGCTCGTTTGGGTTCTTTCAAAGAATTCAAAACCAAGCTCCCTTGCAGCAATGACAAAGGCAGCTTCATCTGGGGACTCAGCTTCATAAGAAATTTCATCTGATTCTTTATTCACATCTGGAATGGCTGTGTGGCAGATTGCTAGTACACAAAAAAAAATTTGTATGACATCTGGACAAGGTTGATTAACCCACTGCCCATTCATAAGGCGTTCATCTCTGAAGTTGAAACCTTTGATTGAACTTCTTGAGTCCATAACATCACTGGTACTTCCAGGTAAGTCAGCAAAATTGTCACCAATTCCAGGTTTTGTATCCCCTTTTCTCCTTGCTAGAGCTATCTCGACTTCGGTCATGCCACGGCCATATGCAGTGCCTGCTATTGAACATTTAACAAATTCCATGGAATTGCATGTCAAAGTACCTGTTTTGTCAGATAGTATAGTGTCAACTTGCCCAAGTTCCTCATTCAGATTAGATGTCCTTGCCCTGGCAGGTCTATCTGCTACATCATAATACATATCCTGATCTTGATTGATAAATATACTCTGTAGAACCTTCACAATTTCAATGGATACATACAATGATATTGGGATCAGATATCCATACAACATAAGGCCTGTCAAGAAATGAAGAAATGCAGCAAGTGAAGCTCTTTTGGGATCATAAAACACAGTTGTATTGTCTGGAAGAAGATACCACCTTCTGTATTTTCCCCTGTGAATATCTTTCTTAGTTTCGATTCCAAAAAAGAAAGATCCAATGAATGATATCGAAACTAGAGTACTAAAAAGGATGTACACAATCTTATCCATTTTCCTCTCAATCTTACTCCTCTTAGAAGGAGGGTCAGTTGCATTTTGCATCACTTTGGTGTCATGCCCAGTAAACACAATGACCCCATAAACATAATCAGTGTTTCGAAGTTTAGAATCTCTTAGAAGAATCTGCTGTAGTGAAAGTGGGAGCTCTTGACCATTATTATAATACAAAGTTCCAACAAAGGAATAAAGATCTTCGTTTGGGTCCTCACATTTAATCACTGCCTTAAACTTCTGAAACGAATTTTCATTGCGTAGAGATGATGTGACTTCCAAAGAATGCTTCAACTTTAGATTAGTCTCTCCATCAAGGTTTGTGGTTTCAACATAACAAACCCCATCTTCATAGCTAGATGAAAGCAAAAGCAGATCAGCAGGGAAGAATTCATCCTTGTAAACCTTAACAAGATCACCAACATGTAGTTTCTTCCATTTGGTTTCCACGAAAATACCACTCTTGTTATCATACACTTTGGCACGTCGATTGTTAGCCTCTACGTCCTGAAACATTTCAAAGGCTCACCATAATTTACAAATACAAGGAATTCTAGCGAACTCCATCGAGGCAGGAAATTTTTTTAAACCGAAGACATAACCTAGGCTTGTATCAGACACAATAGCAGGCAAAAATAAAGATTAGCATTCCAACCATCAAAATGAAGAATGGAAGAAGGCTACACAAATTATCTGAAAGTACAAGCTTGTGGAAATGACAAAATCTCATAGATCAAGGGGAAAAATCAAGCCATGCTTGTCCCCTTCCAGAAGTATTAGTTAACCAATGAATGCATACCTTACAAGATAAGCACGATCTCAGTAGTACAAAAATAGTTTAATTGATCAAGTACAAGATCCTCAGCCATGTTTGATGGGGACATAACCGTGTAAGGTGCCCGTGTTCTAAGGAATTTGTTGGTGGAAAGTACAATATAGATTAATAGGATTTTAAGTGTTCTGTTGGACCTCTGAGGAGTCATCAACATCTAGGCAATTGAACTTCAACTGCATCACTCAGACAGGTCATGTTGCCAAAACAGGATAGGACATACTCTTAATTTGTATATGCACCTATTGGCACAAGTATTATACCTACCAAGTCAAGCATATTTGGAACTCGGGAAAAAGGGAGCGAGGGTTACTTCGAAAATATAAAAAAGCTTTGATATCAATTTTCATAAAGGCAATATAAAGAGTAGCTAAAAGGGAAGTTCTATCTGACAATTATAAGATCATCTTTGTTATATGGCTCAAAATGTTGGGCAATTAAGTGCCACCATGTCCAAAATATAAGAATAACTAAGAGAGGATGTTACAGTGAATATACAACCATACAAGAAAAGACAAAATAAAAGAAAGGTTATGTGCAATACAGTTAGAATGCCACCTATTGAAGACAAGATGTAGGAGATGCGATTAAGGTGGTTTAGACATGTGAGGAGAAGACTAATAGACATGCCTATAAGGCGAGTAGATGAAATGGAGGAAGTTTGCAACAAAAGATGGAGAGAAGGATCGAAGAAAACTTGTTGGAAAACCCTTAATGACCTTATAAAGAATATGATATGGATAGAAATTGCTAAAGCTCTAGAATTCAAGTAACTGGTCCAACTTAGCAAAATTAAGGCTTGTAATTGTTGGAGTTGTTTTTGTTGTAAAGGCAACATAAAGAGTATGAATTGGGGAAAAACAAATTCCTATAGCCCAACAAGAAAGTCAGAGTGTGGCGTACATAAGTCTGATTAAGTTAATGCACCTGAGATGCTAACAAGTGACATTTTATGTTTCTAGACGTAGGATGCCAAACAGGAAGTTAAGTCTGATTAAGTTAATGCACCTGAGATGCTAACAAGTGACATTTTATGTTTCTAGACGTAGGATGCCAAACAGGAAGTTAAAGCACGTGTCAAGTACAACATTCAAAATGGCAATGCCTATCCCATGCCTCAAATGGGGTTACATGGTGGCACATAAAGTGGATAAAGAATAATTGTGAAAGTTAGGATGGTGGTTTGAGAAGCTATGCCACAATACCACTATTAGAAATAGAACCTTCACTTTTTTCTTTTTTCATTTTTTTGCTGGGTAGAACCTTCACTTTTTCGTGATGTTAAACAGGCAACTTAGAAAAGTGAACATATCAGCAGGTCTCTGATTAGGCAGTACACCAGTGCAATCCAAAAAAATTAAGAAAATCATAAACACCAATTTGAAAATAAACCAACAAATATGATATTAATGGTGCTGCAAGAGCAACCAATTTCCATTAGGAAACCAATAATAAATATTTCATTCACGTACCCAAAAAAAAAAAATCATTCAATAGCATGTTAAGTGTTGGTACCCGCACATGCACTTCTTTCCATAAAAACAATCAAATACCTGGACATTATTTTCCTAGTTAAAGATTTTTGTTGAACATAAAACTCATAATTAATAGATAAATAAGGTTCTAGCATCAGAACCGGAACTCCCCAAATAATTGATCACGAAGAAGTAAAACAATATTAAATATTACCTGCTTTCTGCGTCTCCAATCTTCCACCGCTTCCTTGGCCATAGTAGCTCCAATCACCACCATCAGAGGCGCAAGAACACTAAAGGCCGAATAGGGAGCCAATGGACTGAATGAAACACAGGCTACCACAAGAAAATATAAATTTGCAACTCTCCTAAATTGCTCAAACAGTGACTTGGGGATAAAATTCACGGCTGTGTACTTTGTCGTGGAAACATAGTTACCTCTGTAACTACGCTGAACTGCTTCCGGATTATCGGAATCATTACAATATACAACCCTCGAGTAACCTTTCTTCCCAATTTGGCTGTGCTCAGCTGTAAATGAAGATCGTAAACACAAGAACGAATATAGTTTACTAAAATGAATTCTCCTCCTCCGGCCACCAGGCATTTTCCAGATTTAATTTACAACTAAAACAGCTATTCCCCAAAAGTATAGGAGATATACTAAAATCTATCAAACCGCCACTGCCACTGCCATTGCCATTTTCCTTTCCGCTTTCCCGGAGAATCAGAAAGGCAACCGGACGCTACACCTTAGAAACACAATTGGGACTTCCTCCAACAAACAAACAATCATTACAGCGAAACAAAACGACGCGATGAGTAATCAGCAATATGACACCGTGCCACTCCGCTAAACCTTTATCCAAATACGGAAATCGCTCTGATTTGACAAAGCGTCGCACGGAGCTCCATTATTGATCTGATTTGGACTCAGCTCCGAGGAAGCTGTCTCCCAGTCCAGATTCCCAATCAATCCACCTAGATTGAGCTGTCAGAAGAAACTTCCAAACCCTAGGCACTGGGATCCCTTCCCCACGGTTCCTTGCTTTCACCCGAAGTTCCTGAGATCTATTACTTGCAACAACCCACTGGTCACCGACAATGAGGCCTCAATGCTCGCACAAATAACGTCAATAGAGAGAAGAGAGAGAAGTGGACTTCTAGGCTTGAAGTAGTTAGCTTCTTTTATCTTCCTTTGCCGTTTCAGTGAAGCAAAGCATTAGTTTACACAAAGATAGCGAAGCAGGTGATTGCAGCTCGACCCACCCCAAAGACATCCGGCATTCACTTCATTTCGCGGGGGTTCTTCTTTTCGTTTCCCGACATTTTCCTTCAGCTGGTAGGTTCAATTCAATTCAATGCCGCCAAGACCACGCGCGGCTACGTGGCGGGGCCTTGGTCCTACACGTGGCGACGATTTCAGACACAGTCCCAACTTACAAATCATTCAGCGTGCCACGTCACCATCAGTCCATTTCAGGCGAGGAAAGGTGGACCACTACGACGGGCTGTACGACGTCGCATCTGACATAGACGGAGACCGAGGTGACTACAGTCGGCCAATGGACGTGGTTCGTGTAGATTCCATCGTAATTAAGGTATCGGTCGTTAGGGGTTGGATCAACTTTTTATATAATTACGTGACATGTAATAAGAAGGGTTAATGAAGAGTTTTTGTATAATGATAACGATAATGGTAATATAATCTTGTGAACATCGATATTGATAAAATTAGGACTAATTTTGGGGCCCAGTGGTGTGACAGTGGTAGGCCCAGCACCCGAGATAACGAGCGAAGTTGACGCACCGACCACCTGGCCCACTGGGCCTGCATGGGCCTTGGCCTTCCGTAAACGTGAAACAGCTCGCTGAATCATGTGGTACATGCTGTACTTTACGCTCTGCTCAAAAATGAGCTTGCTTAAGTGCGAAGAATAAATGTATTAATCTCCTCTTTATATAATTATTATGAATCAAACTCAAATTTATCTCATTTATAAAAAATTATAGGATCAATCAATCGAAGCCCCAATAAAAAAGGACATCCTAAAAATAAATATATTAAATACACTTTAGCAAGTGTTTGAATGGCTATTGTTAACAAAATCATTTTTTATTACATGAAGTGATAAACATTTGTAAATCAATTAATTATATATTATGTATTGTATATATATCAAGCCAAATAATATTTTTTTCCAAAAATTTAAAAATAAAATGAGAAACACCAAAATATTACGTTGACACTCGAAAATAGCACTTAATACAACATTTTTCCATTAATATATTGTACAATGCGTCACACAAATAGTAAATAATAAGAAAATGAAACAAGCCTTAAGGTATTCTATTCTCCGATGTTTCTTGACATTGTTGTCAGGCTTGAACTGCCTCTATCCCTGGAACAAGGGTCGCCGACTAACAGGGAACCCATGAAGGGATTCCTGAGATTGTTCCAGTCAATGGGGGAATGGAAACAACTGCAGCGGTCACGACTACCCTCCTTACAGGCAAAATTTTCAACAACCAACTAGCATGATCTTCGAATTGATTGACCACCACCTCATAATTTCTCGTGTGTCTCCCCTTTACCATTGACGTTGATCATAACAAGTCTTCATTTTAGTGCTAAAATATCGACGTTCATAAATGGTCGACTAAGATTCATCAGCCCGTACTGATCTAGTAATCACAAATATGAGGGGAAGAGAACAATAACACCATCAATAAACAATGTGCAAGAGTTTTTTTTGTGGTTCGGTCATAATGATGCCTAGTCCATTATTGTTCTTTAATCATTTTTTCAGAGTAACAATATGTATTTTGTATCCTGTTTGTACAATAGCTTTTGACCCCTTATTTGTAGTGGGGGTATTTACAATTTACACAAAGTCCCAAATTATGGGACCATATGTTGAGGAACAATGTGTCATTATTTTCATAAAACAAGGAGTAAAAGTTCCACACCACATAGGGACTAGTTTCCACGAATAAAGACAGGTGGACATCAGATCCGAATGTTCTATTTCATGGTCTTCTTTACGAGCTGATCGGGTTGACCCAGTAAACTAGAGTCATCGTCGGGAACTCGCTTGCTATTGTAATCAGAACTCGCGTTTTAACAATTATGCTATCTCGCAGAGATAGCTTCTATCTTTAGCCCATTGAACTTGGAGAGGTTGGGCCTTACCATTGGACCATCCCTCGCCCACAACGGTCCATAAAATAGCCAATGGCGGTTCGAAAAATATCCGTAACACTATTCAACTCAATTAAAAAGTCAATTAATATTTATGGAAAATTGGTTTTCATAAAAATACATGAACTTATTTTAGGGTGAAATAAGCCGGGCCGTGTTGATATTTCATGTTGCAGCCCAATTTGTCAAGCCCAGTGGGCCCTGACCCAACACCTAAGAGTCCGGTCAAGTCCAATTACTAGTGATAGACTATAATTGTGTAAATTTCACCACTTTGTATTTTATAATAAATTAGTTATTATTATTCATTTATATTAACAAAACTTGAAGTGGTATACACTAATATACATTTTAAAATTAGTTTAGATTATTTTTAATATTAAATGATTTTGAAGTTTATTTTAACATATATTACATTAGTTTTTGAATTTAGTGAAAAATACAAAAATAACTTAATTTTAATAGAAATCCATGTTCAGCGAGTGTAGTGACAAAAATTTAAATTACAGTGACTAATTTATTATAAAATGCAAAGTTAAGGGATTGATAGTGTAATTTATCCAACTAAAATTCAATTAGTTATATCAATGATTTTTTTTCTACGAGTACAATATATATTTTAAGAGTATAATTAATTATAATTAGGTGGGTAACTAGTGCTATGCACGTACAAAATAAATTAAAAAAATTAATGAGATTTTATTAGGTGGTGTTTGATAATTACAGTTTATTTTCTTAATTTTGGTAGATTATTATTTTTTATATAAATTAAGCTTTGGTGTAGACGTTATTATGCTTGGTATTTTAATTAAATTATTAGATAATGTTAATAAGAATTATACAACTCATTAACATTATAATGATGAGAATAATAAATCTTAATCCCCTTAAGTAGAGTCAATTAAATATATTTTATATCTCCCACCCCCTCTATCAAATTATCAATCGTTGATTTGCATTCTCTATAATAATAATATTATACTAGAGGCATGGGTCATGCTACAAATTTATAATTTTAAACCCACAAAATATTTGATTCATTACTTTATTCTATCATTATCGTATTTATTGCTGATCCAAGTACGTTCAAAACAAGGAAAATGCTAGAGAGTCAGACAAGTTAACAGATAAACTTATAGAATAGGAGTTAAAAAACTAAAATGTCCTCGTCCACGTTGTATTGCACTTTTTTCAATGCAATATGGGTAAGGGTATTTTAATCTTTTAATTCTCATTCTGTAAATTTGTCTGTCAACCTGAAAAAATTATTGAGAGTCAAACAGATTGCCAAACAAGCTTATAGAATGGGGGTTAAAAAATTAAAATGTTCTTATCCACATTGTATTACACTTTTTTCAATGCAATATGGATGAGGATATTTTAGTATTTTAACTCCATTTTGTAAGTTTGTCTGTCAAGCTGTCTGACATTGTAGAAGAACTTGTCAATCTCTTTGGCCCTGTAAAATGACTCTCAAAACAATTTTCAAACATACTTTATAAATAACATTTTTTGTAATATTATAAATTATTAATTATTAATAAATAATTATTGTACTACCATAATTTATCTCTATAAATATAGAGCTTTAGTTTTTAAAGAGAACACATATTATTTGAGGTAATATTATATTAATTTATTATCTATAATTTATTTTTCTCTCTTTTTATATTGGTCTTATCGTTAACTTGTTAGAGTTGATTTCATTTTAAATAAAATATAATTATATTCAATTATTTTATTTTTTATATATTTTGCAACACGTATGCTATCAATTTTAAACTATTGATCTTAGTATTTATTTAAATTCGTTTAATTATTAAGATAACTTGGGTTTTAAGTCAAACAATGACATCGTCCACCCCACCATCCATTATCAGTGAGGTGTAAATATTTTTTTAACAGTTTTGGAGGTCACTCAGGTGTATTTAATATATTATATCTTAAGATATTTTATTAGTTAATAGAAGTATATTAAAATGATAAAGATAAGTCACATTAAATGCATCTTAATATGTAAAGATGCAGCCAATTCTATATTTTTACTATTATACTTGCAAGTTTTTTTTCCTATATCACTCAAATTTGTTATTATTTTAATTATATATTTATATTTGTATTTTTTAATTAATTTAACTTTTATATTTTAACTTTTTTTACTTAATAATTTAAAACTTTTTATCTTTTCGATAATACCTATGCACTTATGTTTTTAAATTAATTTAATTTATATATTTTGATATATAAAAAAAATAAATTAATTTATCTTATTATATATATTTTTTATATATTAAAATATAAGTGTTAAATTAATTAAAAAATATAAATATAGAGATGTAATTGAAATAAATAAAAAATTCAATTGCCATAAGAAAAAAATATTAAAATAGAGGAATTAAATTAATTAAAAAATATAGATCGAATAGTGTAATTGAAATATATTTTTTAAATAATTATAAAAAATAAAAATATAAGAACAAAATAAGAGTTTAGCATGAACAAATAAATGTATATTCTTAATTATTATATTTGATTTTTAATAGTTAAATATTTAATTAATTAAATAAATAATTCAAAATAAATATATATTATCAGTTAATAAAATTATTAACTACAGTTGACCAATATCGGTCCCGCCCATGTGATGCAATCATCGCTCTTGATCTGCACCCGATTGCGTAAGATGAAACGGCGCCGTTTGCTCATCTATTTTCTATCTGGAAGTCATGGCGGGCCCCACAACAGTTTACCTCGCGGTTGTGCTCTACCCCGACCGGACCCTCTCAAATTTCCATTTATAATTTATATATTTTTTTTCCCTAACGCACCGCATATTTTCTCAGCAGCCAAGCGAGGACTGAGTAAGAGAAAGGAAAACCAATAAAGCAAGAAAATAAAAGGGATCCTGCCTTTTGTACTCTCGGGCCATGTGGATGAACGGTGAAGATTCGACCTAAACAGTAGGCGACAACAGTTGGAACGAAGCCACGAACTATATCTGCGATTCTACTAGCACAATCGTCTGTGGCGGTTTAGTCGAAGATTTGCCATCTTCCGACTACGCCATATTGGGATAGGGCTCGATTTGTCCTTTATCCGACCAGGTCGAATTCCGTTCCCGGCCGAGTTCTCTCCCGGGGAACGGGGCCCTTTACGTGGCGTCGAAACCCTAGGTCCGTACGACTACTTAATTCGTTAATTCTGCCTTCCATGTATGCATTCGAGAAATTACCGTACTGATTCGTCGCGTTAGTTGTCTAGTTATCTGTTTTAATGTTTTTGATTCGTTCGGTGCTAGGGTTTGTTTATTCGGACTCAGCAAGTTGAATTTCTCGCTTTAATCTATGTAACTTGATTGATGAAGATTGAACTTGAAGGTTGTAATTTTGATTTTTATCAGGACGGGCTTTTGATTGCCTAATTGTTCTCTTGTTTTGTCAAGCCATGGCTAATTGATCACCTTGCCTGACAAAATGTACTGATTTGAATTTCTGAATGGTGTGGCAATGGCCTTGTATCGGGATATGTGCTTCTCTATCACTTCTATCTCCTACTTTGCAGAGGTCTTTGATCTCCATTATTTTATGAAAGGAATAATGATGTATTAAATGATGACATAAATTGACAAGGAAAACCTAATTTTGGTTGTTTGAATTTTCTTTCAAAAGCTTTCCATGGTCAGTTTATGAGGTCTCCTATGGCTGCATGGTTATGAATTTGGTGAAACATTTACTGGAGTTAACTTCTGAAACTTGGTTGATTATTTGCATTATTTTGTAGGTAGCAATTTCAGATGTTTCTGTAACCTCCGGTGGATTCCTTTGAGGATAAATGTGCCTTAACTTTTAAGATATGCATTTCTATGCTGATACAAAGTGATGATAAACTAACTTTTTAAGTTTAACAGTTTTTATTTTAAATTGGATCCATATTGCAATGTTGTTATGCAGTGTTCATGGTGTTGCAAGGAATGTGTGCATTTGCCATTGGACTAGGATAAATTTGCAAGGATCATATCAACAGTAGTGTTCGTCAAACTTTCTTCTTTCTGTATTATCAGTTTTCTTTGCTTGGCATTATTTTTGTGTTTTCAAACATTTTTATATTTTTGAGGCATGTGAAATTACTTTTGATTGCATTTAAATGGAATATAAAATCATAGATAACCTGGGACCTAAAAAGTGTCAGCAGAAACTAAAACCAATTAAGCAAAGTTGAATCTAACTTTTGATAAAGTAATTCTAGATCAACCTAATATGTTCATTTTGAAGTTGCAGTGCAGCACCTGGTGCATTGTGTTTTTATTGATTCAGGCTCATGGTTTTCAGACTTTATACTTGCTGCTGCAGATTTTATTTATTTATCTGGTAATTTTGTTGAGATAGATTTATTTTTTATTTTTTGGGGTGGGGTAATACATGGAGTATAGAAGTATAAAAACAAGAGGCAAAAATGGACAAGCAAAGTATCAAGGGGGATCTGCAGATCATAAGAATTAATTCAAAAGGGAGCAACTTCGGTCCCCTTCTTGTAATGCAGTCAGGCTACATCAGCCTTTCAAGTTGGATGCACTCAACTCTTTTTCAAAAATTGTTGTCCTTCTGAATCTGCATCCCATCAAACACCTGAGCTGCTTCCCCTGCTTTCATGTCTCTGCCACAGGGACAACCAAGTTGCCTTGAAACTAAAAGATCTCTCACTAGTCATGATATCCATCCTCTGGTCATCAAATATCTAAAAGGCTGAGGTCCTTACTTTTTTCATGAGTGGACAAGATAGGAGTGAGGCACACTCTCCCAACTTGCTTTGTGTATTAGCAGTAAATCTTCAGAGAGATATCTCTTCCTTGAATTATTTGTAGGCAATTCAGAACTCTTGATTGTTTTTTGTTCACACAAACACACCAGCTTTCAAGGAGTCCCCTTTCTTCTTGACATGGAAAACAGAATTTTAGATGAGCTCTTGTTTGCCACGCCCGTTCTCAAGAAAGGAAGGATTCCTTTTTCCAGTTTTCCTGCTGGTATTCTGTGGAAAACCAAGAATACCCTTGCTTGGATCATTTTCCATGCCAGAGAGTCTTGAGCATCATTATGCACTCCACATTACAAGTCACAAATTCCTCGCTGACTCAAGCTCTCTATTTGTGGAGTAGGTTTGGATATTCAAATATTTACAATATAGGGTGAAGTTTCCTGGAAGAGAGATGATGCTTCTGATTTGCCTTGTGTTTTGATTCATTGTCAATGTCAGATCTAAGAAATAATTGAGACGCCTAACCAGAATCTTCTTTTTCTAGGGTTGTAAGCCCTATGATAATAATGCCACTCAGTTGTGGGCCAGATATATGAACCAAGATTCTCAGAGCTAGATATAACTGCCTCTCCTTAGATGAAGCTGGTGTTGGTATATTTGATCTTGTATTGAACGAAGGAAGATGCCACCATATTGGAAGACTCCTCACATTGATCTAAATCTCACCCCTCCTCTGTGGACATTTTATTTATGTTCTCTGCCACATTTAGGAGAAAAGAAGATATTAATGTTATGATATAATAGGAAGCAATGGATTCAGAGAAAAAATTCCCTGTCAATGCCAAGGACTACAAATTATACGAGGAAGTTGGGGAAGGTGTCAGTGCCACTGTTTATCGGGCTCTTTGCATTCCTCTTAACGAGATTGTTGCCATCAAGGTTCTTGATCTGGAAAAGTGTAACAATGACCTGGTATGGCCTAGCTCCTTGTTTACTCTTATCTGATATGGTTTGTTTATCAATGCTTTCATGCTTCATTTTCCCTCTTTTTTTATCTTGTCTTTAACTGGATTGGATGCTGTTTCATATATCTCTATCTGTTATTTATGTATATAATTCTGTGGGCCTTTACAACATGTTGTTAATCCACCTGATGATTCCATCTATAGAATCTATGACAGCAACATATCAAGCTTTAATCCCACTATGTGGGGTTGGCAAACAGAGGAAATTTAACCATTCATTTCCTACGTTGCTAACATTTAGTTAATCTCTTAATCTCCTTAGAAACTGATGGAAAATAGATTTTGGTTGTTTTTTGGTCAAGAGATTTTGTATGGATGTTAAAATAAATGATGGCACTGGAAAGCCGTTCAATTATCCTTGTTAATTGTTATGAGATGCCAATCTTGGAGTGGCCATTCACTTTCCTTTTTTAGGAAGTGAACCTCTTGTACTGCACCATGTGTGTGCTCCAGGAGTGGCAAATACCTCAAGACAGACATATCAGATTTTCATAATAATATATCTACCTGGCATTTTTTTTATATCAATGAAAGACCCCACATACCAGGGTGAAGGCTTGATATTTGAAGTTCTTTACCCTTTTTAGTCCGGCATTACTGTCCATTGGCTTGAATCTAACCTCCCATGACTTTTCAAATTATAGAAGTAAGAAAAACAAAAATATCCTATCCCAGTATTTTTTTGGTCTCTAATAAATAAACTGACACATCACTGATTTGTGTTCCTTTGTTTTTGTCTATGGTTCCAAGCCAAGCACAGTTAATTGTTCGTCCAATGTGATTGTATTTTGCATCCATGCATGTCCATATCTGAAGGAGATTTCTCCAGTATTCAGAAAATCATTCACCTGAGATGTCCTTCAAACCAACTTCTGTGGATTTGGCTTGAAAAACCTAGAGTATTGTCCTATGTTCTGCACAAACTGGCTGCATATATTTTTTTTCTCTGTTTCTACAAGTATATTTCTCTTGGAATGATGATTGTCTGCACTACTTTAACATGTTAAAAGTTTCAGCAGGAAACCTATTGCTACCAATTGAATTAGGGGGTGTTTCTTTTTAACTTTGCAGGATGGTATCCGTCGAGAAGTACAAACAATGAGCTTGATTGATCATCCAAATCTATTACGGGCACATTGTTCATTTACCGCAGGTCATAACCTTTGGGTTGTGATGCCATATATGGCTGGTGGGTCATGTCTTCATATTATGAAATCTTCCTATTCAGAAGGTTTTGAAGAACCTGTTATTGCCACATTGTTACGTGAGGTTCTCAAAGCTCTTGTCTATCTTCATTCCCATGGGCATATCCATAGAGATGTCAAGGTAAGATGTCACTCTTGGTTGTCTTGTTCTCCGCTTCTCCTTTCAGTTGTAAATGCATTAACTCTGCTCTCTTATGGCTAAAAATATGGTTTATAATGCATAGAGAATTCAGAAGTATATTTAAACAAATTGTCTGATTGCATATATTTTGTATTCTTGTGGCTTTGGATGTGATGGAGTTTGATCATTCTTCTGTCTTGAAGTAGTGCTTCATGTCTTTGATTTTTTGTGGATGATTTTGGTTGGACATACTGGCAGATTCATTTCCCCTTCGAGAAATGTTTATTGTCCTGCTCACTTCATCTAGCTATGCAACTTTCTTTTGTTCTTAGTCACATTGCTGATCTACCTTTTGCAGGCTGGGAATATATTAATTGATTCTAATGGTGCAGTCAAGTTAGCAGACTTTGGGGTATCTGCATGCATGTTTGACGCTGGGGATAGGCAACGCTCAAGAAATACTTTTGTTGGAACTCCATGCTGGTATAGTTATCCCTTAGGCCTATATCTGCTTTACTTAATGAGGTCCTATTATCTGTTATGAATCTGTTAATGGTGTAGATTTGCATGACTGACTTGAGCTTATTGTTTGTCAATTTTTGGTTATTTCAGGATGGCTCCAGAGGTTATGCAGCAGCTTCATGGATATGATTTTAAGTGAGTGGGTGACTAATCTGGTCTTTTGTGGCATGCATGGTAAAATGGAAAGCTCTTTTTTTCTAGGGTTTAAGATCTTTAATATGTTTTGTGTTAACAGGGCGGACATCTGGTCATTTGGAATAACAGCGCTTGAACTTGCTCATGGCCATGCTCCATTTTCTAAGTATCCGCCCATGAAGGTAGTATTTCCCTCAGGAAGGATTTCCTACGTGTGCTCTGCAAATGATACCTAATTCCTCATGGGGAAAATATATTTAAATATAATCCTTCTGTTCTTCTTGCTCTAATTGTAGGTTCTGTTAATGACGCTACAAAATTCGCCACCAGGCCTTGACTATGAGAGGGACAAGAGATTTTCAAAGGTTATTCTTTTTTGTTTGTTTTGTTTTGCTCGGTAAAAGTTATTTGTATTCAAAAAAATTTGCTTCCAGTTTCCTGCATATTGTTGTGATATATGGTACCTCTACAGTCTTTCAAAGAGCTGGTAGCTGCTTGCTTGGTGAAGGATCCAAAGAAGCGTCCTTCTTCGGAGAAGCTCTTGAAGCATCATTTCTTTAAACATGCACGGTCAATTGATTATTTGACACGTTCCATTCTTGAAGACTTGGCCCCACTGGGTGATCGTTTTAGGATGCTGAAGGTCTCTTTCCTTGGCTAAGCTGTTCATTTCTATTTAGTTTTTGTTTGTTTCTATAAAGCCATGCCTGACTTCTTCTGATTTTTTTTTTTTATTTTTTTTTTCAGGCAAAAGAAGCTGATCTTCTTTTGCAGAACAAAGCTTTATATGGGGACAAGGAGCACTTGTCACAGGTAAAAAATGTGCAATTCTTGGACTTCTAAAGTAAGCCTGACATGTATAGGTGATGAGAACCCAGGGAAAAACTCACAAAGAATGAATTCAACTCCTCAACTTCAATCCGATTACAAGTAAAATCTGGGCATTTTGAGAGGTCCTTAACTCTCTTAAGACTCAATACCAAAAAATTATCCCCTCCCATCTCCTCCTTCCCACTACATATTCCCCCCCTCCTCCTTAACCAAATTCAGTTATGCGCATTTGCTGGGTTGTTACACAACCCAGCGATTTCCCCATTCTACCCCCTTGCGCACATGGCTGACTGTTATGCAAACCAGCCCATTTACACCCCTGCCCTTGCGACCTTCTTTGATAAGTCAAATGGACCGGGGGCCTAACATTACTCCCTCCCCCAACTTTCACCTTGTCCTCAAGGTGGAAAAATGGAAATTGCTGTTGAATCACTGAGTAGGGCTCCCAAGTGGCTTCTAGTGGTGGAAGCCCCTTCCATTGGATCAACACTTCTACTCCTCGCATGTTCTTGCCAGCCCCCGACCACACTCCTAGCACTGCTGATGGTTCCACCACCATTTCCAGGTCTTCATTAAACTGTTGGGGCAGCTCCATAGTAGCCTTCATTGCACCCTTAGCCTTGGGACACATGAAATGTAGGGTGGATTTGGCAGTGTGGTGGCAATTTCAGTTTGAAAGCTACAGGACCAACCTCCTTCTCACTCTCAAATGGGCCATAATAACGGGTAGCTAGTTTCTCGTTTGCACGAGTAGTCAAGGACCTTTGTCGGTACGGCCTTAGTTTCAAATAAACTAAGTCTCCTGCTCGGAACTTCACTTGTCTTCTTTCCCTATCTGCCCTCTTCTTCATTACTGCCTGTGCCCTCAACAGTTGTGCCTTCAATTCATCTAGGATTACATCCCTTTCAATCATTTGTTGCTCCACCATTGAGACAGGGGTAGTGCCCTTCTCAAATTGCAATAAGGGAGGCGGTTCCCTCCCATACACCACTTGAAAGGGGGTTAACTTGGCAGCTGTGTGGTAGGAGGTATTGTACCATAATTCAGCCCAAGGTAACCAAGTGAACCATACCTTTGGTTTGGAGGAAGCAAAACATCTCAAGTAGGTCTCCAAAGTTCGGTTGAGTATCTCGGTTTGTCCATCCGTTTGTGTATGATAAGCTGTACTTTTTTTGAGTTTGGTGCCCTATAGCCGGAAAATCTCCTCCCAAAATTTGCTCATAAAGATTTTGTCTCTATCGGGCACAATAGACCTAGGAACTCCATGGAGCCTCACCACTTCCCTAATAAAAGTTCCAGCCACATCCCCAGCTGTAAATGGATGTTTAAGGCCAATAAAATGCCCATACTTGCTAAGTCGATTCACCACGACCAAAATTGAGTCCACCTTGTTAGATTTCGGTAGTCCTTCAATAAAGTCCATAGCGATGTCATCCCAAATCTGATTAGGAATCGGTAGTGGCTGTAATAGTGCCCCCGGTGCCAAGGTTATAGATTTGTTTTGTTGGCAAGTCGAACACTCACTTACATACTGATACACGTCTTTCTTCATACCCGGCCAATAGACATTCGCTGCCACCCTCTTGTAAGTTTTTAGAAACCTCAAATGACCTCCCATGCTTCCATCATGCCCTTTCTAGAGTATCAATGGAATTAGTGCGGATCCCTTCGGTAAGTAAAGCCGTCCCTTGTAGATGAGATGCTTGTCCACTAGTTGAAAATTAGGATGGGAGGAGGGGTTAGTTTGTAGCTCCTGAATAATTTTTTGCAGTCCTTCATCGGCTTCTACCTCACTTGCTACCTTCTCCAATTGGACCACCCTAGGCATTGTCAAAGCCATCAAAGCTGTTGTGTGACAGATTCTGGACAGTCTATCAGCCGCCTTATTCTCCATCCCAACTCGATAATGTATCTCAAATTGGTACCCTATCAACTTCACCATCCATTTCAAATATTCAGGACATACCTCCCGCTGCTCCATACTTGAGGTTTTTTTGATCCGTTCTAATAAAAAAATTTCTGCCTAACAAGTAGTGCCTCCATTTTTGCACCACAAACACTATGGCCATGAGTTCTCTCTCATAAACTGATTTCTTCCTCCCCAATTGACTGAACGCTTGGCTGAAATAAGCGATCGGCCTCTGTTCTTGCATCAAAACAGCCCCCATTCCATGCCTCGAGGCATCAGCTTCAATGATGAAGGGCTTCTTAAAGTCGGGCAAGGCTAAAACGGATAAGGATACCATTTTAGCCTTGAGTTGCTGGAAGGCCTGTTCAGCAGCTACATCCCAAAAGAAGCTATTCTTTTTTAATTTATCCGTTAGAGGCCGAGCCAGCTTACCATAGTCTCTCACAAAGCGTCTATAATACCCTGTGAGCCCATGAAACTCTCTCAATTCCTTTACCGTTGTTGGAGTAGGCCAATCTATCATTGCTTCACCTTGTTGCTATCAGCTGAAACCCCCAGATAAGAAATAACATGGCCCAAATACTCAATTTCCAGCTGCCCAAACACACACTTCTTTCTGTTGGCCACCAGCTGGTTGTCTGCTAACACCCTTAAAACACATCATAGGTGCTGCTCATGCTGTTCCAAACTGTTGCTGTACACCAAAATGTCGTCGAAAAACACCAACACGAATCAACTCAAATAATCTCTGAAAATTTCATTCACCAACGCTTGGAAGATAGTTGGAGCATTCATCAACCCAAAAGGCATCACTAGGAACTCGTAATGCCCTTCATGAGTCTTGAATGCTGTCTTTGGAACATTCTCGGGCCTAACTCAAATCTGGTGGTAACCAGATTTTAAGTCGAGTTTGGAAAAGACCTTGGCGCCGTGCAACTCATCAAGTAGCTCATCTATAACTGGAATGGGGAATTTGTTTGGAATCATAACCTTGTTCAAGGCCTTATAATCGATACAAAAACGCCACCCCCATCCTTCTTCTTAACCAATAATATCGGGCTGGAACTGGGTTGAATGATTCCAGCGGCCAACATTTCACCCACCAACTTCTCAATTTCATTCTTTTGTAAATAAGGATGACCATAGTTGTTAAAGGCGCGCCTAGGCGCAAGGCGCCAGTTCGACTCCTCGCCTGGGCCGAGGCGAGGCGATTTCAGCAAGGCCCTCGCCTTGCACGGTGAGGCACCGAGGCGAGAGGCGCACCTCATGAAACCTAGGTTTTAATTAAAACCTGGGCGGCCCAATTCCCTCCTCAATCCATCTTCCTCCCGACTCTAGCCGCACTTGCATCTTCTTTTCCTCTCTTCTCTAGCCTTCCCCTCTTCTCGGTTCCAGCATGTATACATATTTACATTTCTTTAGTTTAAGTAAATGTCCACATTTTCTTTAATTTATATTTTACCTTCCATTTACTTTAATACATAAATGTAAATAAGAAAATATCCCCCATTTGGATTCAATAAAAATATCTAAAAAATCAAAATCCCTAACAATAAGAAAATAGAATTTTAATTTTAGTACAAACTTGGGATTTAGTGATTTTACCACCCCAAAATATATACCTACTATTTCTTGAAAAATTATTAAAAATCATTTTAACAACAATGAGGATAACGATAGGGTCTTACACTCATCGGTGAGGATCCCGGAATTAGGTTTATGGCATGGTCTCTTTCCCTACTAGGTGGCAGCCCTTCCGCAGCAGTAAACACCCTTCCAAATTCAGCCAATGCCCCTTTCAATAATTCTGGAACTGCCCTCTGGTCTTCTTCAATCTCAGCTGCCAATGTCCCCAATTCCAACAGCATCCCTTCCCCCTTCTCCTTAAATGCTTTCACCATAGCTTTTAAGGATACCAATGTCTTGCTCAAGCTAGGATTCCCCTGCAAAGTTACAGCCATGCCTCCTACTTGAAACTTCATGGTGAGAGTTTTCCAATCCACATTCATCTTGCCCACCGCTGCTAGCCACTTCATTCCCAGAATAACATCCGAGCTTCCCAACTCCAAGGGCAAGAAATCTTCCACAATCTGCAAATTTTGGAGCTGAAGCTTCTCTTCCTTGCAAATTCTAGCCCCTTGAACTGCCACCCATATCTGGATAATCACACCATACCCTGTTGTTTCCTCCCTGATTAGGCCCAACAATTGCACCAACTCCACAGAAATAAAGTTATGGTTTGCTCCTCCATCAATAAGGACCACAACCGGCTGCTGCTCTATCTCCCCTTTTATCTTCATTGTTTGGGGTGCTATCAATCCTACCATAGAATTCATGGACAGCTCAATGACCTCATCCCCTTGGACTAGTTCCCCTATTGCCTCCCTCTTTCAACTTAGGCACTGGTTGTCTTCTTCTTCCCCTACCCCCTATTCCTCCTCCTCTACTTCTTCATCATATATCATCTTCACTTGCGACTCTTTATTCTTACACTTGTGGCCTATTGTATACTTCTCATCACACCTAAAACGTAAGCCCTTATCTCGCTTGGACTTCCATTTGGCCTCACTAAGCCGTTTCCAAGGTTGATTACTCACCCTCCCACTGTTTTGGGGTCGAAATGGATAGGGGGAGTTCACAGCAATAGGTTTAGAGGCTGGTTGCGCATGGGGCTGAAGACCCCCACATTGGTAATTTGAAATAGCGAGAGAAGCGAGTTGGCCTCTACTCGAAGTCGAACCAGCTAAATTTCCCCGAAGCAGAAGGTTCCTCTCTTCTATACTTTGTGCCAGATCCATCATTTGCTCCAAGCTCCTTGACCTCAACACCCTCAACTCAGCCTTGATCTTCAGATTGAGACTATTCATGAAGTGCCCTTTTAGCACGGTTTCTGGCAACTCTTCCAAAGGTGATGCCAATGTCTCGAAGCACTGGCGGTACTCCGAAACAGTACCCCTCTGCCAAAGAGCTAAAAAACACTCTTCTATCGACCCTTCTTGTGTGGGTCGGAATCGACCTTGCAACAGCAGTTTGAAATCCTTCCAAGTCCTCACCCTTTGACGTTTTTCTTCCCACTAGAACCACGAGAGAGCAGGACCTACCAAACACACAACCGCAGTATCCATCTTCTCCACATCCGTCAGCCCATTCACCAAGAAATATCTCTTGGCCCTGAAAATCCAACCATCTTGGGTCCCTTACATCGAAAAGTGGCATTTCCAGCCAACGTTCGCGAGGTTCTAGTCGCCAGCCTCCCTTGAACCCCTCTGTTTCAGCTCGCCTCGGATGTCACCTCCGAATCACCTATCCCCGGTAATTGTTCTCCCAACTTTTCCTTGTTCTTCCTCTCTCGCTGTTGTTCCTCCCACCTCGCTCTCATCCATTCAAACTATTCCAGCAAGGAAGTAACATTCTTCTCCACTGACCGAACCTCACTTCTCATGGCGTTCGATTCATTCTTCATGGTGTCCACGCTCAGTTGTACGCTATCCAATCTCGTCTCTAAATCTCCAACTCGATCCGTTAAGTTCACCATTAGGATCGCAGCGCTTTGATACCAAATTGATGAGAACCCGGGGAAAAACTCACAGAGAATGAATTCAACTCCTCAACTTCAATCCGATTACAAGTAAAATCTGGGCATTTTGAGAGGCACTTAACTCTCCTAAGACTCAATACCAAAACATTATCCCCTCCCATCTTCTCCTTCCCACTACATATTCCCCCCCTCCTCCTCAACCGGATTCTGTTATGTGCATTTGCTGGGTTGTAACAACCCAGCGATTTCCCCATTCTACCCCCTTACGGCCAGCCAGCCAGCCCATTTACACCCTTGCCCCTGGCCCCTGCCCCTTGGACCCTTCTTTGATAAGTCAAATGGACCAGGGGCCTAACAATAGGATCATCATATGGTACTCGTAGGGTACTGCACGGATGTCACCAACTATTCTATTTTTTGGTTACCCCCTCCCTCCCTCTCTCATTCCCAAACACATTAGTATAACATACAAGCTTGTGTCCTAACCTGGACTTTGATGTATTGGGGGCACGCAGGCAACAGGGTCCCTTTTTTGAATTGAACCCTGCAACTTTCGCTCTCCTTCTGTTAGTGATACGGCTAAAACTAAGGACCGGTTTTATACATGTCTTATGTTATTATGCAGAGGTCAGTTGTCACACAAAACCTTGGTCAGAAACAAACTTATTTGTAAATTAATGTGGTCATAACTACTTGTTAGATTTCATGCACTTGTCTGACAAAAAGTCTGCATTAGCAACATGTTTTACTCAGGGTGATCTTTGAATTAAATGCCTGTTTCTTGCAATTGCTTTTTGGTGGTTTATTAAAAAAAAGAAAAGAAACAATTGAGATTGTTTTTGTTCATTATATGAATGAGAATGACAGATATTGATAGCTTGTAAGGTTGTCTCCTACGGTCTTGAAATCATCAAAGTACTTTGAAAACTTTATATATCATAATTGGCTATATTATGTTTCTGCTATTGCATCAAAGATGTATGCTGCTCTTCCCAATGCACGAATTCAACCATAAGTCTAGAGAAAACTCCTATATGTGTCTTGGAAATTATTCTGGGTTGAAAATGAGCTTTGGCTTTCTTGCAGCAAGAATATATCCGAGGAATCAGTGCTTGGAATTTTAATCTGGAGGATTTGAAGAATCAAGCTGCCCTTGTATGTATTCAGTTCAATGCTTAGATTGGGAAATTATTTTAATTGGTGGGGAACATTTCCGTATGTTTGCAATGCTTACTAGCACTATGTTGAGTGCAGATTCAGGATTGTGATGTTGCCTCAAACTCTGAAGGACCTAATATGACTGGGAAGGATAGGGACGGAAACGATGATGTTGGTTATCTGACAGAGAAGCTTTTACCTAATAAGGCTAATCAGTTGGATTCTACACCCCAACCAGACGTATCATTCTAACTTCTATTAACTGATAGAGCTCTAGTTTTTATGGCACTGTATCTCTATTCTTTCTGTAAATTTTGGGATGTTAGTACTGATTCTGATTCTTATATCTCCATTTGATTCTTCTTAATTTTTTTAAGGATGTTGCCAATAATATTGATCATTTGGAGAATTCACTTGCGGCTTTTCCTATTCGACCTCTTCAGGCACTCAAGTATGATCTTGCTTCCTTTTATGTATAGTTTTCTCAGCTAAGATCTATATTATTATCTAAATCTTAAGTGGTCTCACAAACTGTAAAATGTCATCATCGTAAAAACTCTATTTAACTAAATTTCTTTAATCTCACTCTACTTTTTTACTTTCTGTTATTTACTCCAGTAATCCAGCTATATATATGAATATTATGTCATGTATCCTATACATGCTCTTACATGTCCTTGTTTCCACTGGCAGCTTATGCTGCATTCACAATTAAGAGATGCAAGCTCAAGTCCTGTATAACTTACCTATCAGAAAGATCCCATATGCGCTTGTGTATACCTAGTTGGAGATATTAGTGGCACTCCACATACAGGCAAAAATGCATTACTAGCATGGAATAACAGGGGAGTCTACGTAAAAAGAAGCAAGATGGAATTAGATTGATGTAATAGGATTAGTATCTCTATTTATTGGAGATGTGTTATTACCTGCATCATTGACTGTGTTCTTGGGAGTTAGTTCAAGAATCTATTAGATCTCTTGAAGATCCCTTGGCCTTTGATAGACCCAATGAAGCTAAGCATCTTGAATGTTACAATATCAGAACCTGCGTGTTTATTTGTGTTGGCCTAGCCTGGGGATAGTTGGTATCACCATGTTATAAGTTCATGAGTGCCATTTGCATAATTGGCATCCTAGGTCATGTCCCTTTGACTTGAGTTCTCTCTGGTATCAGTTCCTTTAGCTGGTTCTTTGCTTAGAAAACCCTAAAAGTTTGTCTAAGTTAGTTTCTTATGCTTTTAAAGGCGCATTTTATGGAGCAAAAAGCACAAAAAAGCAGAATACAAGTTGCGTTTTTAGTTTTATTCCCTGTCATTATAGTGGAAGAGATAAGATGTATTATACATTTTTATTCAGCTTCTTCATAAGATATACAATTCATCTATTCTAGGGGTATTGTTATCATTTTTGAAATTATGGTACAACAAAAAGCTGCGATTATTAAAAAGCAACCTTTTTTAAGCAGAGTGACTGAACATTGCATCATAGTTTTTTCCCCCAAGACAGTTTCTTTTATACTGCCTTTTAGGCTACCTTTTTGAAAGAAAAAGAAAAAGTGCCCAACGGAGTCTTAAGTGAACCTCCAAGGCATGTCCAGTGCTTTTATGACTCTTCCAGGTTGTTATATTGTTGCTTTGTGCTCACTGGATGCGAGAGCACTAGATGCATTCACAGTTTCTTCGGTAATATTTACATGTATACTGATGTTGTTTTAGCATGGCCTAACATTTCCCTGCGAAAGACTAACAATGTTTCTGTTCCATATGGAGATATCTACCATGCCACTTTTAGATGTGTCTGGTTTAGAAGTATTCCAGATTTATACATAAGTTTGTGAGAATATGTGTACAGTTACATCTGTCTGTGAGAGTGTGAATGTGAACTGAATTTTCTTCTTCATTTTCCCCACCTAATGGGATTAAGTCTTGTGATTGTTATAGTTGTTGCCTTCTGTTTTCTCTTTTTATGTAAACTAAACCTTGTTAATGTTTTTTACAGTTTTAGGTGTAGTTATGCTTCTAGCTATTTGATCTGTGTAGCACTCAAATCTCATGGACAAGTAGTCAAATGTTATTTTCTGACTTAATTCTTTAGTTTAAAATGCTTGAGTTTGGCATCTGCTTGAAGCCAAAAAAATGGAACAAAAATGAGATGATTTCTCTTAATCATTTAGCATTCCTTTTGACTATATTACCAAGCATGTTCTTCTAGGGAATGCAAGACAGATCCAAATTTGTAACCAATTTGCATGTATAAAATGGTAATTTTCATGTTTGAAGCATAGACATGACCATGTGATTGGTGGATAGAAATGACTTGGTAGAAAGGTAAAACAATTCAGTCATGTTCAAAATAATATATTTTAAGAACTTTGATTCTTTGTAGTCTCTCACTTATATAACCACATGTATCATGCAGAGGTTGTTTTGATGTCTGTGAGGATGACGTGGGGACCAGTAGTCCAAGTTGGAAAGATGCCATTAGATCAGATTCTGAACAGCAGTGTCAATTACAGTCATCGTCAAAAGATGAAGACCAAGAAGTAGCAAGAGATGATGGCGAGAATATGGGACAGAATAGCTATTTGGTACGAACTGTAGTTCAAGGTCAAAAAAAAATTCTCAGCGGTCCACTGCTGCAGGATAATACTAATTCTCCCAAAAAAGTTGGTGATGGTGACAGGTAGAATTATGCTTTCACAGATGAACTTTAGGAGTTAGATTTATCTGTGTTTTCCTAAGTCCTAGATGAATTGCTTTGACAATTGTTTCTCTCTTCATAATGTCTCATTCAGTGGTCAAGATATTTTGTTATGAAGTGATAAAGGAGCAATCTCATATGCATCTTCTGGGTTAATTGTTTAATGTGGCTTGCTGATATAGATCTTTTCTTAGTTATCTGGCTTGCTGATCTTAACTCATATCTGGGAATTAAATTTTCCATCCATGTGTAAATACAATACAGTGATAGTCATTAGCTTTTGTTTTTTCACCGAATTTCCTTGACCATATAATTATAAAAGAGGATTATTAAGGATGCCATGCCAAACTAGGAGCAAATAAACCCTAATATATATATATATGTATGTATAACAGCATAATATGTATATATATATAGAGACCAAACATTGCTATAATAGGGGATAGAGATCCCTCTCGGGAACACGGATGCAAGCAATGCCAGGGACGTAGCGTTTTTTGAAGTGTTCCTGTTACACAACCTTGTCTGTTATAGCAATGAGGTTATGGTGGTACTCAATACTGCCTGTACCACTTGCTATTGTCTGGTATTTTAAACGAAAAAAATAAGAAAATTTTGTATTGGCATATGTAATGGCTGGTATGAAACGAAATTTACAACATTGCTTCTGCCAATGAGAAACAGCCATGCAATGGTCATCACCCAGGTGACCACCCCCCCCAACCCCCCAAAAACCGCCCACCTCCACCAAAACACACACACAAAAAGGAAAAAAAAAAAAAAGGCCAAGATGCCCTTCAGTCACTTGGTAGATTGTTATACTTTTATGCTCTTTTATTATTGTTTTATTTTTGTGACATCCATCTGCTGGTTTAGTTTCAGGATTTAGTTATGAGATATGGACTCTAGGTTATACAAACTACTTGTAATCCTTTTCTTTCTCCATCAGGACCTTAAACTTCTTGTGGTTAACTCTCACTGGCACTGGCTTAGACAAAAAAAGAAAAAGAAAACTCTTGACTTGAAGAATCTTAACACGGTTATCTTTGAATTGATTTGAAGGGAATTTGTAAAACCAAGATATCAACCAGATCGGAATTATAGTGGCCCACTTTCACACCGTCCAAAGAAAGACATTAACCATCTTCCATCTGGTAATCCCTTCACTTTAACTTGATTATATGATTCTCTATATCTTCATGAACTGGATCCTTATTACTTATAACATGTAACAAAACCATTTATAAACCATGGCATTTGACTATGGACAGATGATACTTCAGAGGGAGCAGTTGTCCAACGTAAGGGACGATTTAAAGTCACTTCAGCAGATCTGAGTCCCAAGGTATACTGCATTCTATATTATCATTGAAGTTATGAAGTAATTAAGCTCCAATTTGTTTCAGTGTTTAGTTACAACAACAATAACATATCAAACTTCAATCCCACTGTGGGATCAACTACATGAATTCAGCTAACCAGTTATTTCTAGCAATAGCCTTATCTTTTGCAAGGCCCTTATAACTCATATTATACATAAGAGTTCCCCCACCAAGTTTTTATTAATCTTATCTCACACATCTTATTTCTATAGGAGCCACTTCGATCTTATTATAGATAACTTCATTTTTAATTTTATTTTTTTTTGTATGGCCACTCATCTATCATAACATCTTTATCACCATTAATTTTGGGGTTATTATATTGGGGGGCGAGCCTTGATAACAATGATATGGTCGCTCCTTTGTGATCAAATGGTTAAGGGTTAGAGTTAAGGAACAGCCTTTTTTGCAAAAGTAAATACATAAATAAAACAAAAGAGAAGATTGTGTACAAATATGACCCTCCCTTAATCCTCACATAGTGGGGAGCCTCATGCTTTGTTGAAACCCTTTTTTGTTCATATTAACTTTGTTTTGCTATTTGTCTTCACTTTTTGTATGGAACTTAGCAATTTATCTTTTAGGCAATGGCTTCATAACCATTGCCTTTCTTTCCTCTGATTCAGGGTCCTGCAAACTGCTGCTCCAGTGCGGTTTCTGGAAGTTCATCCATTCTGACAATTCCTACTCTTCCAGCTGCTTCAGTTCTTCCATCATTACAATCCATTTTGCAGCAGAACTCTATGCAAAGAGTGTGCATCTTATTGTCTTGATTATAGTATATTCATCATCTTGGTTTTGTCTTGGTTTTTTTAAAAGGTTCTTTAAATCAATGTTGACAGGAAGAAATACTTAAACTGATCAAATATGTGGAGCAAACTTCTGGTATTACCTTTCCGTTATTTAATTATATAAAAATAATTCATCTTATCTTCAATGCTGTAACTCTGTTGGGTCTGATTTCTTTTCTTAATGCAGGAAATTCCATGGAGTATTCTGAGGTGAGGACTAATGAGCTTTCTTTGGTATCAAGTGCTTGTCTTTTAAGTAAATAATTGTTTATCATGAATTTATAACACTTTAGTAGTGGCCAATCATTTTTATGTATGGTCATATCCCCTCTTTCTGTGGCTTTCCCTCCTCTCCTTTTCAGGCTCTGCTTCATCTCTTCTTTTTTTTTTTTCCCCCTTGTTTTGCCCTTCTAAATTAGGTGGACCCCAGATCTGGGTCCCAAACACAGATTTGGGTGAAACCTAAACCTGGTTTTCAATACCGACCCGTGGATTAAATGGTGCCTAGATCTGGGGTATCATCCTTGTCTTTTTTCTTTGTTTTCTTCCTTCCTTCCCTATTAACCTAGAGTTGCGTATGGTAGAAAGAAATTGCCCTGTTAAATTAGGGCGGTTCATCTGGCTCTGTGTTGCAGCATCAAGCTCACCAGATGTCTGGCTGTTTTTTATTTGCTAGCCTTTTTTAGCCTTACCCAGATTGGTCTGGTGATTTGTTGCTGGTTAATCTGCTCAGTTCTCAGGGCATTGAGAATAAGTGAAAAAATGCGGTAATCAAAAGAGTTGCTAGTTTATGATCTTTAGATATTTTGACTACTTGCAGATGCCACTTGCTTCTATTAGGGAGAGAGAGCTGCAGTCTCAGGTGATCCAGCTGCAGCAAAGGTATGAAATTAGCCTAGTGGTATTGAAATGCAGACTGATGGATAATTCTTCGTGGGACATGCTTAATTAAACCTTGTTTTAAATCTCAGCATTGGGAGTCTTGTTGAAGAATTGCAAAGGCAAAAGATGAAAAATGCTCAGGTGTGTATTTATTTTCTATTATCAAAATAAAAGTTCAGAGATCCAGAACTCTTGAACTTCCTCGTTTTTTTACTTGCATGTTATTTGACGTTGTCGGATCTAGAGATTTCCTTGTAGTTGTTGGAAAACTGATGCAAATATAAATTCGCCCAGGGTGCATTGACCATTCTACACAGATGTTTTTTAAGGAAGAAAATTAAATTTAGCTAATTTGACGATGTTGGCTGTGCCATCTGATAGTTGCTGCTGGTATTGTTTGCAGTTGGAAAAGAAATTGAATGCTTTGGTGAAGAAAGAGGAAAAGATACGGGAATAATAATGCTCTATAGACGAAGACGACGACGACGACGACGAAGTCCATCTTTCTACCCATTTGGGTCCACGCAGTAAAGAGTTTGATGGCCATCTTGCAATGCAAGGTACCACTCTCCTCTACTAGAACCGATTCGGTGCATACAACTTCTTCTGGTCAAGTCTAGTAGTGTACATGTGTGACGGCAAGACAGGTCCAAATTTTGAGTCGCTGCTCCATAGTCCATCCTCAGAATGTGGTTATGTGTTGTAATTTAATGATTGAATATGGTAATTATTATATTTCCATATTTCAATATTGGACGTCTCTCTCTCTCTCTCTCTCGCGTCAAGACCATGGCAATTTTCCCTGGTTCAGAGACTCTTTACGTAATAATGGCTGGTATTAGATGAACCCAATTTTGGTTATTCAAGTAAAAAATGAGAGACAAAAGGATGCCTATTGTTTTTAAAAAGCCAAGGCTGGAAAGGGTTCCATCTAGTTGTGAGAGAAGACTAAAGAGCATATAGAATGATTAATGAGGACAATATTTAAGAATAGCGTTTGCTTGAAATGAGCTACAATTTTTTTATGGCTCTGAAAATAGGCTTAGGAATTGAACTTGATGGATGGTGTGATATAGAGCCCACAGCCCAGCTTAAAAATATTTTCAGAACCCAACAGTGTGTGGGGCGGGATGTTCAAATGGATAGTTTTTTACTAGCGAAGGTTGTCAGCTATTTTAGTTGCAAGAAGTAAAATTCCTCCAGGTGAGCTGTTCTCTGATCGGTTTGGATGCATTGAAAATGCAAGCAGCCACTGGAATCTGCGGGGATTGTGCTTCGTTTTATTCTGTCAGATGACCAGGTCGTCCGTGCTTACGCACGGCCCGGCCCAGCCCGTTGGCCTGTTAAAAAATATATATTTATAAACGAATATACTAATGCATATAGTTTATTGTATATTATTTTGAAATTTTATAACTTGTGTTTCTATATGATAAAAGATTAGTTTTATAAAATTAGCAACAATTTTTAATAGAAAAAAATATAAAATTCTAACATTTTACACATTAAATATAAAATATTATATTTTTTAATTATTAAAAAATAAATCAATTATTTAATCAATCTATCTATCCAAATTCTTTCAATCAATTATTTAATCACTTATAAAAATAAATATGTTTATACAATTGCTATGGTTCAATTATTACAAGGAAGTAAAATACTAATTTTTGATAATTAAAATATAAAATTTACATTTTTATATATTTTTTAATTATTAAAAAAAACATAGCATGTATTAAGCCAAATCTGTCCCAATTCTTTTGCATGAAATTGTATGCTCAATATCACCTTTAAAAGTGAATTAGCATACTAAATATCAAATTATCAACCTTACCTTAGTACGGTTAGGTACCCTTGTCTATGATATTTTTAATAAAATGTCCAAAAAGTTATCGTGCCATTAGAGATTATCTTTAAATATTATAAAAAATGAATAACTTTTAAAAAAAATACTCGATTTTTATTTTATTTTTAGATATAAATTAAACTTTAACTTTTATTAATTAAAATACCCAACTTCCAATTTCTTCTCAATTATGGACTGCACTTAATCTGTTAAGTGCTGCCGTTAACCAATGACGTGGAAGGGCTAACTTGGAATTTTTTGGAAACGAGATGGAGGGTTGCCATGTCATACACTATCGCCGGAAAAAGCATTGCCGTCCCGGCGAAGCTCACACCGGTTACCTGTTGCACCATCTGTTAAAAATTGCTGGGATCCGCCGGGATAAACGTCGGAGTCGCCGTGCTGCTCTGCTTCGAGTTCTGCTTGGCTCTCTTCCTGTCGTTGACGGGGATATGTATCACTCCGATGCCGATCTTCTTCAACCACAGCGCCGATCTTGTCCCTCTTTCTCTCGATGCGGGGTTAATACACTTCAGGCTGGAAATGCGATAGTACGAACCCCATCGCGCCTCCGGCAGTGCCTTTTCTGGCTTGACCACTATTATAGGAGAGGGAGAGAGAGAGAGAGAGAGAGCTGCAAACAATTCCTGTGTATCTCATTATCTGAGATGTTCCCCTACCCCCAAAATCACCAACAAAAACAAAAACCCAGAGAGATCAAACCTAATTTCAATATCACTTTTAGTTGCAATTAATAATAGGGAGTGTTTAAATTTACCAGAGAAGCCCAAAACGGCAAATTTTGCAGATGACAGAGAAATCATGGTCTTTTGATTTGCAAAAATTGAAACAAATAAATGGGATGACGAACAGGGATAGATATATATATATATATATATCGAGAGGGAGGGAGGGGAAGAAGAGCGGCAATTGCGTAGGCGTAGCAAATGGTGCAGCAGGTGATCCTCGTGGGGTTCGCCGAGAACGCGCCGGAGCAGATGGCGCATGAGTAGCAGGTGACAGGCAGTGCCTTTTCCAGCGTATGAGACGGAGAAAAGAGAGAATGATGTGGCCCCACGGCATAACCTAGTGGTTAGGGTGAACAGGTTACTGTTTTCAGGTTACTGTTTTTCGCTCTCATATTTGTGGTGTGTTTATGTTCGAATCTTGGCTATTGCGGTTCTTGATATAATTCTCCCACTGTACTAAGGGGTCGGTTAGTACGGGTGCCCGTAATGAAATGTCATCCAAAAAAAAAAAAAGAGAATGATGTGGCAACTTAACAAATTTCACATCATTTTCAAAAATTCCATGTAAGCCCTCCATGTCATCGATTAACAGTAACGCTTAAGACCGGCCTGACACAGCCTACACCGGCGACCATCTGGGCCATGCCAGGCTCGCTCATCATCCCCCACATTGGGGGCCAGCACAACCATTTTACCTCTTAATGTCAAACCTTCTCCTGCCCCGAATACTGTAACTAGGCAGGACCCTACTTAGTTGGCTAGCAACTTCCCATATTCTACTGCGTAAATTTTGATTCAAAATCAGTATCTTGTAGCTTACCGAACTTTCAGTCGGTTCTATTCCCTATTTCCACATGCAATATGGGCATGGAACAGCGGGAATCTAATATGCTAACATGGATGTCTGCCCCTAAGGGCATGTCTCAAATCACATTAATATGAACTCTAAATTCACTAGACAATCAGAACTTAGTTGGATATAAGATGAAGACGAGTTCAAGACAATTGCTACTAGTACTAGATGATGCACGGGCAACAAGATGGGAAAGGGAATCCATTCCTTCTATATGAGGGTCCCCTGCCCAAAGGAGATTTCAGGGTCACGTACCAGAACTGTTAGGACACATTTCCCCAGCTTCAAGTCACCAGAGCCGATTGTCAGTAACAGCCCGGACAATGCCTTTGAGCATCTCCTGCATTAATTAATGATGGTTATTAGGGTGCATGTCAAATTTCATCCTCAACAAGAAACTAACGCTAAGTTTGGAACTGGGTTTGTGGAAGTAAACGAGGATACATTTCTATGCAATGTAGTTTTGAAGCCTACCATGGAATGGTCCTTTAGACCAAGGGAGAGCAATAATGATTTGGAAGAGCCAGAGCTACTGCAAATAAACACTCGGTATTACAAAAATATCATGAGACACAGAAACTATACATAATCTGAAAGGAGGAAAAGGGTATTTAAAGGATGCATCCCAACAATGTTCACATCATCATCTGCACAATACACTTCTCACTGGCAAAAGAAGGAGATATTTGGTTTTACGAGATCTCCTCAAAGCTTCAAATGCCGGGATTGCGTCTAGAAGCATAAATATGATTGTGTAAGTGGATACTCTATATATACCTTATATATTCAATCAGCTGACGAGCACACGCCACAAGCATCGGCTGTAGATAAGTTTTAAGGGATTAAAGCTATTGTGAGTTTATAAATGGTAAGGTAACAAATATACTAGCCCTACCTCGTCTCGTTTTCCAAATACAACAGAGACATTGAATGTTGGTTGGACTAACATTCCTTCCTCCTTCCTGGCAATGATCAAAGATGTATCTCAGTTACTTCCAATCATTATAACCTTCTGAATTATATGGTACCCGGAAAAAAAGAAAAGCGAATTTGCCTTGCCCATAGTCACACTACTCATAAAATTGCAGTGCCTTTTTGTAAGAGAAGCATGCAATATGACATTAAACAACAAAAATATACTGCACAAATAAACCCACGGGGCTGGAGATGTACTCGGGTTAGAGGTTTTAACCAAAACACTAAAAAGTAATACAATAGAAGCACAAAAATATCTAGCTACTAAATTAGAAAAGATTCTTAGAAACAAAAACATTAGAATGTACACTAGAGCTCACTAAATTTAATTCTCTTTGCTCATTTCAATTCAGGCAATAAAGCATGAAGCTGGCCACGAGTCAAGAAAACCAAACATGGAGACATATCCTATTGATTACTCTTTAACTTGGATGCTCTAATTCCAACAATCCAAAAACTAAAAGTTCCAACCTGTTTTCACAAAAGATAATGAGATTGTTATTCGTTCTCTTTCTTCATATATGGAAATCAAAAAATGGCTTTCTGCTCCAGTTTGAAAGTGACATGAAAATGAAGAATTTTTTGGTATTTTTATGCATCCATATAAAAGGTAAATCTTTATTTATTATCTTATCCTGATGTCTGTGTCTCCTAATTCCATCTCTTTTTTCTTCTTTTTTTCTTTTTCAATAATATTGTTTCAGCATTTCTCTAAGTTGCATGGTGAACTGTACCTACCCTTCTCGATTTACAGCTAAAAATTCATTTGAAGCCAATTTTACATAATGAAAAGAAAAAAAGAAACAAATTAAGCAAATACGGAAACGACATAACCATTCCAAACAAAGCAGCTTGCGAACCTGGCATGGAGTATTGTGCCCATACTCCCAATTTGAGTTGCGATAACCTGAAAATACTTAAAATATCATAAATACCCCCATTGACACCATACCAGAGTCTGAAGACAGGGAAGATGGAACTCACAAGAAAATGGTCATCATAGCTACAAATGACTATATCCGTTTTGTGTCCCTGCCAGATAAAGATGAATAAACTGAGTTACATTTCTCAAGCAAAACATATTCGGAGAAGTAACAGATAGACATGGGTAAACAGGACTAAAAACAAACCCAATATGAGAACCCAATGACGTAACATATTCTCTCTTGCTACGCTGCGTAACTATATCGATAGTTCCCATGTAAAGGACATAAAAAGAGTTGAAGAACTTGTTGAACTCATCTAAATACGCATTAACTAGTACACACCCAAACAGGCATTAAATCAAACAGGTCGTGTGCAAAAGGACAATAAAGCAACCAATTGACTCTTCGAGTTATTTCTGCTTGATGAGAATAATATGGTTTGTCTTTCCGAATCCCAAATACTTCATTTTACCGAGCAACAAAAAGAAAAGAAAATCACTCGTCTAACTCCGATCAATTGAATGAAAAGAAAGAGGCTGACCTTGATATCAAGCGAGAGCTTCTTGTGGGGCACCGGAAAGGAAGAATCTGAAGCACCATCCATCAATCAAAATCGTGGACGCAAATGAACTCAGCCTTTACTTGCTCAAGAATTCTGATGGACGCTGTGATGGCTCAAATCAATTTGCCGCCTTCAAGTATATAAACTGAATCAATGGTTTTCGTGGCGGGGCTGGCAAAGTGGGGCGGGCCTTGGGCCCCCGTTCTGGGCCTCAGGATCCAGTGGTCTACTGAAATGAGGGACATAAAAGGAACACTTCACAGCCATCCTCTATAATTTATTAATTATTTTTTAAAAATACTCTTGTACACAATCATCCACTTGTATCACTCATCATCGGCCATCATCACCCATCATCTTCAACAGCCCAAACTCTCACTAGTGACCGCCATTAACTCCCACCTCCCACCCATCATCACACCCATTCTCTCTCTCTTGTCGGTATCGCTCCCACCAAATCCACTTTCCTCTTTCTCTCCTGTCAATGTTCCTTGCGATCACCATTATAGCACCCGAACCTTTGGGTTCGAGTGCGTTCAGACGCTCCCAAATCCTGAGGTTTGGGAAGGTTCAGACTCCCGGAACCTTAGGATGAGTTAAACACTTAGACTATATTTTCTTTATTTTTTAATTTTCAATTTTGAATTTTGAATTCATTTTTAATTTTCTATTTTGATAATTTATTTTTAAAAAATTAAAAACGCATTCTCTTTGTCATTTTAAAAAATTATTTCTCAAAATAGAAAATTAGAAAATACGTTCTCTTTGAAATTTTAAAAAAATATTTTTTTAATAATATTTTTTTCAATAAATTTGATTATTCAGTAAATTATAAATATTTAATATTAATATATTATTAAAAATATATAAACATCTTAAAATTAATGAATTTTGTAATTTTTTTTTATTATAATAATAAAATATGAATAAATAAATGTGTTTTGAGTTTAAAATTTGTTTTGAATGAAAATAATTTTTTTTATAATTTTTTTTTGTTCTTAAAAATATATTTTAAAAAACATGTGTTTTCATTATTTTAAGAAATTAAAAACTAAAAATTACTTAAAAATATTAAAGAGAACGTAACATTATATTCATTTATTATGTAAATAAATAATTTAAATAAAATTTAAAATTTAGATTAAATAAATAAAAATTTTAAATTTATAAAAAAAGCTTATTTATAATTTATTTAAAATTCATTAAAAACTCATTTTGTTTGTTCACTAATAAGAATATATATATATATATATATATACAATTAGATGTTTTAAAGTATATTTTATTTTTGAATAAGGCTATTTTGACACTTTCTTATTAAAAATAAAAAATTGTAATGTAAATATAAACCATACATTTTTATTTTTTTTATGAAAAATGTCAAATAGACTAAAAATTTATCACCGATCTAAATAAATAATATTATTTTTTATTTTTTTCTTATTTTAAAATTTATAATATTGTTAAATAATATAATTATATAAACTATTCTTTAAAAACATAGTTTTATCTATGAATAATTATATTTTTATTCTAAAAAAACTCCTTTCATGTAATGAATAAACTCAATAACCTATTATTTGTTCATTAACAAACTTGATAATTCCTTGTTCACCAAACTCCTATTTGGCTTGTTTATCTTAAACAAGTCAACCTCAACCCAGTCTTAAATAAAAAATTATTTATAGATTAAATTCGAACACTCCTTTGAAATCTTAACTCATAACCAAGTCAAATTCCAACTTTTTTTTACAAATAAACAAGTTAAACTTAAATAAAACTAATCTCAGGCTCAACTCGATTCAATTTATGTACCCTTTTCCATTAGAAAAGACAAACTCATTCCAAACTTTTTATGTATTTGGTTCAAAATACAATTATTTCCCACAATAAGTCCGAAAATGAGATCTAGTTTGAGATGGGAAGCTTTTCCAACTTAGCCGAATCACATCCCGTGTCATAAAGCTTCAAACCAGCTTGAATTGAGATTGTGGCTACATTGATAGGCGAACCAAAATTTCATGTAAATCAGCTTGGATTGGACGAGTACATATTTCCAACCAAAGGGCAACAAGAGAGGCATTTAAGTACTCGTTAGAACAGGGCATGAAAACAAACTAACATGATCGAATTTGAATTGAAACGGTTTACGGAGGCTCAATGTTCAATCTTGTTTGAACATCAAGAAGTTCAACAAAAGAAAAGTGAAACAAATGTTATCTAAGCTAAATACGGCAAAAGAAATCGGAAACTAAAAGCCAATAGATCACAAGATCATATGCGATAGAGATTGACTAAAATACAAGACAGTTTTGTCTTTATTTTTTCATTTTTAAGCAAAGAGATTGATCCAAAAGAGGCTGTTAAGTAAATGTACTTGAGCTTACTAGACCAGCTTCAAAGATTGGAGTTAATCTCAGCAAGTCTGAAGAGCAAAAGCTGGATCACTGTTCGAGCAGATTAACACCTCCCTCTCCATCGTTATCAAGAAAAGGGGGCTGCCTGAAAGTCCGCTCAACATACCGGAGAACGCTAACAGAAACAATTCGACATTCGAATCGTAAATCAACAGATCGGATGTGGATGAATCAGAATCGAAGAGGATTACCAATCTAATTGTAAGGCATTCTCAAATACGGAAAAACATAAATTTTTGGAAATTAAAACATATAGGTTAAAGAGGAGAAAGGGGGCTCAGAGAGTAGCTTAATGTGCTCAAAGAAGAGCCTCTGCCGGCACTTCTCATACAAGAGGTGTCAGAATAAGCATTGTTCATCTTTGCCCCGCTCCTCGAAAACTAATCCTCTGATCAAATAAGAAAACAAAAATCAAAACCCTAAAACAGAAGAAGAAGAAGAAGAAGAAGAAGAAGGGAGACGCCGCGCCCATCCGTGTCAGACAGACATTAGGGTTTCTTAGAAACCGTTTCTATCAATGCCAATGTATCGATCCCCACTGTATATATAGCTTGTTCCTGGGCCAATTAGGTAAATGGCCCATTCCGACGCATTAATCCTGTAACTGGCCAGAGATCGGGCTTCGTGGGCTGCCCTGAAATTGAGAGAGGCCCACTTGGTGTCATGATCTTTTTCTTTTTGGGTTGGGATGGGGAATTAATAGTTTGTTTTAACCACAAACATCTAATTCCCAGTTTAATAATATTTTATTTAGACATTTAATTATAATATTTTTAATAATTATTATATATTAATATATTATATTTTGTGCGACATCAATACACAAGTGTTATTAAAAAGTATTACAATTAAGTATCCAGATAACAATTTTTAAATATTTTATGAGTTTGGTTTTTTTTATATTTAGCATCCAAACTTTTATTTTTATTATTAATAAAGTTATTGTGTCCAATAAAGTAGACCCATGCCTAATGATAGCCTTAGGCTCAAAAGCCTATTGGAATAAAAATCCACAAAAACAAAACAAAGTCATTGGATGACTAAGATTGGAGGAGATCACTCCGAGAGACTTAAATGAGAAGCTCGTGTGAGATCCACAATGAACTTGCGAGAGACTTGACTAAAAGATTGGTGTAGGCGAGATGTTGGTGGGATCACCCAAGAACTAATATAGCCAAGAGATTAAGAAAATCAAGCCAAACTTTTTTTTAAACCCACCCTAACCATCCAGCCCAAATATATTATCAGTTTAAAACTAAAATAAATCTCTAATCTTTAATTTTCAAATCTAAAAATTAAACCTAAACTCAATCGTTGGAATTGGCCTTGCAGCGATCTTCTTTTTCTTGTCTCGCAATCAACCCTCTTCAATTTTCATTTTTTTTCAAATTTTCTCAACAAATATACATCATAAGCCATCTCTTCTCTCACTTTTTTCATTTACTTATTTCAAAATTTGTTTTAAGTGTGTGTTTGGATCTTCATTGCTGCTTCCGACGCCAACGATTTGCATCGTTGAAAGGGGTTTTGCTGGGGATGGCCACGTCAGGTGGCTACTGCTTTATAATAAAATAGATAATGACTTTTTAGGAATAAAACTTGTCAATGAGTACCTCTATATCAATACCAATAATGAAACTCATGAAAACATCACTTTGCAATAAAAATGACTTTCTAGCACATGCCATGATTATTTATATTTAAAGAGAGATTGCTCTTGGTATTGATACATGGGTATTCATTGAGATAGGTTTGATTTTTTTGGGGAATAGCAAGTTGTGGCTTTAAGTAATTTTATAAGATATTTGTATTGCATATTTTTTATTTTTTATGTTAATAAATTATGTTAAATTCCTTAAGCTCTCATTTTTTTTTTCTTTACGTTTTTGTGAAGTTCATAGTTGGAAAAAAATTTTAAAGCCCTCATTCATAAAAAAAATTTAGGTCTACCTTATTTTCTCGTGTATTTTCTCTTCTGAAAATAGAAAACTCGTCCTATAATAAATGTACGTTCACAAGTTTATAGAAATTATAACTTTACTTTTTTTACATTCTACACTCTTATCCAAAAATTAATTTAAGCATGAGAAGATTCGCACAAGAGGTCACTTGTATCTGTAACCAATTTTTTTTTGTAAGTTACCTGTAAATAATAAATTGATTAGTCACAAGTTTCTCGAAACGTTTTCCCACATAAATTAATTAATTATTATATTTGAACAACTGCCTAAGTATTAATTATAACTCATCAGGTTTCAAGCAAAAGGGCAACAACCACGGCTACTTTGCAGAAGAAATTGTTTATAAAAAGGCAGCTGCCGCCGGTGATGATCACTTGCAAAAGAGCACTGAAACTGGCAAAATACCACGGTGGTCGGTGGACTTTGGCCACCGGGAGTGGGCGGCGCACAATCGCATCATCTCCTTCGGCAACTGAAATGGGTTTTCAATAGCTTTTAATTAATTTTACTTAAAGTAAAAATAAATTTATAAATACAAATACATAGCATTATTTTTTACACTGCCCTGAAATATAGGTAACTAATTATGTCGTAGCAATCTCCTATTTTTTCTCAGCTAAAAGTAAAGGGCATCTGCCTCCATGTGCCTGTCTCGTGCAGTCCCCAAGAAACTAACAGCGGCAACTCTGAGAGAGAGAGAGAGAGAGAGAGAGAGTCTCGAACGATTTTATTATACGCCTACGTATCAGAGATGTCTGGGGTTTGATTATTATACAAAACCAATCTCACTATAAAGTTCGAAATGGCTGCTCCAACTCACTCACCCATTCAAAGAGGGAGATTTATTAGCAAGAGGGATGCGAAGCCCTTCTTTCTTCTGAAGATTCAACCGGAAGAGGTTTGTTCCTTATTTCATTAGAATGCCATCATCAATGTGTTTAATTTGTTGCTTCTTCTTCTTCTTCTTCTTCATCATTTCAATCTGTATATGATAAATGTAGGCAGATTGATGGGTCTACTCGCAATCCCATTTCTTGAGATTGAATGCGATCTCAGTGTTGGGTTTTACAAAATACTCACTCTGTTCTATGCAACTTTAAACAATTACCTATGCTTGCAGAATGCAATTTAAAACAAGAAGAATTATTAGTTTATTACCTCTTTACCGGAAATTATCTCTCTTTTCTAAAAATTTATTCTTCGTCAACAAAAGCTGAGTCAGAGGGGGAGAGAGAGAGAGAGAGAGAGAGAGCAAAAAGGAAAAAGAAAAGGAGATTTTCCGAGGGAAAGTTTGAGCAAATGCCATTGGAGGAAACGTTTGATGAACTAGGCTTCAGCTTCGGCCTGAGCTGTCTCTGTCCCAGGGATATCGCTTAGAGGGCCACAGTCTCTTCCAACTCCAAAGGGGAAAACTATTAAACATCCAATTCAGCCGCCGCTTTTCACCAAATTAGTCATCAGTATATCTGGGCCAGAAGGATAGTCTTCTTGTTTCTCAATCTCAGGTGACCCTAGAAACATAATAATTTTAATTATTATTTAGTCTAGAGAGATCAATAGCGCTGCAATTCTCGATCGTTTGCAGGTTTCGCGGATCGAATGGAGGAGAGGCCGTCTCGAGTCCGAAGTAAAGATGGGTCAGCATCGAGAAGGGGGCAAGCCGGGAAGACCAGCCGGTGCTCGACGGAGGACGGCGGGGATCCGGTGGAGTGCTCCGGCAAGTCCTGCGTGGCAGGGGCGATCGCCGATTGCGTGGCCGTATGCTGCTGCCCCTTGGCTCTGGTCAGCCTTCTCGCTCTTGCATTCTTCAAGGCCCCGTGGATGATGGGGCGGAGGTGTTTGGGGCTCGGGAAAAAGAACCGCCAGAAGCAGGAAAGGCGGAGAAAATTTGAGGGCAGCGAGGGTGACAGCGTGGAGGGCATGAACGAAAATTCAGTAAAGGCAGGGGCAGAGACTGGAAATTGGGAAATTGGGTTTGGAACCGGGCTTGAAGCTGAAGAGGAACAAGAGCTCTGGTTGGATCTGTACAAGTTGGGCCATTTGGGCTTTGGAAGGTTTCCTTCACTGGAATTCAGTACAAAGGCAAGGGCAATTAGGGTAGAATCGACACAAAAATTTGGGTGTCAATTTGAATTGTGATCACAAAAGGGATAAATATTTAAATTCGTAGTTTTAATTGCTAATGGGGTCCGATTAGATAGCATCTTGAGATTTGAAGCGAACCCTTATCAGATGAGGTGAGAAAGTATGAAAATATGGTAAAATAAGGCAACCCTTTTCAGCTTGGACCCGTGTGATCTACTTGTTCTTCGCATCCGGATCTTGACTTGGTGATATCATATATGATAATTAGATCTTTTATTGCTATCTATGTTGCACGGAAACACTTTATAGATATCATTTCTTCATTTCAAAAATATTTTTTATTCTCGTTTCGAATCCTATTTATGCCTATTTTTTTTAAAAAACGTTCGTTTTCACATTTTTATTTTTTATAAAAAATATTTCTTATTTTTATTTCCGTGCAACATAAATTGCTATTACGTTCATTTCCTTTGTGGGTCGCCCTTTCACGGAGAATGCAGGATCCGGGTGATTCGTATATATAAGCTGGGAAAGCTGAGACAGGCATTGCCAAGCAAGGCGTGTCAACCCCCAGCATATATATAATTCATTTTAGATGAGGTGGTGTTGGGCTGCCGAAAGGATGAAGCTTGTAGGCGTTACCCAATCATTAACATTTGAAGGAATTAGGAAATTAATTTAGCATAAAAGTTTCTTATATAATGGAAAAAGTATTTATATAGTATACAAAGTTTACATCATATTTTTATTATATATTATTTTTATGTGCTATATTGAAACACTCTTTATATTATACAAGTTATATCTCCATAATATAAATCGAGCAATCGGATGAGTAATATGTCGGTGTCAATTCAGTGAGTTACGAGTTCGATCGTTACTATGCGCAAGGGCTGAAAATCCAACTTGTGATTTTATCTCTCTTGACGTAATTGAGATCACGAGCATTGAAAGTCGCATAAAGACGATCATCTCAAGTTATTCGTACTGCTATATACCGTAGCATTTTTCGTTACTCAATAAGCTTATTCTTCTTTTATCTTGCATGAACATAAGCTTTAAATTGGTGACGGTGTCACAAATTGAAAATTATTTGACTTGGTAATAGTACAAATCAAGTAGATCAAACTTTGTTCAAAAATCAGACTAAATCGATCAAATAGTTGTTCAAACCAAAAAAAAAAGTAAAAATAACAAAGTGTAAATGGATAGAAGAAATTACGAGTGAGCAAAATTTCAATTAAATCAAAATAACTAAACCACCAAACTGAACCAACCAATTTTTAATAAAAAGTGATGTTTTTGACATTTCAATCGGTTTAGTTATTTTAATTTATTTTAATAAAAAAATTAAATTGAATTGAAATAATTGAAAAACTCAATTTTAAAAATCGAATTGAATCGGTCTATAAATTGAATTGAATAGAATCGCCAATTTTAACATGCTCGATTTGGTTATTTCAATTTAATTGAAATTTTGCACATCCCTAATCTCATAAGAACTATTATTTACTTTGTTAGGATAAATAGAGACTTTGTAATAAAAAATAAAAAAGAAACTATTATTTACATTATTTATATTCGTATTTAATGTAGGATGTCACTCACTAATATGAGCTCTTTACGAGTCATTTAGTATAAGATAAGTTTTTAAATTCTCGAAATTCATAATTCCTGATAATACTTTTGGAAATATTTAATTTCTAATTTTTTTACAATTATATGTTTAAACGTTCTTATAAATATTGGATATTTTTTTCTTGATAATATTATATTTTTATATTTGATTTAAATATAATATTTATAGAAATCCATACTATTTTTTCAAAATTATCCTTATTTAATTTTTTGTTTAAAAATTATAAATTTAGTCTAATATATAAAATATTGGGACTTACAATCTCTTTAAAAAGTGAAAAAATATCATTTTTTATGCATTATATATATGTATGTATGTATATATATATACATAATATATATATTTGTATAAGAGGGTAATGAGTGTTTTAAATTTTTTTATTTGTTAAAAATTTTTCCTAGTCTATGAAAATCTAAGGTTGCGTTCTCATTACTATTTTCAAGTCATTTTTAGTTTTTAATTTTATAAAATAATGAAAACACGTTCTCTTTACTGTTTTTAAAAGTGCATTTTTAAAAACAAAAAAAAAATTGTAAAGAAAACTAAAAACAACAAAAAGTTATTTTGAATATTTTCATCCAAAATAAACTTAAAACTCAAAACATATTTATTTATTCATATTTTATTATTGTAATGGGAAAAAAGGTTACAAAATTTATTAACTTTAAAATGTATATATATTTTTAATAATATATTAACATTAAATATTTATAATTTACTTAATAATCAAATTTATTGAATAAAATATCATTAAAAAAATATTTTCAAAATTTCAAAGAGAACGTTTTTCTAATTTTCTATTTTTAAAAATAGTTTTTTAAAATGACAAAGAGAACACGTCTTTAATTTTCTAAAAACAAACTATCAAAACAAAAAACTGAAAATGAATTCAAAACTCAAAATTAAAAATTAAAAAGTAAAGAGAACACAGCCTAAGATTCTCAACCCCATGAAATTTGTTTTGTGAAAAAGTTGATTAAAAATAAATATTGAGAATACTATTTTTTTAATTTTTTTTTTAGAATAAATTATATCAAACATGAGAACGTAAATTCTCAACTTAACATTTACAAAAATCTAAAATTTTCTCTTGTACTAAAGTCTCCTCGAAGAAAAATAAATTGCATGTAAAAGAAAAAAATATGATTTTTCTATATCATATAATATGGTCAAAATTTGATTATTATTCATTTTGACCGATAAATATATGATTACACAAGTTTATTCTTCAAATAATTTTTGTAAAGAGTAAAAATTATCTTCTTACAAAATTATTATGTTGTTTACGTTGTGAAACATAATAATTGCCCAACGCAAATAATTTGAGAGAGAGGGCATGGGCCCATAGAAGATGGTGAGATCCACACACCACTCTTTTCTAATTTACGTCGGACGTAGGTAACAGATCAACTCTGTATCTTTTTATATATAAGGGATATATATAAGTTTTAACATAAAATTGGATACAATTAGAGTTTGACATGTTGGACAACTAAATTATTTAATATAATATTTTTATTCTAATTCAAAAAATATATTTTTAAATGTTAGAAAAATTTAATACCATGGCCCAAGTAGTCGGCCCACAAGTCTAATCTGGGCCACTCAGCACCCGTCGGCACAGCCCAAGCTCATTTAATACGTGCAAGTGTGAAGTAACGGTTACGAAACATAAGAAAATAATCGACAATTTGAAAGGCAAGTTTGGTAATTTGGAATGGACAAAAATCAATGGCCACGAGGCCCACGCCGACGCGTGACGCGTCCCGTTAAAGCAGGGCAGCGCTGAAACTGTCTGGCATACTGTAGCAATTGTGGACAGCACACGTGCAGTGTGGGGGGCGCGATGCGTCTACGTACGCCAAACCGACTCCTTTATGTGTGCCAGTCGGAGAGACCGGACTCCTCCAGATTATTCTCAGCATTTTCGATTTGATTAGAGAGAGAGAGAGAGAGATGGCAATGGAGGGTGGAGCGCAGTCGGAGCCGACTCGGATAATGCTGGGGGTGAACGAGTCGACCATCAAGGGCTATCCACACGCTTCCATCAGCAGCAGAGGAGCATTCGACTGGACTCTCAAGAAGATCGTTCGCAACAATCCCTCTGGTTTCAAGCTCCTCTTCCTTCATGTCCAAGTCCCCGACGAAGACGGTTTCCCCCCCCTCTCTCTCTCTCTCTCTCTGAATATGCGTTTGTATATGTATATATTTGTTGTGAGCTCGCATATATGTTCTCCCACTCGTACGGTGGTGTGCGTGATTGTATACGGCTCTTTTAATCGTTTGGTTAGGGTTTGTTGATTCGATCTGATTTGATACCTATGTCTTTCTAAGGAAATGATTTTTTGTTGTTTGTTTCCTGTTCAAAATATTGTTTGCCCTGGCTTCTAACTGCAAATTGATGGATTAGCTTTCGATTTGATGGTAATTTGGCGATCTACTGAAGACTTCGTATTCTGTGAGAAAATGTTTGGATTCTTTTGGCCACTAATCTATGCCTGGTCATCTCTGCGTTAGTCTTAATTTGTGTGAATTTGCCCAATCAGGATAAACCTGATCATGCAAACTCCCTGCCTCCCTCCACGTTCTTCTTCTTCGTAATAAAATGCGGTTGAAGACGCAACTAAATTACAAAACATTAATATAATGAATAAATATAATAAATCAGGGACAGATTTGGGGAAACTCAGGAGATTTTCCTGTTTGTCTATAGAAAAAGTGACACGGTTATTCTATGCGTACACCAGTTATGCTAACAGGTTATAGTATTTACCTTCTTGTTTTTCTAAATGTGGAGGTCAACGCATGACCCTTGGGGAAATATATTCAACATCTCATATCTATGAAAGCAATCACACATGACGTCAGAAATTAAGCTATTGAAGGTGTGGGGCTAAGGAGTTAAGGGCACTCAATTGAAACAAAGTAGTTCTGCTCACAGACTCAAACTAATGTCATGTTACTTGTTTACTCAAGTATCTTCAAAGTTATCTAAACAAACACATGCTACTTGGTCCATGGTAAAATATTTTGCTGGGATTTGGCATATTAATTATCAGAAGACTCTGATAATGTCAAACTTAACTAGGATTGGACAAGTTTCTTCACTGTAAGGGCAAGCAATCTTTTCCTTTTTAGCATTTTGCCTCTGAAACGTACTTGCACCATATGCATATGTAGAAAAGGGGGATATATTTTCCCTTAAATATCAATTTCCGGTGGGAGAGAAGAGATTCAGAAACAGTATAATTGCAGCCTTGTCTTCTAGGAGCTAAGCTACAGGTGAATTCAACTAGACAAGGTTTACTTCCAGATTGTTGAGGGCCTTCCCAAATCTGGTCACGTTGAATTGTTGAGATGGTAGCCAAATAAATTTTGCTGGTAACTTGTTGGAGTTTATATGTGGCTTATTGAATATTTGGCATTTCTTTATGTGAAGCCAAATATTCCCAGTAGTTCTATCCGTTTTGTGGAATGCATCAGTGGATACCTTAAAAGTCGTTGGTTAGGAATTCTTTTAAACTGTAAGATTTGTTCAGGTCTCATGGACATTCAAGAATTGAGCTCTCTGATGACTGTTTCTTGGTTTATGACTTCTGATTTGATGCTTCATCCCTTGGGTACAGTTTTGCATGAACATTTAATGTACACTTTTGGGTCATAAAAGTTAAAGAGTCATTCTCCTTTGGACAAAGTTTGATTGAAATGGCATATGGTTTGCAGTGATGATTTTTCTTTTTGTATTTTGAGATAGAAGAGGCTCACGGTGTTCATTCATCATGCTGTTTCTGTAAAATCAGTCATGGAAAAGAAAAGGATCTTATAGAAGACTCTACCTGTTTATCTGGGATTGCACTGGTAGATTTCATCTCCTCTCCGAAAGTCTTGGATCCTACTACCGAAATGAGAAACTATAGAGAAGAATTTGATATTAACCCTCATACATGTTTACATAAAATAGAATTAGTTACAATAGAAGGAATCCCCAGATTAGAAGGCGGCTTTGGCACCCTTGTTGTATTATATTATCATGTTTGATGTACATCTTCATTGAAGAATGGAGAGGAATGGAGGGGGGAAGTGCATGTCGTGTACCTAAGGGGGGGACTACTGTAATAAACAATAGATGGCTATAATAAGTGGAGAGTGGACATTTAAATTTGAATGCGGGAAGTGACAACCGTTTTGCTGGCGCCAAGTTCCCGCGGGGACTGAGTATAAAAGCTCGCCCCTAAGTTCATTTGAGGCATTGAATACAATTTGAAATTTCCTTTTCTCTCAACTTTCCCTCTCAATTCTCTAATTTCCCTTCTCCCTGCTTCAATTCTCTTCTAAATAAAGGAGAGTTATCCTAGTCGGATCAAGGATTTGACAAATTGGTATTAGAGCACCATTCTTGGACCAAACATTTCGACGAATTCAGTGCAATGGTGGACAAGACTTGCATGAAGCAGTTCGAATTGCAGCCACAACAGGTGACAACCACAATGATGGATATGCAATCACGGGTTGGATCTATGGAGGATTGTGATTGGAATGCTGGTTGACAAAAAGCTAGAAAAGGCCTCAAATCATTTGCGCGAGGATATAAGCAACCAGATCCAAGAGGAAATGAGAGAAGAGAGCAATATGTTGCGTGATCAGATGCAACAATTTATGCTCATGTTCTTGAGCTAGGCTCAAGTGAGGATGTCCCCTGATTTTCCCCCATGAGAGAGAACGGATCCGATATTGCCGACGATTGGCACTAGCTAGAGGGTGGCCGGGTTGTCAGAAGTGGAGGTTGATCTAGCAGCAGTTGGAGAGAATGGAGTGGAGAGGAGGCCGAAAGTCCAGGCAAATTCAAACCACTCCAATATTTTGGTTCCAAAATTGCAGTTGCCTGTGTTTGATGAATCAAAACCTTGCTAGTGGGTTCGAAGTTGCGAGAAGTGGGTTTAGGTGATGCATGAACAAAGGGTGAATTTTGCAGTGGCCTATTTGAATGATGTTGGGAATGTATGGTTCCAAGGGTGGTCAACGGTGAGGGGTGAGTACAATTGAGACGATTTTGTTAAGGGACTGTGCGAGAGGTTTGGTGAGAAGAGAACCATGGACATGGTGGAGGAATTTAACAAGATTAAACAGAGTGGATTAGTGCAGGAGTACCAACTCAAGTTCGAAGAATTGAAGCCTCTTATGATTGCTTGGAACCTTTACAGGACCGAAGAGTACTTCATGTCCAGCTTTATTAGTGGGCTGAGTGATGTTCTCAGGCCCATGGTGAAGATGATGAGGCCAAGGATGGTGCAGGAAGTGTTAGAGAATGCCCTACTCCAAGAATTGATTGTAGAAGCCTTGATGAGAAAGCAGATGAATCAGGGCAAAGGGGGAAATTATGGCTTGTCTCCACCTCAAGGGAGAATGCAAGGGAAGGAGACATATAGGGCAGGGGCAGGACCCAAGTTCCAAGCACTGCCACCCCTTGCTCCTATGGGGTAGCAAGGAGGAAGATCGTTGGAGCAACAGAGACCAACACGACTATGCTACAAGTGTGGGGATAAGTATTATCCCAAACACCAATGCAAGAGACAACTACTCTTGCTGGAAGGGGGTGAAATAGAGGGAGATGCAAGAGAAGAGACCTGAGGCTATGGGGAATGAGTGGGAAGAGGAAGATAATGGCACCATTTCACTCCATGCCATAAAGGGAGTGGCCAACAGTAAGATTATCAAGGTTGAAGAGAAGGTGCAAGAGGGTACTCTCATGGTGTTGATTGACAGTGGGAGTACCCACACCTTCATTGACGAAGGTATGGCTAGAAGGATGTATTGTGAGTTATCAAGCACACAACCCCTATTAGTGACGGTGGCTAATAGAAGCAAAGTGTTGAGCAAGTCAGCTTGCCTTGGATTCTGCTAGGTGATGCAAGGGGAAACGTTTGAAGCTGATTTAAGGTTGCTGAAACTTGGGGGATGCCAGATCGTTTTAGGAGTTGACTGGATGAAAGGGGTAAGTCCTCTCAGCTTCAATAAGATGGAAGTCATGCTAGAAAATGAGGGAAGGAGAGTCACCCTCAAAGGGAATGTGGAAACCGAGGCCTGCAAGTTGTTTAGAGGGAAAAGGTTGCAAAAGTTGCTGAAGTGTAAACTCTCCCAAGTGGCTTAATTATTCTCCATTGAGGCAAGGGAGGAGATGGAGGAACCAGGGGAACAGGAGGGGCAGTGCTTGATGGCAGCCACCCACCAAATCACACCGCAGTGGCAGGTACATGAACTAACTTCCCTAGATGCACTACTCATTGAATTTCAGGACTTATTTGTAGAACCTAGGGTCCTCCCTCCTAAAAGGCCATTTGATCACTCCATTCCCTTACAACTTAATGCATAACTAGTTAATATAAGAACTTATAGGTACCCCCTAAAACTCAAAATCGAGATTGAAAGGTTGGTAAAAGAAATGCTAGACCAATCTATAATCCGTCCCAGCAGAAACTCATTTGCCTCCCTTGTCCTTTTGGAAAAAAAGAAGGATGGAACTTGGTGTTTCTGTATTGACTACCGCTAGCTTAACAACATCACAATTAAAGATAAATTCCCTATCCCCATTATTGAAGACCTATTAGATGAACTAAGCCATGCCTCAATATTTGCTAAACTTGACCTAAGGTCCAGATATCACCAAATCCGGATGAACCCCACTGACATCCCTAAGACCGTTTTTAAAACTCACCAAGGCACTACGAATTTACAGTAATGCTTTTCGGATGAACCAATGCACCAGCAACCTTTCAAGCCCTAATGAACCACATCTTTGAGCCATACCCCTTAATTTTGTGCTAGTGTTCTTTGATGATATATTGATCTACAACTCCACCTTTTCTCAGCACCTAGAACACCTTAGGACTGCACTCCAAGTCCTTAGATCCAATTAGTTATGCATCAAAAAGTCCAAATGTGCTTTTGCTTAGATAGAGGTGGAGTATTTGAGGCATGTGATTTCTAGTGCTAGAGTTAGCACTGACCCCAAGAAGATTTCAGCTATGATAGCAGATAGCTTGGCCTCGGGGAATGTCAAGTCCTTGAGAGGATTCTTGGGATTAATTGGCTATTACAAGCATTTTGTGAAGAATTATGGGGTGATAAGCAAGCCCTTGACTGATTTATTAAAGGAGGACACCTTTAGGTGGAACGAAAGGGCAAAGGCTGCATTTGGGCTTCTAAAGTAGGCCATGAGTGAAGTTCCTATGTTGGGGATTCCTGATGTTAACAAGCCATTTACCTTGGAGGTAGATGCTAGTGGAACTGGAGTGGGAGTTGTTATATCTCAAGATGGCTGACCGCCTTCATGAGTCAGGCCTTGGCTCCAAGACAAGGGCTTAGCACGTATGACAAGGAGCTAGCCCTTATGGCAATGGACAAATGGAGACACTACCCGGAGGTGGGGCAATTCACCATCAAGACCAACCATGAGAGTCTGAAGTTCCTTGGACAACAAAAATTGCACACTAACTTGCAAAGGAAAGGTGTGGCCAAACTGATGGGGTTGAATTTTGTGATTTAGTATAAGAAAGGAAAAGAAAACGTTGTTGTAGATGCTTTATCATGGTGTCAGGAGGAGGGAATTAATGCAACTATCACAGCATTGGTACCATATGGGTACCAGGAGGTGGCAACAAGTTATGACAAAGGGAAGTGGACAAGGGAGATAATGGAGCGACTAAGCATTGACAACAGTAGCAGGCAAGGATATACCATGTGCAATGGGCTGATTAGATATTGGGGACGATTGGTGATAGGGGATTGGGAGGTTCTGAAGGATAGAATTCTCCAGATCATGCATGATTCTCCCTTGGGGGGACAATTGGGTATTCAAAACACATACCAGAAGGTGAAACAGGTGTTTTATGATAGGCAGCCCATAACATTCCCCTACCAAAAACCTAAGAAATAAGGGCAGAATAGAGATATTGAAATAGGAGAAGGCAAGTGGTGCATGTGCAGCCAACAAATTCAATTAAGGGGTAGAATGGGAAGAGTAAAGAGGGGGAGGCATGTGAGGACAATAGATTCCTTTAAATAGAAAAGCAAATAGAGTAGAATGGGGGGAATTTTCTGGAGAGTATAGAGGGAGAGCGTGGACCTCTCGAAAATCCACTTTCTTTTCATTTCTTTTCAATTTCCAGCTTGTAGTTCATTCGATTATCAGTGTCCTAACATTTTATTGGCCAAGCCTAAAGAAATTAGTAATGGAGTTTGTATTGAAATGTGACACATGCAAGAGATGCAAGCATGAGTCAGTCACAAGGCCTGGGCTGCTCCAACCCCTCGGTGTACCAGATCAGGCTTGGGCCAACATAACTATGGATTTTATAGAGGGTTTACCCAAGTTAGAGGGAAAATATTGTATCCTAGTGGTAGTGGATTGGTTTATCACACCCATTCACGGCACAGGAGGTAGCCAGGCTCTTTTTGGACAATGCAGTGAAGCTACATGAAATTCCTCAATCCATTGTGTTTGATAGGGACAAAGTGTTCACTAGCCTGTTTTGGCAAGAGCTATTGAAATCCCTAGGCTTTAAGCTCCACATGTCGACTGCCTACCTCCCGGAAACGAATGGCCAATCGAAGAGAGTGAATGAGTGCCTTAAAACCTATCTAAAGTGTTTTTGTTTCATGCAGCCTAAGGGGTGGCACAAATGATTGTCCATGGCACAGTGGTGGTATAATTCCAGCCACCACCGCTCCATTAATGTGATGTCATTTGAAGCTTTGTATGGGTACAGGCCTAACATGCTGTCATCCATTGGTGAACCAATTACTGTAGCTGCAGTGGATGCCAATTTACAGCATAGGCAGAACATTTTGCAGACCTTGAAAATGGAGTTGGCTAAGGTCCAAAACCAGGTGAAGCAGTTGACAAATAAAAAGAGAGAGAGGGTGTTTGAGGAAGGGGAAGAAGTATACCTCAAGCTCAGTCAACCCCATTTGAGGTCCCTCTCAAAGCAACAGGTCACTAAACTGAGCCCAAGATTCTACGGCCCTTACCCCATCATCTCTAGGGTGGGATAGGTAGCTTACAGGTTGCAACTACCTGAGGGGACACATATTCACCCGTGTTCCTTCTCAAGAAGTCAGTGGGAAACTAGGCGATCAGTCAAGCCCTTCCACCCCAACTCAGAGAAGAAGAGCCAGCAGCCACCCCTGTAGCCATCCTAGACAAAAGGGTGATCTTCCAGCTGGGAGCTCCACTCACCCAAGTACTGGTGCAGTGGTCCTCACTACACCTGACAATAACACTTTGGGAGTATCTGCCAGAGTTCCTCCAGCAGTTTCTCAGTGTGGCCTCAGCATTCTTGGGGACAAGAATTAGCTTAAGGAGGGGGGAATTGTCGTGTACCTAAGTGGAGACTACTGTAATAAACAATAGATGGCTGTAGTAAGTGGAGAGTTGACATTTAAATTTGAATGTAGGAAGTGGTAACCGTTTTGCTGGCGTCAACTTCCCGCGGGGGGCTGAATATAAAAGCTCGCCCCTAAGTTCATTTGAGGCATTGAATACAATTGGAAATTGTCTATTCTCTCAACTCTCCCTCTCTAATTCTCCCTCTCTCTTTCTCTCCCTTGTTGTCTTTCCCTCTCAATCCTCTAAAATTTTCCTTCCCCCTACTTCAATTCACACCTAATTCTCTTTTAAATAGAGGAGAGTTATCCCAGTCGGATCAAGGATTTGACAGTGCAGATTTTTCATGTGTTTGTGACTGTGAGCCTGATTTGGATATTGACTGGAGGCCCTTGGAAAGATGACCAGGGGCGGTGATAATTTACAGCAGAATCAATGAGATCCAACTTATCAGATAGGCGTCTGTAGGAGAAATATTTGATTGAAAATTAGGATTTTTTTTTTTTCCAGATTTTGGTTGTGACTTGATTCACATTACTATGAAGAAAACAGAAATTTTGATATCTTTCTCCACTTTCTTCAATTGTATACCTCATCATAAAAAATTAGGACATGTTTTTATCAGATTTTGGTGGATTTGATCAACTTACAATGAAAAAGAACATAAATTTTGGTACTTTTCTCTACTATCATAAATTCCATACCTCTACATAATAAGTAATTGCATATTTTCTTGTTCTTAGATTTGAATCGGGCTTCAGTTTGCCTAAATTAGTAGGGAACTACCAGCTCTTGGTGTTCTGTTGACATGTTCTTTTAGCCTAATGAAAAATATTTTGGCTAGGTTTTGATGACGTGGATAGCATGTATGCATCACCTGATGATTTTAAGAGCATGATGCACAGGGACAGAATAAGAGGACTTCACCTGCTGGAGTTCTTTGTCAATAAATGTCATGAGCTTGGGGTACTTGATATTTACTTTTTAAGACTTGCGTCCCCGCTTTTCACATTCTGTCAGTTAGACATTCTCATTCTCATGCACACATACACAAATGTAAAAGCTTTCCATTTGTCTTTTACCGCTTTAATCAGTACTTTGTTCTGAACTTCACATTAGACATTTTTGTTCTTGACCCTTACTCTGAAAGCTTCTAGGTTCCTTGTGAAGCATGGATCAAGAAAGGTGATCCCAAGGAAGTAATCTGCCATGAGGTCAGGCGAGTCCAACCAGATTTGCTGGTTGTGGGGAGCAGGGGTCTAGGACCTTTCCAGAAGTAAGCTTTCTTGGTCATTTCTTTGAACCATTTGATGCGTCCTTTCCATTCTTGAATGTCTTGCTTCTTATGTTGTATACATGGGAAGAGAGATGATATTCTCTCTCTCTCTCTCTCTCTCTCTCAAATCTTTTTATTTGCCACCTTCTCCCAATGGTGCCAGAAGCAAAATAGATTACTGCTCATTAATTATCAAAGCTGAATTAGAGGGAATTGACACCCCTAACTCTGGCGTGCAGGGTCTTTGTTGGCACTGTGAGTGAATTCTGTGCAAAGCATGCCGAATGCCCCGTCATCACAATTAAACGCAAGGCTGATGAGGCACCTCAGGATCCAGTTGATGATTGATTATACTGGTGGAATATGTTCATTGATATACCATATACTGCGGGTAAACTCGAAAACAATTGGTGTAATTGATGCTTGTAGATGAAGAAGTATGTATTAGTAGTCGTTCCCCTGTGAAGTTGGCTCGATCGCTTTGCTTGATCCCATTGTTTTCTGAACCAGTGTGTAAAACTCGTCATGTAGAGAGACATTGGATTTACTCTGTTATAGAATTTGATTTTAAAATCAATTAGGTTCGTCGTGTAGCTTGCCCGGTAAGCCTAATCATCATCATTCCAATTGAAATAGAGAAGGATTGATCCGCAAATTGCAAGGAACCCCATCCCATGTATGCTTGGTATTTATATATAGCATGCTATATTTGTTGCTTGCAAAATTAAACAAGGGCGTCCCAAGTCTACCGCATGTTTATATCATGTGTTTTTAATATTTTCCTAATTCAAATCATGATCTTTCAATCATATAAGAGCAACCTTCATATTATAGTCTCAGGCTTGTAGTGCTACAAGAAAGCAAGCTCCGTTTACTAGACGCCCTACACACAAAGGTGCTGGGAGACATTGCAGTTAAGAATATGGGACTGAACTAGAGAAAATGACACTGGATACATATGTGTGTGTGTGTGTGTGACCCAAGCAACAGGATTCCCATCTTGACGATGACCAGCAATTGCAGAGCAGGCATTTAGAACAAGACATGGCCGCTTAAAACATTAAATACCAGAAGAAACTAAGATAAATGTTCAGAAGTTACCCATTCATCTGGAGCGAGAGGGGAGAAGTAGAAGAAGATAATGTTCACTATGAGATGATAAAAGCAGAACAAGTTTGCTAACACAGACGCAACCGATCTATATCAAATTTACCTCTTATGTCGGAAATTTAACTACGAAGCAACACGAACATCTATTCCTATGTAAAAGAGTCGCAGGCTGAAGCTTAGATGGCCACAAACTGGCCCCACTCATCTGCCACTACCCCAATTCAAGATGAGGCATTGGCCATTGAGTTTACCTTTTCCAAGAGGCCTTTCATCTCAACCTCTAAGTTGGACTTCATCTCAGGGAACGTTTTGGCATTAGACGTTTCCAGCATTGATGCCATCATCTCAAGTTTTTGCTTTATGAACACGAGGCCAGACGCTTCATCAACAGCAGAATGCTGTGAAGCAGCTAGAATGCCTTCACCCACCCTGGAGCAGCCGAGGGATACTTGAGCCGGAAATTGACTTTAGCAGGTCCAAAGGGGCTCCTCTTCGTAGATTTTTTAAATGCTGCTTCAGCATCAGGGCCCTTCACAAAGACAACCCTAGCACTGGAAGAACTGGGTAATACATCTGTTTGCATCTCGTTCACAGGCCCAAATTTGCTAAATACTGAGATGAGGTCACTCTTTGACGGCAAAGAGAACCCAGGGGGAAATGTCACAAGAAGGCTCACAGGTGCATAAGCTACTCCGCCAATGCCCTTGTCATTCACCTTAATGACTGAAGCTACAGCAGACTGATCAATCCTTGGTTCAACTGATTTTTCCTGTTCATCGTTCTCATTACTTGTCTGCTGGGATACATATTCAGGTGAGACAGTGTCAGTCTGGTTCAGGTTGCCTTCCAGTAACTCAAGCCTGGAGTTCAATGACTTACGCTTTCTACCTCGTCGATGGTTTTGGTACATTTTGTAGTTGGAGCCGTTCAAATAGATTGCACTTCTAAATGCAGTAGTGAATCCCGCAATCATATCAATGGAAAATTTCTCCCTCAAACATAGAGGATCAAGGGCTGCAGATCTTACTTCAGAAACTACTTCTTTTATAGATGCACTTATTTCCACCGAGTCAATCATCAGCTTCTTATCTTCTTTGGGAGACTGAGGATTTGACTTGGTAATCTTTTTCCGATCTTTGTTGGGTGACTGAGAACTTGAGGAAGTAATCCTTTTCTGATCTCCTTTAGGTGACTCAGAAATTGGGTTAACAGATGCGTCAACTGCTGTATCAGCTACCTTGGAGACTTTTGTCTTAAAAGTTTCATCATCACACTTCACAGGGGGAGAAGATCCAATAAGCCCACTGGCAGCCTTGGTCGCCCTCTCACCCACTTCAGCAACCTCAGCAATTTTTGTATATTCTGCCTCTGAGTCCTGCTTACAGCTTGAGTTTCTCGCCCTCCACTTCAGACTAAAGGAAGGTGACTTCAGAGTAGTGAAGGGAGGTGATAAGTATTTGCTCTTCTTCCTTTCCCTTGGTGTAGACACACACTCAGATTCTTCTTTGGGATTGCCATCACCATTCTCGAACTTCCCAATTTCTTCTTCACCCTCATTACCACCATCTTTAGTATGTGATTCTCTGTTCCCTACAAAATTAGGAGAACTTAAAATCTCAGTCATATTCCTCCTCCCTCTCTTCCTCTCTGATGGAGAAGTGAAATCACTGCTACCCTCACTTACAGCTTCTTTACCACCCTTCCTTTCTCTCTTCTCAGATGTTGATACCAGTCTGCCAGGGCTAGTTGCATCAGTAGTGGTAGTCCCCTTTCTTATCTTCTTTCATAAGTTGAGCCACACTTTTCCTCTTCCTTCTATGGTAGAGCTTATTCTTTGATATTTGTGGGCACTTCTGCAACACTGATTGATCAGCTTGGTCAAACTCATGGTGTTCCGGAGAAGAAACCCACTCTTCTTCAGATGGACCTTGCATTGGAAGTTCAACTGGAGCACAAATATCAGTTACATTAGTCGCCCCATTCCTACTCTTGTCTTCGAGACCTTCAATATCCAGGGGTTCATGATACAAAGCCAGCATGTGGCACCCTTTAGCACGATAAAATGCTGACATCCAACTTCTCAACACGGTAAGCTCAAGCATACTGGGAGTATAACTTACCTTTGCAATACACTTCAAAGTTGCAATTACTTCTGCTGGTCCATACTGAATAATTGAACATCTATCTAAATCACAGTCAGGCACAAGGACACCTTGCTTGATTCCAGCATTTATCGACGACGGTCTAGCAAGCTGAATCCTGGTGTCCTCTGAAATGCAAGAACAAGTCAATGTTGACTCCACCAGCCTACCTATCTCATCCAGTGCCTCGCATACAGCATTCAGAAAGTTCTTAGAACTACTTTGCTTAGACATTTTCTCAAAATTCTCCGTAAAATGTTTCAACTGAGAAGGGGAGCACCATGAGAATGAGCCATCCCCAAAGTATGCAACAAGCAGCCGCTCCCTGCTATCATACTTTCTTGCATACTCAGACGCATTTGAAGATCATAAATTTGCCCGGGCCACCAAGGGTGACTCCTAATTTTTCCCCACACGAAGTCCCCAACAGAGTACTCATGTTCTTCGTCACCGTCATCCTCACTCCCCTCGCCATCAGAATTCTCATTCCCATTAGGTTTCGCATGATGTCCACTGGCTTCCGCTCCGGTTCCGCCCCCCTCGGACACAAAATCTGGAAGTTCCATTTGCTTCTCATCTTTGTCTCCACCATTTCCAGCCATAGAACCTTCATCACCTCCATGCCCAGAATTTTTCCCACTCGCTTCAACACCGTTCCTAGGGACGGGAACGTCCACAACCAGCAAAATTCCAATCCGGCCCAAATCAACATCCTGAGATTCAGCCTCAACAATCCTACCTCTATCTGCACCTTCAGTGTCGCCACCAACGCAGTTGTCACCGTTGTTCAAACCCCCGTTGCCACCGCCAGAAACCCTAGACCCATTTCCCGGGGCCCCGACAACTGACTCGGACCCAGAACCCGACCGATTGGCAGGTGGAGTTGGTCCGCGTGAGAGTGAAGCATCAGTCTCGGCTAGGGTTTTTGTCGTTTGAATTTCCATGATTGGCTAGATCTTCTCTTCCCAATTCTTCTTCAATCCTTCCCGGAATTTCGAAGCCTAAAACCGTAAAGAGAACACAAAAACTAAAATAAGAAGTAAAATACCAACCAATCACCGCTGCTAGGGTTTCTGTGCTCTCAGCGCAGAACACTTGAACACGAAGTAATATATTCACATATATTATACTAATCATAAACCTAAATAAACAATCAAAAGCAATTCATAGATGCAAGGAAGGCCAGAAGCCATCAGAGAAAGAACAACAAACGGAGAATTCAACAAGAATAGTATAATACAATAGAAAGCATAGAATACAGTAGAGGCGAGACGAATACCTGAACGCAACAACGAAGACGATGGTTTCGCGATTGTGCTCCTCCATTTGCGTTTCCAGACCAAACTTACCATAATTTATTACATAATCGTATGCCTATGTATGGTGTCCACATGCATGAATTAGATGTGTCAAATAAATCGTGTTAATCGATTATTTTTTTGAACAACGTCACACTATCGTGACTGACATGGCCTATCGATATTTAGTTATACTTGGTTTTTTAAGAGTTCGACCTAACTCGATTTATTAATACCATTTTTATTAATGAACGAGCTATGTTAATCGATTATTTTTAAAACTACGTCACTCTATCAAGATTAACATGATCTATCGATATTTAGTTATATCTAAATTTTTGAGAGCTCGACGGAACTCAACTTATAAACATCATTCTTATTGATTTCGTTATTGAGATAAGTAGAGTTTGATCAATGATATTATTATTTTTATTATAAAATAAAAATATATTTCAAATAACATCTTGAGCTAATATTTATAGTTAGTTATCTTAATATAATTTTATAATTGTAAATATTTTAATTTATAATTTTATTTATTTTTTAGACAACTCATGAGCCCAATTAAAAGTGATCATTTTAATTGATATCTTATGAATTCATAGTATAATACTTGACATTATTAAAAAATGTACTTCCTTTATGTTTTAAAAGTTTAAACCAACCTAATTCATAAATGTGAGTCATACAATTTTGATCAACCTTAATCGAGTTCATATATTATTTTAAAAAAATAATATATAAAATAAGTAATATATTCAAATCATGTTAAATACTAAATAGTATCTCATTTTTTTTCTTTAATGACAATTAAAAATTATGAAATAGATATAAACGTACAATTTTCAAATTATGGCATTTGTCGTTACCAAAAACATATACTAATGCCTTAAAAAGCATATTTTTATAATTGCAAACATTTCAATTTATATCGTGCCCAGTCAAATCAACTCAGTTGGACAATAAATTAATTATTATTCTTTGAGAAAAGAAAGTGGCCAATCCAAAAGGACAAGAATCCACTATTCTTTAGGAAAGTAAAGTTAGGGAGAGTTGGATCTTATGAAGAAAGATACAGTACGAGGATAACTCTGAGAGAATTACTTTCATTTATTATTATTATTATTATTATTATTATTGATAAATAAAATTATATTCGGTTTCATTTATTTGGGTCTTAAATATGTTTTTTAAGTAACATAAATTAAATTTTAATTTAAAATTATAATATAAGATATCAATAGAGAATGTCATCAAAGCATCTATATTAGACCTACAGATAACATCTTCATAAATTTTATTTGGTTATTTTTGCTTTTGTATTTTTATATTTTTGGTGTAATTATTTAAATTTTTCATTATTTTAAATATACTATGTATATGTATTTTTAAAATAATTTAATTCTAATATTTTAATTTTTTTATATGTCAAGTTAAATTTTTTATTATTTCGATTACACTTATATATTTATAATTTTAAGTTAATTTTAAAAAAAATAAAATAAAATGAGTTAATTTAACTTTTTTATGGTATAATAATTAAATTAATTTAAAAATAAAAATATAAGAATATAATTGAAATAAAAAAAATTGAATTATCACATAAAAAAATTAAAGTATTGATATAAAAATATAAGTACAAAAATATAAAAAATTTAATAATCACATAAAAAATATTAAAATAAAGATAAAAATATAAATTTAGCCATTTTTATTTCTTTAATATTCATTGGATTCTCCGCTCTCCAAATATATTTGAAGGTAGTGAAGCCTACTTTCGTCTTTCCATCCAATCCAAAGGCATTTTCTATCCGTTGGGGAGCCTTTCCAAGGCATTTTCCATCCATTTTCTAATCCTAATAATACAATCAAACGAGCGCAATTCAACAATAAAGCTCTGATCGATCCGTTTGAAACTAACGTGCAATGCGAATTCGCGCAATTCAACAAAAACACTTGAAGAGCAAAGCCGCAAGATTGAATCCATTTGCGCTTCGGTTGATAATCAGAGTAAAAGTATATACATTGAGGAAAAATTTACCCCCAATTGGATCGATTTCGATTAGGTGCTAAGCAATGGCGACCTTGGTTCCAGCTTCTTCGAGCTGTTTCTTCGCCTCGTCGGCCTCTTCCTTGGACACGCCCTCCTTGAACTTCTTCGGCAACCCCTCGATCAGCTCCTTCGCCTCTTTCAGAGCCAGGTTCGTCAACGCCCTCACCGTCGCGATTCTCGCTTTGCTCGGCACGTCCTCGATCACGACGTCGAACTCCGTCTTCTCCTCTGCGGCAGCCGGAGCATCGCCGGCGGCTGGGGCGAAGGCAGCTGCGGACACGCCGAGCCTGTCCTGGAGGTACTCGACGAGCTTTTGGGCGTCTGCCAGGGTTAAAGTGGAGATGTCATCGCCGAGCTTTACGACATTCTCCGGGGCATCCACGGCCGCGATGGGGAGGAGGAAGGTGGCGCGGCGGGAGGCTCTCGGAGCCCCGAGAGGGTATTGTGGAGTTTGCTTAGGGAAAATGAGGGAAGCGTGAGTAGAATTGGTGGCCGAAGGCGATGGGTAACAGGGTGAGCGGAGAGTGAATGGATGATAGTGTCGAAGCCATTTCGCTCAGAGAGAGAGAGAGAGAGAGAGAGAGGAAATGGTGATGGGGATAAGAGTAGTGGGATTATGGGAAGAGTCATCCTTATGGGGTAATTTTTTATAATGGCAATACTGCCCTTTGCCAATCACGAAAAAGGGAAAAAATTAGGGGCATTCCGAGAATCGAACTCGGGACCTCTCGCACCCAAAGCGAGAATCATACCACTAGACCAAATGCCCTCATGCCCTTCAGTCTTCTTGAATGTACTATATATCTGTAATAGCTAATGATTTGGCAAGCTAAATACACTTCCACACAAGTCACCCAGAAAAGAAACAACATAAGAACTGGGCCGTTGACAAGGAAAGAATTGCACAAACAACCCACTCGACGGAAACCTGATAAAGTGCATTGATATTGGAATTGAGGTAACAACTATATATGGCATAAGACAGCAAGTATATTAAATTCCCCAACTGTATAACCTGTTACAACATGGTTATTATCAACCATCGACTACACGGATCCACTCCCCCCATTGCCACATACATTGCCAACTCCCTCACCACCTTTTGCGTCTCCACCCATACCAATACGCAAACGCAGCTACCGACGTCGCAACTACTACTCCGGCAGTTGCGTGCCACGCATATAGAGGCTTGTCCAGAGCCAAGGCAGAGCCCCTGACATCAGGAGCCTGGGGCTGTGGAGGCGGTGGCAACGGCTTCTGGTTTGCTGCCAAAGCGAATTCCAGACCCTGTCGCTCAAGCTCGGCTAAATCTTCGATTGCTGGCTTGAGCATCGTGACGTTGGATATAGCCTCGTACTGCTCCTTGGTTCCGCCTTCTAGGAACGAACCCACAAGATGACCCTTGCTAACCCAATAAGCCCCGATGGTCTTTCCTTCAAAATCCCCGAAGTGGACAACCTCGCCTGCATTGTCCCCGTAGAACTGCCAAGACAAGGTGAAGACGCGGGAGTAGAAGAATGGCAGGTAGTCGAATTCGCCGGTCTTCTCCGGCTCCATGATTGCGGCCACAGCGTGCCGAGCTGATTTTCGCGCGGAGTCAACGTGTTCAAGCCTGCGGGTTTCGCCAAAAAGTTTGACAGGAAATGCGGCAACATCACCAATGGCATAGACTGAGCTGTTGCTCGTCTGCATTTTCCCGTTCACCTTAATCCCTCCCTTCTCCAGAGTTAGTTGGCCTTCAAATAGGGATGTGTTAGCACGGATTCCAATTCCCACCACAACCATATCTGCGGGAAGACGATTCTCATTCCTAAGTTTAACTCCTGTAACCTACATGATAAATTAGTTCAAGTTTCGCGATAAAATTTAGCCAAGCAAGCTTCATTTCTTAAAAATATAAGCAATTTGAGGCAGTTAACCTAAGCTTTAGCGCTTTACCATTCCATCAGTGTTCAGTTCAAAAGATGACATAACAGTTCCTTTAATGAACTTCACTCCTTTAGCCATGTAATACTTCTCATAGTAACTAGCAATCTTGGGTGTAAATAAACGGGCCACTGCACAAACCAAAGAAAGATTAATGGACTGAAGTCTAGAGCAAATGCTTATGTGGTTCATCAGTGGTGCAAAAATTATAACACCGAAGCCAACAGAAATGCAGTAAATTTAGATGGTTACAGAAAATCTTGCTAGAAAATGAAAATGTCCAAAGAGATGCAAAAATTGGATACAAGTATGTTTTTGAACCACTTAAGGGTATATGCCAATGGATGTCCACATTGAAAATGCATTTGGACATCTTATCAAAATTAAGCCAAAAGACAGAAATACGAAAGTCTAGAATTCATGTAGGCAACCCCACATAGTGGGATAAAGGCTGGATATGTTGTTGTAGTTGTTGATTGTTCCTTCTTAACATGATTCTTAATGGTTGCCATCTCTTGAAGCAAGGGACTCTGTTCTTGTTCTTTGTAATGGGTACTTGGGAAGGCAATAGTTACCATAAATGGTGTGATCACACTATAAAATTAATGCGCTGGTTGAGACTACATAATCATACTTTCAAAAAAACTGCTACTCTGAAACTCAAAGTAGAACTGTCGTTGGGATCATCGCATATAGGATTAGCCGATCGGCCCTATCCCATTTAGTTGGATTAAAGTTTCAGATATTTTTGTTGGTCATAGATTCATAGCATATAGGATAAAGGTTAGGTGATTCCCCATTAATATTTTGAGGAACTACCTTAAAACATGATTTGGAAAAGTGATTTCACTTCATATTAGGGAAAAAATAAATTAGAGATCTCCCATTATCATTGAAAGATGGATTCTCAAACAGGTTAAGAAACTGGGGGAGGGGGATGGAATTAAAAAGTTAAAAGATGCAACAGTCTGAAACTTTAATACTTACTGCAATGTGCCTCTGGGAAAACCATGGTGACATTTATCTTGTTTATTGCCAAAGATGCAGCACACTCCATTCCTATGTATCCACCACCAATTACAACGGCATTCTTACCAATACAGGATTGCATAACATTAACCAGCCTATCTGCATCAGCCAAGTCACGTAAATAGCAGACATTGCCAGCATCTGATCCGCCAAGTCCAAACTCTTCAAGCTTCAAAGCCTATGCACACCAGAGTAAAAAAAGACGATTAATATTGCCTGAACTGAATGAAAATTAACCTTGGTAACAAAAGCGTTCTAAACTAGGAGGATGTTAACATAAAGCTCTTGAGTTGACTAACATAAGTGAATTTTGGATTGGGCAAAAATTAAATGGTTGGACTAAAATATTTGGAAGTCTTAACACAATCATCAAGCTCGATAATTAAGTTCATTTCATGGAAAATATGTTTTTGTCAAGTGTACTCAAACATGAAACTGCAGTTTAAGGACCGTATTCCCCTTAACTTACTGCCCCTAGCCAACTGTAGCTTCTCGTGATAAAATTATCATGCTGCACATTCAAACAAATAAATAAATTTTGAGATCCTTCAATCCTTCATATAGGAACTTCCAGGGCAACTTATATGCAAAATTATTAAGCACTACAAACTCTTTTTCAAACGAGAGAATGCCATTTTTTTAACAATATTTTGGCAATATTTTAGGTTTTCTTGCACTTAACAAAATCAAAGTAAATGCCCAAACTATGGCTTCTTGCATTTCACAAATCAAAATTCAATTTTAGCCTAGGTCCTAGGTCTACAGACATTATGCAGCAGCACTCAGAAATAGGGAGATGACTTGTTCTCTATAGCTTCTTCAAAATAATACTTTTATTTATCATTCACAACATCCAACTTAACTTTGGGTGCAACACACATGGATAGATAGGCAAAAAGACTACCACAATACCACTAATAGTTCACTACCCATACACAATGCATATAGAGTATTGCAAGATTATTTTCAATACCCGAGCACCTGTTGCAATGATGAGAATTTTGTAGCTTATAGTTTCACCAGTGGTTGTTACCAACGTTTTCCGCTTGACATCTGCAGACTTAACCCGTGTTCCAAGAACCAGTTCAATCCCTAGAAATAGATATTCAGACTCCAATGATTAGTGATTGCACCAAGAGAAAAAAAAAAAATCAAACAAAAGCAATCTAATTATATTGATTTAATAAACAAGATCACATTAAGCAAGCAATGTATGCTCTCAAAATAACTGCGGGGAGCCTTTGCCAGTGCTGCTAGAACCTCAGAGCTGCTTTATTCAACACCCCATGCCCCTTCGGGTAGAAACTTAGCAAATGATTACTAATCCTCATATTACAATTGTTTTTACATTGACAAAATAATTACCCTCAAGAAATTGTGACAGTGAACTATAAGCAAATTGGAAGCACAAACTGGAAGTAAGAAGAACCTAATTACGAAACTACTACCCTAACCCTTCTATTCTTTTCTTTATTTTTTTCTCCTTTTTTTTGGTTAACAAAATTGTTGTAATTAGCAAATAAACCAATTAACGTTTTCAAACATTTGCCAGTGTTTATTATGTAAATTATATGATTCCTAGTTAGACTTGGTCATATAAGCATATATGATTCCATTAAGTTGACATGCATAGGCTTACAAGGTGAAAAGTTGGGAGGACATTTTCAATTTAACCTAAATTGCATGTTATCAAAACATTTGGCTTAAAGTTCAAAATACAGCATGGATTAAAGGCTCTTAGCATTCTGATTAAACCTCATAGTCAACTGAGCAGTTTCTTTCCCCTTTTTTTCCTTTTTTATAAATTGCAGTGGGCATGATATAATACAACAATAATCGCAAGCCACAATCCCGCTAAGTGGAATTGGCTACATGAATTCTAGACCTCCAGCCATCTCTCGACAAGGTATAATATGAGGAAGAATTACCATGTTCCTTGTACCATTTTGGCGTTAACCTTTCCTCATTAGCACCTACACAAGTGTGGAAGGATGGGAGGCGTGCTGGGCCTGCATGTCAAAAAATCAATATTTTTAATTACAACAATGGAAACATTAATAGGAAACCAGTATGGAGAGTCAGAAACAGTCGCAAATATTCAAACTTTTACATTGTTTTTTGTCAAAAGCTTATTATGGCATGTGCAAAGAAAATTAAGAGATCCATAAGCAAAAGCAAAAATCTAAAGACAAGTCAAGCAAACTCTTATGGAAATACTTCTGACAATCCAAAACATGTAATCACATTACACCAGTGTCTAGCTATTAATATTCAGTCCAGTCAACACATAAAATGAGCTGAATAGACCCAGTATCATTTTTGTCTTTCTCAGCCAGCAGACACAATTGGCTGAACGGCTTCTTTGTCGTGTCCATTTGTAAACTGCTTAAAGCCTTCACTTTCCTCGGGGTTTATATGAGTTACACAAATTCTCACCAACGAGAAGAGAAAGGTTTTAAATGCACATGGCATAATTTAACTCCAGCCGGTAACAGCCTTGATGAGTCCTTCAAGGGAAGAATCACACCTGTGATAAGCCTCCAGTTTGTTGTTGCCACCAAACCAAAAGACCCCTAGTGGCCCCAGAGGAAAAAATACACTCTAGAATCCCCTAGTGTTGGAAGTTACTCAAGTCATTCGGTGAAGTGAGTAAGTGACTCCCTCAAACAGCTCAAGATCTAGATCAAAGCAAATGGGTCGAGGTCAAGTGACCTTGGACAAGAGCAAGTGGAATAGTACGATCCCGCAGACTATATAATCACACGCACAAGAGAACTGGAACCTCAAAAGGAAATACACATATGCCCCACTCATAGCAGACTCGGAGTTACCATATTCGGAGCATCATGCATCTGTGATGAAAGAACTGAAACATTGTTACAGGCAAGAAATCTGTGGTAAAAAAGAGTTTACCTTCTGGTAGAAGATAACCTTTGCTTAAGGCCGGTCTCTCATAAGGCGCAACCTGCACGAGTTAATCAAACTCCCAGAAATAGTTAATTCAAGGAAAAACATCTAAATTTTACTCCGAGAATCACGAGAGTAGAAAAACGGTACACTGTTCATCAACCGGCAATTTAGTAAACGGCGGAAATCGTAATTGGGGAAAAAAAAAAACTGGGACATTTGGTTCTACTTCGGAGCTTACCATTGCGAATTTCGTTACTCTCTCAAAGTAAATTCAAAGACCATACGTAATGAGAACTGAAGACAACTGATTAATAAAAGAAAAAACAAGGGATGACAAGAGGGAGAAATCTTACAGATTCTTCAGAAATGATGCAGAGCTCGCCATGAGAGACTCCTTTCTTGGTGAATTCAAGGGCGGCGTAGCCGGCTGCCACGCCTCCGCCTACTATCACGTACACAAACGCTCTCCCCATTGCTGGATTTTATTGGAGGAGCCTTCGAAACTGTGCTTTGGATTAAGGAAGCACGCTCTTCAACTCTTCGAGTCCCACGAAATTTCGAAGATTTAATTCCTCCATTTATCGGACCCAAATCTAAACGTGGGGCTGAAGAGAGAGATGGTGCGGGTCCTCTGTTGTTTTACGGATTTGCCCCTATGGGGATTAAGTTCTGGTGCTTCGAGGCGTACGGAAATGGCGGTTGATTAGGGTCGGTGGGGCCGGGAGTTTGCTTGGCCAGGCAGTAGTATTGTGCCACGTCACTTGCCGGGACGTAAGCTTTGCGAACCGTGATGATTTGGCAGGTTGCGTCGATACGACGTCGCTTAAGTGAATTGTGGATGGGGCTCCGTGCCTCTGCCACACATTCCTTGTTTGGATTCCAATTTATCTTATTCCCAGCCAAACACAAAATTTAAATAATTTTTTATTAAAGAAAGGGGTAAAATATTAAACCCCTAAATTTTAAAAACAAATCAATTTAATAAATTATTTATTTAAATTTGGTTTTAACAATTATTTTTAATTTTTGAATCACAAAAAAAGTACAACTCTTGGAAGCTAACACAAAGTTTGAAACTTGAAGTACAATACTATAAAGCTAATAATAAGTTAAATAATTAAATAAGAACACAATGCATACAGCAAGACTCGAACTCGAAACACAAATATTAATTCGTCATTTTTCAATCTTAATTTACGTAATTATAAAATATAATATGATTTTTAATAAAATGATAAAAATTAAAAAAATTATTTTTTTAATTAAAGAATGGCGGTCACGGCGGGGCAAAGTATAATATGATGCCCGCTTTGCTTTTTCCAGTGGGATTATTATACAAGGGGGACAGTTGGCAAGGAATAAAAGAAATCTTACAAAACGCGTCGCCCGATGCTTGGCTGTTGCTAAACCTTCTAATCCATCCCTCGTTATAATGGTTGTGTAAGACCATTTAAGCCCCTTTTAATTGATTTTTTATCTATAAATAATAATATAATATCATTATTATTGTTGTTACAATATAATAATTAAAATTTTATAATGTGAGAACGATCACTAGACATCTGTGTTCAGCTCCAAACAAAGGTGCTTGTCGAGACGGACGAATGGTTGGCTTTGGGAGGTTGGACTCCTATAAGAGAGCTAGCTTCGGGGAAGAAATAATGAATTATAGAAATATGGCTTTTGGGAAGAAAAAAAGGGCTTATGGAAAGAAAGAAAGCTTCCAAGTGGAGGGTTTCCAAGAATAAAAGCAAAATCGCAAGAAGAGTAAATTATCTAGGAAGTTAGGCTATCCTATAAGAATATTTTCTCGAGAAGAATGAGAGTGTCAGGTAGAGACGTGGTGTTGTGTTTCGAGAATGATGCTAAGTGTTCTAAGAAGGCGTTAGTTTCCTCCTAGTAAGTTGTGATCACGAACAACAGTTCAAAGACTTGTGTGGATTCCTCGCTCGTGATTATCCTCTGATTCTTAAGTCAATATCAAACGAAAACAATTGTAGATGAAATGCAATAAAAGAGTGTCGATGTTATCGAAAGTGAAAGTCCATTTTCTTTGTATTAGAGTTGAATATTTATAAGTGTGATTCTCAATGATCTCGGAGGAACACGTGTCCCACATCTCCAAGACTTTGAAGGGGCACATGTCTTACATCCCTAGGAACTCGGAGGGCCAGGTGTCATGCATCCCGCAAAAATTCAGCATACCCAGGAACATGAATGATTGTGTTCGAGAATGAAGGCTTACCCAGGAATAATCAACATACCCAGGAAGAATGAATGTGCCCAAGAAAAAAGATTTGCCTAGGGAGAAAAGCCTATCCGAGAATAACAATTGTCCATAGGAGTGCTAAAAAATATTCGAAAACTGGTAAACCATATCGAACCCTGCATTTTGGATTGGTCGATAGTTCAAAGGTTAGGTTCTGGTTCTAAAAATTAAGAACTGATATATTTAGTTTGGTTATTAATTTTTTTTTTTTCAAATTGTGATTTGAACCAAACCGGAATGGATATTATACTTATATATATTATATATTTTTTTAGAAAAGAAATGTGTTGATGATGCTATTGAATTTTTTGGGTTATTGTTAAGACTTTGAGTCTTTGACTTATTGGGAATATTTTTGATGTTGTTGTTAGTGGTAGTGAGAACTTTGCTTTGATTATGTTGTTTTAATTTTAATTTGCTAATTTTCGTTCATTTCTTTTTTGTTATTGATTATTATTATTAATGAACTCTTTTATTTCTATACTTTTATGTGATATTACTATACTAAATGATCGATGTAATCTCATTTAACGAAATAGTTTATGAATTATTTTGTTCTACTTTTACTTCAAGACTTGAAACATTAATGAAGTTATAGATTTATTTTAATTAACAAATTTGTTTGTAATTTCATATTTTACGAAAATATTTAGAAATGCTAAATATTAATTGGATAGACCGAAATCGGTCCAGTGTGATAGATTGGTCATGGTTTAGTTTTATATATGTAATAATTTGGTTACGGTTCTTATTTTTTCAGAACCGTTAAAAATTGTTCGATTATTAAATTCTTATAGAACCAAACCAATCCGAATCGTTGACACTCCTAATTGTCCAGAGACTCCCCACCCCACCCCACCTCAAACTAAGTAGTACAACAATTCTATATATAAAAAAAAATCTTATAGTAATTTATATTTATATAAAGTAATTTTTTTAACTTCATATTTTTACTTGTGTGACTCAAATTTTTTGTTATTTTGATTATGCTCTTTAACTCTAATTTTTAAATTAATTTAATCCTTATATTTTAATTTTTTTTTTTGTGTGGCAGCACAAATTTTTCATTATTTCAATTACATTTGAATTTATATTTTTGAGTTAATTTAACTCATACGTTTTTATGTGTAAAAAAAAAAATTAAAGTGAAATGATAAAATATAAGTCATACTCAATTCGCATCAATGTATATGTGTTAAATTAACTTTAAAATATAGATTCAGAAATGTAATTGAAACAATAAAAAATTTAAATTATCACCGAAAAAAATTAAAATACAAAGAGTTAAATTGATTCAAAAATACTGATATAGACGTAAAATTAAAATAATAAAAATACAATGACAAAAATATAAATTTAGCCCAATACATTGCTCCGAGGAAGTGGCCTTAAAATTCCCAGTTGCTTGACATAAAAGAGATATTTATTAGAACGGCCTCATTGTAGTGGCCCAACAAAAATAATGATAAGGGTTGGACTCGTCCAAGGGCAGCCCAATAAAAGTCTCCGTATATGGGCTGGCCCAAAACAGTCTTTTTTTTTTTTTTTGTGAATCTCTCGCATCATTAGCACATGGCATTTCGCCTTCTCGGCTCATTTTGCATCTGAAACACGTGACTTAATACAAACGTGTGGCCCAAATTTCATTGTCTCTCGCGACTTGCAGTCCAATGACACGTCCGCCAAGAGAAGCAAACAAGATAATACTGTGAATATTATTATATTTAAAATAAAAACAATAATGTTATTTCTATACTTAATTATAATAATTTTATAATATTTATATGTATTGTATCGTAGGTAAAAATTTATTAAAAATATCTAAATGTCCAAAATATTTGCTTTGACTAAAAGGATATAATTTTTGCCTCATTAAGAGGGAATCCCACACAACATGCAAATTAAAAAAATTTAAATATCTAAAAATCTCTTTGATAATTATACAAAACTGATAAATATTATTTATAAAGAATTATAACTCTAATAAGGTCTTAGAATATTAAGATAAATGTACATAAAGAAATATAATTTTAATGAATTATAAAATATCAAGACAAATATTATCGGTAAAAATCATAATTCTAAGGAATGTAAAAAATCTCCATGCTTCTCTATGAATAAATAGTCTTTTATTTTTTAAAAAAATATCTCTAATATTGATTTCAATACAACATTAAACTCTTCAGTATTTGATTTAATCATTATCGGAATATTTGTACGGGAATTTTCCTACACCCTCTAATCGTTCTCTTTCTAGCAGCTTCCAAGCGACTTGACGATGACATTTATAGTCAATAAATTTATTATTATGTTCGAACAACAATATCATAACATGTTATATTTTGAGAAATGCATGAACATTAATAGTGCACAAGAGAGTTTAGACTCCACACAACTCTTTAGTTAAAATAGACATTTTCTCAAACTATAATAGCTCGAATTGAATGTTAAGTTTGAATTTATAGATCAATTCAAATACTCAAAACTCTTTTTGTCCCATTAATGTGAAGTTGGGTCGGGACATATCGACCACGATTCATTTGTGGTTGTTGAGATGCATATGATGGTATATTGCATATGTAGTTAGGTAAAGAGAGTGTTAAGGACGGTAACATGTTGGATGAACAAGTGGTTCTCATTGTGCATGGAGATAACTGCATGTGAAGACTTCCTTTTGGGAACTCAGAGAGTTAGGTTTAAGTCGAACTTCAAGCTTGCGAAGCCATGGATGGACCTGCATAAAATGGAAAGGAGAAGATGGAATTTTCCTGCAACACATGCATTGCATTTCCACGTGTCGGCTCCCGATAGGCCCTGTTAAGTTTAGGTATCTGTTCATTTGTTAAGCATCATCAGAGCCCTGTTCGCCATGCATGCATACACATGTATATGCATGCCATAGCTAGCTAGCAGCTAGCTCACCTCATCTCCTTTAATCTGTTTCAAGCTTGTGGTACTGATGATGTTTATATATCTTTTGTTCAAATTTAAAACTAAAATAATTTACCATTCACATGGAAGAAACAGTTTAATTAACAGAAGGATTTATAGTTGTGAAATTGATTATCACCAAACATATATATAATCCGACTTGTCAACTCAGATAACAAAGTTGATTTGCAATCAAGAAGTACTTTACCTACTGCTACTACCAATCATTTAAGGAACTAAACCTAGGATTAGTCGACACTAAATAGACTAAGATAATTTGTATTTTAATGGGTGCCCCCACCATTATTTAGCTTCGTCTCTTTGCTCAGTAATACAGACAAAACAATGATATTTCGGAGAGAAAACGACTTGAACATATATGGCTAGATATATATATATATATGATCAATATCAGCAGTACTCGTGTTTACAGTACTCTTTGTACATTCTATATATATTTTCCATTACATAATATTCATAAGTTTACTGCAAATCCAAACTATATAATAATATATATATATAATTAATTAAAGCAGATATAATGATATAAAGAGTAGTATAAGTATTTTTATTCTATTACAGGCCGGCCGTAAGTACTTAAGCAAGAAAGTAGCGTATATATGGAAGATATATACTACGCTTTCTAGTATAAACAAACCTCTAATATAGTGAGGTCCAGATGGAGGTGATAGTTTCAGCGTTTAGTCGCCATTAAGAAGCTGCAAGGACCAGATATCCTCCATGCTCCAGATGCTGTCGTTTGATTCAGCCAGAAAGGAGGCTTGAGAAGCCTCCATATTACCAGGGTACAATGGCGGCGAATAAGTCTCGACTGTCTGGTGATCGGCGGCGTAGAAAACCTGGCTTGTGCTGGCTTGGTCGTTGCTCTCTAAGCTTTGTCCGGCACTGGGTGTTTCGGCTGCTTTGATGTGCTTTTGGATTCTAGTCCTCCAGTAGTTCTTGATCTCGTTATCGGTTCTTCCCGGCAGATGCTTGGCAATTTTTGACCACCTTCGCCACCATAAAGTCATCAAAAGCAAACAAATACATTAAAATGGGTAACTTAAAAAAATGGGCATGCAGACCCGCCTCTGAATTTGGATTAAAAATCATTTAACTTGGTTGGATCTTAATCCTACATCTGAATTCCTTAAACAGTGGACTAATCCACCAAATCAATATGAAAGCACTTTTGCATGAGATAATCCACTTATAAACAATAGTATGCAACAACTCGTATAAAATAAGGTATCTTACACCTATCCCTATATATATATATATATATCTATTTAATATAATAAGATCATTAAAAAGATTTATTCTCTCTGTCCCATATATAAAAGGGCTGTCGTCTACTACATATATATATCTCCAAGACAGACAGACAGACAATTAAGTGTAATAATTAAAGATTGATTAAACATGATAATATGATTAGCAACAGCATAAATAATTAGAAGATATATCAGCGATAACTAAGAAGGACAATTGAAACTAGGAAATTAATTATAGACGACTTAAATAGTTTCTAAAAGTAGAATGTAATGGAGAGAGAAGTAAGTGACGCATTAGCATTATGGCCGATAATTTAAAACTACTGTTCGTTTGAAACAACGTTTGAGTAATTGAATAGGATCATGTTCCGTGGTTGAAATTGAAAGGCCTCATGTTCCGCGGTTCAGAATTGAAGAGCTTCACTTTCTAGTTTCGTTATTTAAAGGAAACGACTAGCTATAGAAACAGAGAGATGGTGCAAGGTGTCAGTGCATGAAGTCATCCATGCATGTTAACTACTTTGTAGCTGCGAGTACGCGCATGCAGACCAAGTTCAGCCGCCAACTGTTTGTTAGGTTTGAGCTATGGCTGGCAGCTAGCGTCCCCAGAGGTTTGCTCTCGAAGACCATAGCCCTTGATTAATGGACAATGATATTTGGTTCGACTAAGTGGGTCCAATCACTAGCTCGAGAGGGGGCAACTAGGGAATTTCCCCTTCTCGACTATGTGATTTAGTTCTCTTCGAGAAACAAAATTTTATTTTCTATGAAAATGGGTCTTATATCCTGATTAAGTAAGGTAAGGATCATATATCCCCATTATTTTTTTTCTATAAATAAGTCTGTATTGTTATTTTGTATATTTGTATTAATATGACACATAATACAAGACATCAATAAAAATGTCAAACATGAGTATTCAAATAATATTTTCAATCATTAAAATAATGTTCTACAAAGTAGGAAGTGCACAAAATTTTATATATGGCACATGACAAAGTTCAAAGAAGAGACTTGTTAATGTACTCTTCCATTTTTGCAAGAGAGAGAGTATTTTGTGTTGTCTTGTTGATGTAATCTTTTTGTCTTCCTTTGCCTTTCTTTTCTTTACCAACCCAAGAAAAAAAATATTAATTATATTTTTATTCCTAAAAAATAAATCATTTTATGTCGGTTTTTTATGATGATAGCAAGGTATAATAAAGTAGACGACAATAAACATGCATAATGTGTGATGAGTTTTTACTTGTACGGAGGAGTGAGCCCTAGAGACAAGGAATTTTCTACCCTATTCTCTGTACTATATAGATCTTAAAATATATTTCTAGTGTCCCAATTGGGTGTGTGAAAGCCCTAAGTCAGAAGGACACTTTGTCTTGAAGGGCCAAAACATTTGGGCAGCTGTCCACTTCAACCAAAGCCAATGGGAGGGAGGAAAGCTCTTTCAATTGATTGGGAGAGTTAACATGTGACGAATTGAAAGTTGGGCTGATCCCAAAATGGAAAATTCGGCTTGCTCATACTGTTCGGCACAACGTGCCCTCTCAGCCACCTCTCATAAAAGGTATCTTGTTAACCCAAAATCCCCCTTTCAAGAGTCCATCGCTTTATTACTACTTTTAGTAAATAAAAAACCCAATTTTTTTGTTCTGTTCTTTATTGCATTTACGGTTATAAAAAGATAATTTAATTACATCTCTGCAAAATATATATGTTCTACTCAATAGTACCGTAGTTTCTTCTCAACAAAGAAATTAAAGAAATATATACATGTGCATGTGTATCAATTAATTCATGATGTTGGCTAGATTCGCTTAAGATAATTTTTTATATTTATTTCTATAGAGAGCTGGATCTAGATCATGAGAAATTAAGGTGGAAGAGACTTGAACCCATGATCAGTAATATGGGATGGATTTTCTAAAACCGACTGTTTTTTTTTTAATATTTTTAGGTTCTTTTTGGAAGATCCCATGAAGAAAAAGAAGGTGGAATCTATTGGAAGCCCAAAAAGAATAAAAGCATGAAGGTTTAACATGAAGTTGTAGGGTGGCGTCCTATTCCTGTAGGGCTAGCTAGCTAGCTAGCTGTGTGGGTGGCTTGACTCGTGAGATTGAGGAGAAAAAGAAAATGACGGGAAGACTTTCCCAGCCACGAAAATTGGCGAGAAAATTCTCTAAAGCGGGGATTTTTCCCTAGCCACAGATTGTATTCCCCACGTTGTAATTATTTCTCTCTCCAAATCCAAAGCTAGTGGCTCTCGTGTCCTACGATTGTATGAGCAAAGATTTCGATGAATCGGAACACTTGGACCAGAAGGAAAGACTTAGATTTCGAATCTTCTGCTCACTTAACTTGCTTTCGGATTAACAAGTGTACAGCATATATAGCATATATATGTACGTAAATGTAACTCTATATACATATACGTGTGGCATGCTAGTCTTGCTAACCTGTTTCCCCACTTAGCATGCAGCTCCATGATCAAGAGTTGTTCCTCCGTCGTAATGTTACCTCTTCTGACGTCCGGTCGGAGGTAGTTCAGCCACCGGAGCCGGCAGCTTTTTCCGGTACGCTTCAGACCTAGCAAGATCGAACAACATGCACACACATATAATATATATATATATATATTAAAGTTCTAAAACTAGGGTTTCCGTCACCATTTGAAGAACATATATACATGATCAAAAAAGAAAGAAAGGACGATGAATTATAGAAGTAAGTAATTACCAGCAGATTTAGCAAGCGAGTTCCATACACCTTCGCCATGGTTGGCGATGTAGTTGATGAGGATCAAGTCTTCTTCCATGGTCCATGGCCCTTTTCTCACCTCAGGATCTTGAGAGTTACATGGTTTTTTATCCATTATTTGGCTCTTCACAGGGAGAGAGAGAGAGAGAAAGAGAGAGAGAGAGAGAGGATCTTCTAGGGTTTGAAGAAAGAAAACGGAGTTGGAAGGGAGATTTATAGAGGTGGGGGGAGTCTAAATATGATAATTTTATGATCTTTTAATTAATTGGGAAGATAACTTTTAACCCAACTCGCTTATATATGTATACCATAACAACAATATTGCTATGATATATCGATGATGATCGTGTGCATGCATGTACCATGGCATGCGTGCATGGCCACTTTGCCTCCATATATGTGCTAGCTACTCCATGCCTTTGTTACACCATATGCATTATATATACATACATATATATATATCATTGCATGATCCGCCAACTTGCATCCAAGCATCCATAACTATGTTACACATGCATATTTTTCCTAAGATAAGAACTTAAAAAGGATACAAGAAATGAATAAAAACAAAATAGTATTTTCATGTATATATAAATACTTATATATATATATATACATATAAGTTTTCATTTTAACTTGCGTTTTCTTTCTCACTCTATGGGCCGTTTTAATTGAATTTAGGCCCAAAACTAATGGGCCTAGATAACTTTGATTCAGGTCCAAGACTATTCATAGAGTTTTGGGTCCAGAGGCCCAATAAGGCACGTAATCTTGTCGTCCCCATGCTTTTGTTTCTCTCGCTCCCTTATTCCCCCCACAGGTTTGGTTATTGCAAGAATCAGAATTTAATTTAATTATAAATTTATTTTCTTCTTTTTTTGGTACAACTAAAACCCTAAATTCTTAGTTTCTTTGAACTCAATTTTTTTTTTTATTATACTACAGAAGTGATTTTTAATTTAAAAATTAAAAAAAAAATGAAATAGTACACATTATGGTATTCAATAAACCTTACCTTCCAGCTGTTACTAAAGATGACTATTTTCATCAATAAAATTCAACATGTCATGATCATCTACAAAAGCTACTACTCAAAAGGCTTAATATATATATATATATATAGTTGATACTATCATTGTGTTCATGGATCTAAAGTACATAATATTTACTAAAAGCAAAACCAGTGATGCATTAAAGAGTATGTCGTGCACATAATACAAGTAAGATGAAAAACAAGCTTAAGTGACTAAAAAGGGCTAAAACTGCCCAGTTGGGCATGCATGTTCTTCATAAATCCTAGACTTAGTTGAATTGTTTAATTCTTTATTATTTGGTTATTTTTAATTGAAAGGGTGGCCAATTTAAAATTTTTAAATGAAAGTTAATTAGATGATTTGGCAATAACAGTTTACTTTTTAAAAAATTTAAGTAAAATTTTAAATAAAATTGAATTTATTGTAGTGATAAAAATGTTTAAGAAATCAATTGTTGTTTAGATTATGATAAGTATTAAATTCAAGTGTCCGAATAGCTGTTTTGATGATAAAATGAGGAATGATTAAAAATCCTTGAGTGTTACCGCACGCATTACAAGATAATATTGATTAAGAACTCCAAACCCTAAATCTTAAAAATGTTTAAAATTTGATAAAACACATAGTACAAGCTATCAATATAAAATATGATATAACTTGTTATTTGAGGAGAATTCTCCCAGATAAAGCTTCCCTCTTGGTGAAGAAATTCTCCTAGAAAATGAACATTCCCTCAAGAGAAAAAGCTCTCCCAAACAAACAATTCAAAGAGTAAGTCCTCTAAGAGAAATCCCTTTCCCTTAGATAACTCACTGCATTCTATAGTATACTTATATTCATATTTTTTCATATACTTGTTTATTTAAATATCGAAAGACTAACGTATGAGAAATCTCATGTGCCTCTCTTTCGAGTGCAATCAGCTTTCTCAGATTACGAATCGAATTTGTTCCAAATAATTTTTGGCTTCTTTCGTTACATAGTGATTCTCTTACACAAGCTTGTTCTTCTATACCTGACCTTGCCGACTTTTTATTGAGTTTTTTTAGAATAAACAATTTTAATTATTATATTCTAATAACAACAAAGCGTTATTACAAATGTTAAAAAAAAATAGTATTTCTAAAAAAACAAAAAAATGATTAAAAACCTAACAAAAAGGTCAATTAGACTTCCACAAACTCAAAATAACCGGTCTCCCAAGTCAATTAATTTACAGCTAGATTCATTGTTACTGGGATGAACCAACAGTGCCACAATAGTTTGTCTCCAATTCCACCCAAAAATTTCTCTATGTTGAACAATCAAAGCATAAATCAAACATGTATACTAACTATTCAAATTAAAAGTAAAAAAAAAAAAAAAATCCCATTTTTCATTTATAAAATACAAAAAATATTATTGCAATAACATTCCCCTAGCTTTTATTTTGTGTGCCATTTCTATATCTAAAATTTACTCAAAGACCCAAAAGAAAAATTGATTAATTTGATTTTAAATATGTATAATTATAAATATATATATGTATTTTGTAGACTAATTAATCCTCTTGAAAAATTTAAAATTAGGATCAAGTATTCAATGGTTGATTAACCAAATACACAGATTCCCAGATTTGATACTAATGAGTCATTAATGTTGTTTGATCTTATGGCATGTTTGTTCCCAAACTAACATGGTTTGGTATCCAATTAAGGATTAGTAGACATGTAATTAGATCTAAATAAATTATTATTATTATTATTGACCCTTGGAATTTTCATTTAATGTCACTGCAATACCATATGTCATTGTGTTGATAAGATATGACATGATTCAATCATATGTTATAATGCATGTTCATTGTAAATACATGATAGTTGGTAAATATATATATATATATATATATATATTAAATTAGCCAGCCATCAAAACACATCCTTGTGGTGCTATAATTTCAAATCTTAAATATATAATTATTTGTGGGTTTTCACAAAATATAAAATAAAATTTATGTTCATCGATTGTCTTATATTTTCGTATCTAAATACATGACAACATATAATTAACTTGTAATATCACGTCAGCATGATGACATATGATAATATAATTACATTAATTATCATCTATTTAAAGTTTATATACCACACAACATGACGATATAATATTAGTTATATTGAATATTTTCTCTTCTTTCCATGTATTTATAGTGTTTTTTTTTCTTTCTTGCATATAAGTAAAAATAATAAAAATAAAAGTATCAAAATTCTGGGGCCATTCAAGCGTTGTGTTTGTAATTAACTCATTGTGTTAAGTCAGTGAATCTCTTGAAGTGAAAACATAGATCCTGAAATAGGTCTCCCAAATTAAAGAAACAAGGAACAATTTAGGTACTTTGCCCTAAAAGAACTGCCTTAATGAGCGGTCCAAAACCTAAGTTGCAAGATTATAAGATCTTTTGGAGAACTAGTGGTGGTTGATGTGCTTATGGCTAATATCATCTTCAAGATCTTAATTTGATAATGAAGATCTTTTGCTCAACCCTTAAGACAGATGATAAGATAAGATCAAAGATCATGTTGAGTTAGGCTTAAGCGATTCCGAGCCACAAAAGAGTGGGGAGGGGTGTCGAAGAAAGGGAGCAAAGTACATCAACTGGTTCATGATCTCTTGTTTAGACTAAATCATCAACAAAACCCCAGCGCTCAAATGACTAATTCCTAACTATGGGGTCCATTAAACCATGTATCAACCACCCAAAATTATCTTAAAGCTGTCTTCTTAATATCTCGAACCAAAAGTGTGTATAATTGGACTAACCCATAAAAAAGTAATGGGGAAGGAGCACTGATCCTGTGAAGCCAATTGTGTGGCTGTGGATGAGTTGTGGGCAGAGATAATCTCTTCTCTACATGGTCTTAACAACCCTTAAATACCCTGTTGGATTGACTAATCAACCTTGTCCTGAAGCCTAAATTGGAGATGAAGTTGATAGCGTTGAGGCCATATGGGCTGTTTGTTTATGGCACCCCATAGGATAAGTTCTAGTCGGCCAACTAAGATGAAAAGACCAAAGGCATTCCATGACTTTTTAAAGTTAAAAAGTTACATATGGCCAACAAGACCATTAATCTATAGGTTTGGTGACAGAGAAAGACCTATGACTATTCTAGTAATAGCATTGAGACTTTAAATGTTATATATTTAAGTCTGATAACTAGTAATTATTTAAATAAAACAAAGAAGCTGACAGCGTTATCTTGACAAGACAAACTTTTTAACACATGGAAGAATGATTTCTAACACCCCATCAGTACTCAAGCATAGCCTATGATCTTTTTCTGAAAAGAAAATTAGCTGAGAAGGAATAATTAGTAGTTTAAAACCATCAATTCGAGAGGCACAATTCATATTTGGGTATGCTTTGCAGGCTTATTGTCAAGTGGCAATCATGATCTGGAAAAATTGGTTCATCTCCTCTCCCCTTTCTGTCCCTTCTTAATAGTTAATTCCCAGATGGGTTCAAGCTTGACGTTGAATATATGCCCTTCATGGATTAATTACTCTTTTATCACATTGGAAACTGATTCATAATTGAATACACACAACCCAATAGCTTTTGCCAGGTTCCATGGTTTACTAACAGTCTTAACAGAACTATTAATTACATAAGAGTTTCGAGAGTTGAATAATAAGTATTTATCAGAAAATTCTTTTTTTGGGGGGGTGGGTGTTCACTTGGATTGCTTTAAGGAATGTGATTTTGTTTTTATTTGTTCTGGGCTGCAGCAAATCCAAAATCCAAGAGTATAGAAGGTCCATCTAAATGCATAATAAATAAACCAAAAGAGAACAGCATAAATGCTCAGTTCAAAGAATATAACACGCCATACAACTAGCTGGTAAGTGCTGGCCAAACGTAGTAGCGATAACAATCAAACAATAGGCAAACTCAAGCTAGCTACTGTTCTTGCTATAACAAAGTCCACCCCCGTGTTCAAGGGAGAATATTGTTGAATTGCGGAGGTCTTATAGAAAGACAACATGCTTAACCATGCATCACTAGATCTTCCAGCAGAAGCAAAATCCTCGTTCGCTACCTTTTATGCCTGCCAACACAACATCAACTTCAAATTCATCTCTAAAATTGGAAAACTATCAATAAAACTCTTTATATCACAAGAATCTTTGCAACGTTATTCTGAATGAATTTTATGTGCCAGTTTTTATAAAATAAGAAGTTCCTGCAAATATCTCTCTCTCTTATGACCTCCTAAGGTTGCAACAAACTTGCCTTGCTAGCAATGTTGCTGGAGAGCCAATCCAGGCCTTCATAAAGCCCCTCTCCAGAGGTTGCGCATGTGCTCTGAATGTACCTGAAAACAAACCAACAAAGGGAATCCAGCAAGAGCACAAGTAAAGGCCTAAATTCGTTGTTCATTTTCCTTGATCCATTTCCATTAATTTAAAAAACCAAGCTCTCGGTAAACCCGTCTGCACATCAGAGGTGCAACAGATACACATGTAAAGTTTTCAATCAAGTCTGCAAATATTGCTTATGACATGGCAATGCTTGTTCCAAATATTTCAGAGTTGAGATTGATATACAACTCATACTAGTGCCAAAAACAGAATGAAAAATTTACCAGTGGCGTTGTCGGAGTGAATGAAGACCAAGCTTATCAGTTATTTCTGCAGCATTCATTGCGTTAGGAAGATCTTGTTTGTTAGCAAACACAAGCAAAACAGCATCTCTCAATTCATCCTGCCATCAGATTGACATGATTAAGTCAAATATTTGTACCAAAAAGCTAAATTACCTATCCTTCTCCTACATGCCAACATGAAATTTACAAGGCAAACATAATTTCAGCTGGAGACTTGCCAAAAAAAAAATAAAAATCAGCAGGGCAAAAACTCTGAATACAAGAGGAAGACTCTGCCTTTATCCTAAATAGAAGATGGTGCAGACACGAGCACTGAAATGGTAGCTCAATATACAACACAGATAAATAGGGCACGTGACATGTATGGAGAGGATGAAATAAAGGTAAAGAAACTTGGAGAGAAGTAAGACAGAAATCTACTTTGCATTATCATATTTCTTCAAAACCGACTCTAGCATATACTAAGGCAGTGGAGGTGTTCACCCAACAAATAACAAATGAGACACTAAAAATATTAGATGTCAAAGATGCCAGATAGCAACAGCTGCCCACCGAATGAGCTGAATTGCCAAATAACTTGTAACAAAACCATCCATTTCTGCATAACTGCATTTAATAAAATACAAAAAACAAAATCTACCTCATTCAACATTCTATGTAACTCATCTCTTGCCTCAACAACTCTATCCCTGTCATTGCTATCCACCACAAATATAAGCCCCTGGGTGTTCTGGAAGTAATGCCTCCACAATGGACGGATCTGTAACAAAGAGAAACCACAGTGATCAATCATCATAAGAATACACCAATGAAAAAGAGAAATCATGATAAGATGAACACAAACAGAACCATCATGATAAAATCTAGCATTGAAAAATAGACATGACCTCTTGATTGATGATTATCACCTTGAACCTTCACAGACGCCCTATGAGTATTTACTTGAAGTTTACAGAACAATAGTTCATGAGTCATTCTTTGAACCACCCTGAGAACATAATTGGTGAAAAGAGGGGAGAAGAAAAAAGAGAGAGAGAGAGAACAAAGGAAAGGAGAGCGCTCTGATACCAAAGTTTGTACTGAATAAACAGAGAAAGAGTAGATGCAGAAAGAGAGGATAGATATTTAGAGAAAGAATGAGAATAACAAAGAGGGAAATAAAGAGGAAGAAGAAATAGAGAGATATCAAGAAGGAAAAGAATAAGCCAAACATCCAACCCACGCTGATTTTGATGATGTGATCTCCACTAGATGGTTTTACTCAGTTGAAGAGAATGATGGAGATAAAAAAATTAAGTGTTCTATGGTATTATTCCATAAAGAAATTTATAGCATTGGCCTTTGTTATGCTTTTTATTATTTTACTACTTTAACTTTAAATCCTGCTCCATATTCAGTTAATATTGAATATTTATCTTCTCCCTTCAGTTTCTCTCTCTCCAACCCCTCCTTCCCAATTTCCATCGTCTTTTACCTCTTCCACTCTTCCTTCTCTTCTTCATCTCTTATTATGCATGCTATTCTTCTAATGCTCCTCTTTATTCTATTCCTTCTTTGCTACTTCGGTCTTTCCTCTATAAAACTCTTTCTTCCCCACCCTTCTTCGCCTTCCGTTAGTTCTCCTTCTTCCCCTATTCTTCTGTTTATGCTATACCAATTACAATTGCTCCTTCTCGCTCTCACTGATCTCTGATTGATTGGAGCCAAAATATCATCATATAGTTAAATGATTTAAGCATCTAATAACTTGTTGCTCTAATGGTACTGGATGACAATGACATTTAGAAATTTCAGCCTAAAGAGACCAAGGGCGGAGGGCCCAAACTTGGGTTGTGGGGTGGGTTCAAAAGTTGAAACCGTATTTCCTTTTCATGTCAAAAGATGCTCACAAAGAACCCCACAATATATTGGTACCAGCACCTTGTGGAAGTGAATTCACTTCACTAGGAACTAATTCTGCATCAAGAATTTCATATGATCAGCCAATGACTCCAATTAGTGAGTACTATGGCAATTTAACATAACCCAACTTGCCCCAAATAATTTAACAATTATAAAAATTTCCAGGAACGCTTAAGGATGATAATGAAACAGACTCAAAAGCCATGGTCTGCAATTCAAAAAAAATAAAATAATAATAATTCAAATATTATCAAGATTAACTCTAATATCCATAACATGTCAGCAAATTTAGTGCAATGTCACTCAACAATCACTTGGTGACAGTAAGGAACATAAAAGAGAACATTAATACCTTGTCTTGACCACCAACATCCCAAACTGTGAAGCTAATGTTCTTGTACTCCACTGTCTCAACGTTAAATCCTACAAGACACACGATTCCATGGCAATTCCATGGCACTTTCATTAAAAATATGACTGCCACTATATAAATGATTAAAAATTTGTGAAAGAGGAACACCGCTAAATAAATTCTATAGTGCAATTATTGAAAATATGTCACTATAAATATGTGCTGGTTGTTGGTCATTTAAAATATTAGTTACCTACCAATATGGAAACTAATTTTGGTGTTAGATTTTTAAACAACACTCCACCAATGGGTTATGTCACAACCCAGTTCCAAGTTAAAAAATGCCCCTAACACTTTCACTATTGAAGGTATTTCTCCGTACCACAGCCAATGCCAAACTTGTATAAACAAGAAGGGCTTCATTAGGTAACTGACAACTGGCATAAAAATTGTCAAATCTTGTAATATGAATTAAAGACAAAGTTTGGACAGCTAGAAGTCATGCATCTGAACCCACCTAGTGGCATTAAAGCTTGCAATGATGATAATGATAAGACTTTTAAACTATAAGCGTTTATGAGCCCACCAATCATGTCTTTAATTACTGTCAACTGAGTCATGTCTTAAACTTGCATTAAAGGAGTCGCCCCCAATGGAGTCACCCCCAATGGAGTAGCCCCCAATGGAGTCAGGGGACTCCATCGGCACCCCTATCACTGCCCTTAATTATTTTCTTCCATCTTTTAGTGTCACAAAAATGTTAGCCCAAATCATGCCACTCCTTATTGTTGCCTAAATTTTGTACCATCGTGTTAGCTTATAAATATTGTCTTATCACCTTTCATTGTGGTGCTAGAAGCACCTTTGAAACCTTTGAACAGAACTTGAGAATGGTTTCATGTATCCATTAATAAATACATCGAGAATAGCAAAAAGAACAAACAGACCTACAATGCAAATTAGTTCTCAGCTTTGTACAGTGTCAGTGCTTATGTCTCAGGATCTATCAGTGTAACTATCATACTAGACAAATACCAATCAGCAAGCTGTCAAAGGCTTCACCAGTACTTCACGGTCCACTTCTCCAATTTAATCAGCATTTTCTAGAGTGAATTTGGCAGCACTCTACTTATTCTCAAGTCCAGTAACATTAGGCATGGACAAATAGTTTATTTCCCTTTATGGGTGACATCAGTAAAATAACTCCTACTTTCAGTTCATTTATGAACAATGCTATTACATGCACATTCGTAAAGAAATTTTCTTTTTTTACTTGACCATAAATTACATGAGCAAATGAATAGTGGATTTGTGATTCATTGTGCTACAGAAAGGTTGTAAGTAGGGAAGAAAGAAAATATAGCTTGTCATGAATAAAGCAATTCATGTTATTCAAAGTAAGCACCAAACATGTTCGTGTGTTAAACCAGCAATGTGCTAAATTAGATGGGCACAAAGAAATTGGCTGGCACAAGACACATGGAAAACTAACTCAACCCTGCATGACTTCTATCAATTCATGTGAAATAAGAAGTGATGTTGAAATCCAGAGTCAGAGCTTACCAATAGTAGGGATTGTTGTGACAATTTCTCCAAGCTTGAGTTTGTACAATATGGTAGTCTTACCCGCAGCATCAAGACCAACCATAAGAATCCGCATTTCTTTCTTGGCAAAGAGCCTGCTGAACAGCTTGGTGAATGTCAGCCCCATTTCTGTTTCTGATATTCACTCCAGCAATCAGCTTCTAGCGTAGCACTGGCAGATTTAAGTTTTCAAATAAACAAATCAGAATAATCTCACAGATGGAACAGCACAATGCAGCCACCATCATGGGGCTACCATCAAGGTCCGAAAATTACAACAAATATAAATCAAGTGAACGCAAGCACGAGATTTTGCTGTTCCCGCTTCGGCTGGCACGTGATCGTAACAAAATCTAGCCAGAAATGATCAACAAATCCACATCCAGAAAACTAAAGAAGTGACTGAATATGAATACTTGCGCATAATCTTACTTAACCCACCAAAAATACCCGGACATAATCAGCAGAAAAGCAACTCAAACAAACCCTAAACATAACATGAATCCCGTTATAGAGCTCATTAACCAGTCAATATTGAAAGCATGCTGTTTGTTTAAATTACCGCAACAGATCTATCGAAATTTTAGGCACGCTTCTTGAAACCATGAAACTTAACCAACCGACGGGAAAGCAAATCAAATGAAAACCAGATCGAAGTCGCCATAACATGAAACGACGATTATCACGGCGTCTACGTGTATTACTGTGCAAACATGTATGTATCGTCCACCCGTGGATCTAAAGGAATTCATCAGGCATGTAAATCTAATCTACGTATTGGGATCGATGTAGATCTAAGATTGATCCGCGACAAAATCAAAAATCATAACGACTTACGGCTTTGAATCGAAGTACACCAGAGAGAGGAAGGTACCTGAGAACTCACGCAGATAGATCGAAAGGAAAGTAGCGAGAGAGAGAGAGAGGGAGACGCGGGTCGGCCGGATCTGAAATCTCCGGTTCTCTCTGTAAATGACCTGACAACTACTGGCTGATATTTATTGCGGTGAGGAAGAATATTTTAAAAATTAAAACTTTGAGCCGCGAATTCAAACGAGTGGTCATTTCATGGGATGGGAAGCTGCGTCCCACTTGCCTGAATTGATTTCGCTTTTTATTTTTTTATTTTAAATTATATATTTGACCTCGAGTTAATTTTAATTAAATTAATATCCCCTAATATGGACTTTTTTCGATATTTGAAATTTATTTCAGAACAAAAGTAATGTCAAATTTTAACTAAAATATTTATTACTCTAAAATTTTCATTAATTTAATTCAAAATATAAAAAATTCAAAAATATTATTAATTGTACAAGCCAATCACCCCGCTGCTTCTTGCAAGAGCATAAATGGTTTAAAAAATGTATACATAAAAATGTGTTTATTTGGAGTACAGGTGAACAATATTTCTTCATATCTAAATAATTAAAATAAATCATTTGAAATTGTTGCTTCGATTTAAATTGTAGATTAGTTAGGTTTGATTTTTAAATTTTAATTCGATCCAATTTTGATGATACAGAACCGATCAACTTCTTTTATCATGGACCAAGTACTTGCAAATAAAGTTGAAAAGTCGCTCCCTATAATCACTCTAACACTCAAGTCAATTCACATAATTATGAAAATTGAAATATTTAATTGAAGTAGAAGAAAAATAATCCCCTTGCATGTGTGGATTCACCCATATTTATGAGTAGGGGTGACCCCGTGGTAATAAAAGTTTTCTTCTTTTCCATTGAAAATATCTTTTTGATATTATGGAGAGATTTGTTACTGAATTTGTTTCAACGAATGAGGGAAAAGTTATCCTCCGAGCATTTTAGAATAATGATTCCCTCAGTTTAGAAACTACGATATTTGGAGGCACAGATATACCCATCATCGTAAAAATATAATCTCGGGATAACAATCGCCTTTAAAGGCTTTGGGGGAACCACAGAGACTAAAGATACCAAGATACGATCACTGGGCTTGGATTTGGGTTTTTGAATATTCTCTAGGACGATTTGAACATGTGCCCCTTCCCAGCTTAACTTATGTGGTAATTATCGACTGTCCCTTTGCGAACACGAGTCTTTCATCCACTAGCTTATTCGCAATGGCATCAAGGTAATTATGATTTTTATAATTTTCCCTTATCGATTTTGGTTTTATATCAAAAAGAATCAAAAATTTCAAACTAACCAAAATATAAAAAATTATGTTATTTTTGTATTTTGTTATTTTAGTTTTTCAATTTTTTAAAAATTTTATAATTTTTTGTATTTTTCAATTTGTTCAGTCGATACTCACTCTTAGTTTTGAGATTTTTTTTTGGATGTTTGATTGAATAAAAAATAAAATAATTTTGTTATAATAAAATATCTTTTATTATAATTTATAAGATGTAAAATAACTTATCAATTCGAAATGTATAGGTTATTTTTTATTTATATTAAACCTAATAAATAATTTTTTTCAATTTTTTAAAGCATCTTAAGATTATCACTCTTACGCAGCTCCTTATTGTTCGTGTTATCGATTTCAATAAAAGAGATAAATTACAAATGAGTATTTGGTTTTTGTCTAGACTAAGTATCCAACTCGTGATCTACTAGTACTAACTCTTAACGTATTACTTGTCCACTACTTGATTTATGTCTTGGGTTTATTTAAAAATATTTTGAGATTATCGCTCTTGTGTGGTCATTCGTCGCTTGTACTATCGATTTCAGCAAATAAGATAAGTCACAATGAGACTTTTGACTTTTGCCTAAACGAAATATCGAATTCGTAACCTATTAATATTAATTTTAACATATCACTTGCTCGTCACTTGACTTATGTCTTGAGAATCTCTTTAAACCATCTTTACGTATATTTAATTATACATCTTAAAATAAATGCACCTATACACAAATATGTATATACATCATAAACATGCACACATAAGTACTCTTAATAAAAATAAGTAAATAATCCCTCTCCCATTTTAAATTATTTTTTATAATTATCCGTACAATGATTTAAAAAAATAAACCTTAATAGAGATGGTAATCGATAACAACAATTTACACACTCGTGTAGAATAATTTAGATATTTCATCACGCGTGTATTACACATTTTATACGAGACGTGAAGTTGATTTGAAATATATAATTAAAATAATAAAAATTTAAAAAAATACACGTAAAAAGGATAAAAAATAAGGGCTTGTCCCACGTTTTGATCTCTAAAATGTTATGGGTTTCCCTTCCGAGTGGCCCCAATTGATTACAGTACAGTTGCAACTCACGCCGTCGTCAGCGCCTGGGTCTGTCTGCGCCTGGCGATGGCTTGTTCGACTTGGCTCCACCTCCACTACTCGCCGTTCTCTCTCCTCCCAGTCATCTGTCGCTGCAAATTTCTTCTTCCCTCTAATCCCCGCCGCTGCCGGCGGCCCATCCCAACCGGCAGGTTCATCTCCACTCAAAACCAGTTCAAATATCTTCCATTGGAAGTCCAGGCTCAGGCTAAACGAGGCCTCTCATTCAAAGAAGACCAAGCAGCCTTACGTAAGCAGACTCTAATCATCCATCTTCTTAAGCATTTCCACCGGTTCCGCTGTGTGTTCTATACTTGCTATCTCCGATTAAAACTTAAGCTCAGCATTCGGAATGTAAATCTTATTGCCTGACATGCTCTGTAGAAAATTCCTGTAAGAATATCAATTGTCAAATTGAATATGCGGAAACCATGCTTCTTAGTTTTAGGGCATTGTGTCTGTTTGGTTTCCTGTGAAATTGCAAAGAACTAGCGAAATTAAAGTTACGAAATCGGGCTTTTGCATTGTTGGCAAAAATAAGAATGCTGATTTTTTTCTCCCTTCATATTCTTATCTATAGTTTCAATTAGAAAAGGTCAATTACTAGCTCTGAATGAAAATATAGAGCTGTTACTTCGGCGTTAACGGACAAATAGGCGTTTCACTTTCTGATGCTATTTTGTTGTTTCAATTTCTTGTTATTTGTAGCTGCTGATTTGAATTTCGAGGCACCTCTCAAAATTGTGGAATACCCGGACCCTATACTCAGAGCCAAGAATAAGCGGATTGATACATTTGACGATAATTTGAAGAAATTAGTTGATGAGATGTTCGATGTCATGTACAAGTAAGAATTAGTAATCATTTATTTACGGTAGAAGTTATCATGTATTTTATCATTTGCTTGACTAGTCTAAATATATTCGAGGATAACTTGCACTTACCAAATGACATATTTTCAATAATATTGGCATCCATTTCTATTGCATGTTAGTTTACACCATTTATCTGGTAAGTTGCTACATACACCAGAGTAGTAGTCTAAGCTGATCTGATCAGGTACCTAATGGTAAAATACTTTTTTAGAGTTGACCATTCAGACTCAAGCTAAACTGGTTTAATCTGAACTGTTAAACTGTCTTAATAATGTTGGAAAATTAAAATATACAGTTGCTTCCCATTGCTGTTGACACGTCACGTGGATATCATAGAATGAGCAATGAATAAGTAATCTCTTCTAGTTCAGCGGTGTCTAGACCTGGAATCTTTCCATTGTGTTGTTCAGGGTCCTCTAGAATCCTCATCCTTCCTGTACACGACCATCCATCGCTTTCTTCCACCATAATTGATCTCACTCTATATGCTGGAGAGGGACATGCTTAATTGCATGTATACATTATTAATATACATTATTAAACTGATTGCATATTTTTTATTGAAATGTTGGTTCTACTGACTTCTCTATATTATAACATCACGGGGTTTGCATCCTACAACTAGAATTACTTTAATCACATGCTAAAGAGGGACATACTTAATTTCATGTATATCATATTAACTGATTGCATAACTTATATCGCATATATTGATTCCCTTGAAGCCTTTTCCAATATCCTTTTGTTGCCTTCACTTTTTTCTCAAAATGAAAGTACATCACACTCACCTTAATAATGCTGTTGTATATGCTTGTCCATTTACAATAACGTGGAAAGACGCTGGATTAGAGGTGTGTATTTCACATAAAACTTAAAGTAGGTCTTATGACGTCTTTAATGGTTCCAAAAGATTGATCATGTACTGTACTACAGAACTGGGTACTGTCAGTAGAAGCTCAATGTCTTCTGTCTATATTGTTATATCTTTACTAATCCATTTTATTTGTTTCCTGCTTAGGGAGAATCTTGTTATATACATAATAGTGAACAATACTGGTGAACCTCCTTTTTCTGCAGGACTGATGGTATTGGGCTCTCAGCACCCCAAGTTGGAATTAATGTTCAGCTTATGGTGTTTAATCCTGTTGGAGAACGTGGTGAAGGACAGGAGATTGTTCTTGTAAATCCTAGAGTCAGCAAATACTCCAAAAAGATGGTGCTCTTCAATGAAGGATGCTTATCCTTTCCGGGGATCTATGCAGACGTGGAAGTATATTTTGGTTGCCCTTTTTTGTGTTCTATGTATATATTATATATATTTGCAGATAGCTAATTAGCTAGTGATAAATTGCTTAAAAGATTTTAAATACCTTTGGCAAAAGTCTGTATCCATTTCCTTGGCCATTGAAGATCCATTGAGTCTTCCAGGAGAGCCTCGGATACTGCTGATTATAAGTGATTAAGTGAGAGATGCAGGAACAACACAAACTATATGAACATGCATGGCATGTAACTGAGTCCAAGCATCACATTTTAAGTTCTGTGGAAGTTTCCCCTTTTTTGCTCACCATTTTTAAATGTATTTGAAAAGATACTTTCATGGAATTTATGCCATGTTTCCTGGTAAAACCATCATCACTCCAAAAGTAAAGAAAAGAAGAAGATTTTTTTTATAATTATAAAGAAATCAGAAGCTTTCTTTGTACATTTAATTTGTTGACTTTCTTGTTATTTTATCAATAGTATTATCTTTAAATCTTGTGCTGTTGTTTACTTTCCAGAGACCAGAATCTGTAAAGATTGATGCAAGGGATATTACTGGTGCCAGATTTGTTGTCAATTTGGCAGGCCTTCCTGCACGTGTATTTCAGCATGAATTTGATCATTTGCAGGTTCATTCTTCAGTTTCCTCTCTATTAATTATTGCTACTTTAGGAATGGATATCTCCAGACCTAGAGTTTTTCTTCTAATATGTTTAGCTAACAGTTTGCTGACCCCACCTAGTGGGATTAAGGCTTGTGTTGATGATGTTTAGCTGATAGTTATCAGATTGGACATATTGATTTTGGTGACTCCTTTTTTTTCCTTTTCTTAATTTCCGTATAAGATCCATGTTCCCTGAATAAGAGGAAACAAGAAAATTGCCCTTAATATGTTGTACTTCATCCTTATTCTCTGTGCTCTATTTCTCTCTTCTTCTTCTTCTCTGTATTCTTCTCTGACATCTTCCTTCTCTCTCTCTTTTTCATCTTCTTTGGTTCTACATCACTTGTACTCCACCTGTTCAATTTTTTCCTAATATACCTGACTACACATAACAATGGCCGCTATTTGTTTGCTGAACAGGAAACACCTCCAAAATTTCGTTCCCCGACACATTGCTGGATAAATTATTAATCTTTTGGAACTCTAGACTAGACGTGATGTGTTCTGTGCTGTGCATTACCTTAGGCAAATATTTCGAGAAACAATATTTTAGGCATAAAAGTAGAAATTAATATTATTTTATTAATTTCTTTATTTTAATTTGTTTCCTAGTTTCTTTTAATTTCTTTTATGTCCTAGAATCCTAATTAGATTAGGGTTACCTTTATTAGTTTAATTACCAAGGAATCCTATTTAGAAAGGAATCCTCATTAGAATAGGTTTCTATCTATTATTTATCTATAAATAATCCTTTAATGAAGTATTGAAGGATAGACTTTGATGAATAATATTGAATATTACTATTAATTTTATGTAATCGAGATTACTCTTGTTTCTTTTGGTTTGGGTTTTTGCATCAGAAAGTTATTTGAATGGCTCAGACAGGGTGTGTGGACTGATAATCTGAGTGTTACTTGGAAAATGAACTTGAGAAATAAAGTAGGCAGTCATTTTTAACAGACTTGTGAATTGTGCTTACAAGTGCTTAAAAAGGTCAATGTTGTCCTTGGGCCCCATTCTATAGCAATAAAATATATCTCTAATATCACTCTTGAGTTTGCAGGGAATTCTTTTCTTTGATAGAATGACTGAAGAAGTTCTTGATGGTATTCAGGCAGAGCTTCAGGTGAGTGAATCCTTCTTGTGGTTGTCAGATATTCTGACTTAATGGCTACGTAGAATATATCAGCATGTTTGGTAAAGATAAATATCCACGACCTTGATTGCCTACATCTAGTTCATACAAACAAATCGGGTGTCATGATGATCAATAGATTTTTATTCTTTTTGATGGGGAAATTCTACCAATTCCTCTTTTTTTATGTTGGATATTTTTATGTGCAGAGAAAGCTAGAGGTGAACTATGAAAACCATCTACCTTTTTCTTTTCCTTTTCAGAAATATTAATCTGACTAGATTGTTCTAATAATTAAATTGTATTTTGTTTTTTCTGTGTTCTGGGCAAGTTATATTTCTGTAAAATGGATATGAATGTTAACATATATACTTATAATAGGCCTTGGAAAAGAAATATGAAGATAAGACGGGAAATCCAAGCCCAGAAAAGATAGCTACCAGACAAAGAAGGAAGGTGGCTGCTGGTTTTGGAAAATCATGAACTTTAGGTATAGGGTTCTGGGAGTGCATCAGGTATGAAATAAATTATTTACCAATGCCAGTGCCTTTTTGATTGTCCCAATTCAGGTTGATTTTTTCATTTGCTCACTCATTATACTCTGTGAAGCCTGATGGTGCTTATTACATGCAGGATTCTGCTGAACTGAAACGTGGGTTGGAAACAATTATGCACTGTTGTTGGTTCAATAGACGATTGATTAAATGGTTCTTGACATATCAGGGATAGCAATAAATTTAGTATGCACCATATGTTTATAATGGGAATCAAATATGTAAAGCAATGAATTTCTGGAAGAATTTTTGCCAATAGCGTTCTGATATTGTGTCCCTGGCTTGAGCATTGAGCCACATTGGTTATTGTAAGAGATCTTTTTATTCAGTCATATGAGTTTTCTGTCTGTGAGAAACATAAGGCATATTTTAATCGAACATTTAGATATTCTTGTTATAGATTTATGTTATACATGTTGCATGCCTCTTGGTGTCAAAATGACATAAATGACCCATGGAATGAGTGTCGCCTTCGGGCTTTCAAATAATTGCTGAGATAGTGTACCCTTTTCTCAGAGTAACAACGTTCAATTGATTGAAACTGGAGTCTATGATGCAGCATTTTATTTTCAAGATATTTCTAACTGACAATCAATTCATTAATTCCTAAAAAACCTTTACGATATAGGGGATTTATTCTGATATCGATTTAGCTAATCTGCTTGTACATTATATCTAATAACTAGACAGACCCAAAAAATGAGATAGAAGGAAAAACCTAATATCTGCTCCCTTTCTTTAGAAATGAAAATTCTACATTCTCTGTGATGGGATCCCCCCTTTTCCAGGAAGGAGGCAGCAGACTCTAAAAATTTACTTAAACTGAGGTAACATATGCTAGACTTATTCTATGCCTAGATTAAATTTAACTCCTCATGTCTATCTTATAATCTGTGATTAGCTAAGTTCAGCTGGAGTCAGCAAACATTTGAGTTTTCTTTCGCTCTTGATTGGCTGTCCATCTGCAAACAGTCAATTGGAGGGCTGGTGGTGGTTTGTAACTCTCCATACGTTTGCCAACACGAAGGTTGATTCAACTTTTTGCTTCCTTCTAGTGGTTTGAGCTCTATGGTATTTAAAGTTATCCTTGTGCATGGCAAGCTGTCACTGCATGCAAAATGTACAGATTTTACCGTGTAAGTCCCTCTTATATTCTGATAGGATATGCCTGAGACTGCTACTGCTGTTGTTTGGTTCTCGCACTTGCTTTTGTCACATTAGAATTGATCTATCATGATAGGAATTTTTGCTTCTGAAACTTGAATGTTTGAGAACAAGATCCCTTGCACTAAACCCAAGCCACCCTACAGTGGAAAACAACTGAATTCTTGTAAGATGGTTACTGTCAGATATCCAAGCTGATTCAAATAAGCATGTCAACATGATCCATCCATGGTCAGATAGCTGCTGATTCAAACATTAATTTCATGTAATATGATCTTGTCTTTTTTTCTTAACTGGAGAAGGAGACATATGTATATACCTGCCATGTCTTTATCCTGACACCTGTCATTGTGTCATGCATTGTGGTGTCTCTTACAGTAATATTTGAGACACAAGGTTTGGTATTGTCCCTTCCTAGTCCCCCAATGCTGATTCCATGTCCAGGTCCGCAATTCACGTTGTGTATGTATATGCCTGAGCATCTAGCCTAGATGGAGATACAGTCATCTCCTGTAAATATACATGTCTGTAATTCTTGTTTGCTAGGTCTCTTTCTATGGTTTCTAGATACTTTCTGTGAGTTGAGCCATGTTAGTTTGGTTGAACCCAGTTGTAGTGAATAAAAGTATTAGGAACGATTGATTGTGTCTGCAGCATCCTACGGTTTGATCCTGTCGGAGTTCTTGAAAAATCTCTTATGAGAAATGTTATATTTTGTGAAACATAAAAAGAGGCCCAAGTCTGGGGGGCCTCTTGTGGCAACCTGGGCTGCCCTTTTGGGCGCCCACTGGAGGGCCACAAGATGCAGCCAGCTTGGGCCAGCCCTCTTCTCTTATCCTTTGATCTGTTGTCGTTTTGTCTTCTGCTGCTCCTTTTGCACGATTTAATCCAGACCTTCGACGCTGCTTTTTCTGAGGCAATCCAAGCCATTCATTTCGATTATATCTCGCCTCGAGATCACTGTTTTCTGATGGATTGAAGACGAGTTTGATAGAGGGGTTCGGCAGAGAGTCGGTCATTTTTAGGGTTTCATTTTTGCTCTCTCTCTCTCGTTCTGTCTCTGTAAATGTTGTATAGTTTGTCTTCTGTAAGCGTTCCTTGTTTTTGTTTTGTGTAAGGTAAGCTCCTAATCTGTAAGTGATTTCGTGGCTTATTGTTTAGAAAATCAGGGTTGTTTTTGTTATCGTTTTTGTTGTAATCAGATTG